>NC_050073.1:29654258-29964163 GCF_009764565.3 Dermochelys coriacea
TTTCCAAATATATTAAAGCCGACTGCTGGTATTACTGGTACCAAAAATACTGATAACAGATACTGATCTTTGTGATTGTACTAATAGAATCCATGGCAAAAAACTCTCACCTGCTGTACCAAACAGAAAATGACAACACGTTTTAAAAATAGGCAAGAAACTCCAAAATAAATGATCACATTAAGCTGCATGAACATTTTCTTAGTATGGATCTCTTTTTCTTCTCAATTTCGCCTCTTGGGCAGGCACATATATTCATACAGAATAAGGTTGCTCTGTATATCTACCTTAGCAGATCTCCAAATTCACTCACATACATGGGAGCTCTTTCCACAGTTTGGGGCACATCAAAAGTACATTGTACGCAAAGACCAAGGTTTGCTTTTATATGTAGCGTTCATCCATAACAAGTGGGAGAGGACACAGATGCACGTTATTGAGCTCTGCAGGCCCACTTGAGTATAGCTTGGTTTACTTTCCCCCCAACTCAGATTATCTGTTGTATATTTGTACCACAGAAGTTTGCAGTACCTTTAGAATACTCCTGGTAATTCAGGAAAAACCCAAACAAGCTCCAAAACAAGTCTCAAAATAAAAAGCCTCCTTGCAAACTACAGAAGTTAGATTCCATACATGGAGCATCGCAGCCAACCCTAGATGGGGAGCAACCCTGTAAGACCTTAAGTGTGAAATCACCAGAGGTGAGCATCAGATCTAGTACATTAGAAAAACATGTGATGCAAAAAAATTAAAATAGTATCGAAAGTAACGCAGAAAATATTTCCAGTCAATTACTTGGAGTAGCCACTCATGTTACAAACCTTGAACATAAAGCCACAGGGCAGGACAGCTGGAAACAAAGTTTTTCCAAAATAAGAGGAAACAGTCAGAGAACAAAATAAGAAGCTCCAATTTATGGTTCGCTGGGCGGGAGAGGGAAATGGAGAACATGGAGGAGGGAAGTTGCAAAAATATTTAAGGCTAAAGTGTTTTGGCACCTCAGCTTCCTTCCTATCTGCCAGTAGTTTACCTTCAAGAAAAATCTATTTCCTCTTTTAAATCCGAGACCATTTTGATTGCAGACAGAGCAGTTAAATACACAATTGTAAAGGCAGCCAAACACTCAGATGGATCCTGAATATCAAAAATCCTATAAATATCCACATGGTACTGCCTCACAGCTAAACAGAAGAAGAGGTGAGGAAACCTGCCACACTTTGGGACTGACTGCAGCTTTTCTTAATTTGGAAAAAATATTTTTGGAATGTGGAGACCACACTTACTTGTTCCAGTCATCCAATGAGCCATAACTTCCTTTCTGCTAAGAAAATATTAGCTAACTAGTGAAGCAGTAGAGGCAAAGTGATAAAACTCAGTTCAGATTCAGTCTATGTGTACTTCCACAGTGGGACTTCTCAGAACGAAGTACTGTCTATTCACTGGGTGTAAGAGTGGTACAATCTGGCTCTTTGAACAAGAATTTGAACCATTTAAGCTTCAGAGGAGCCAGGTTTTAGTCCAGGCTATTCCAAACTCCAGTTTAATTACATTGCAACACCCCTTTCAACACTACATTTTTCTCAGAAGAGTGTTTTATCTATGAGCTGCTATAGAAAACCAACTTTTAATTCTGCAGAAATTATTTGTAACAAACTTCCCAAATGTAGGTACTAGAGGGATTACTTTGAGCATATAGGAAGTGGATATATTCCTATTTAGGTCTTTTAAGAATATTGAGAAAGCCCTTCAGAAAGCCAGCCATTTACTTGTCAAACAGTTTAGATTCAAAATGTGAAATTAAAAATTAACAACGTTAAGTTTTTGGGAAATTTTCTCCAGATTCTAAAGACAAGCTCTTCTCCTCTATTGTGAAGGGACTATATTTTTTTCACCTGTTATGGACCATTGACTTTTAGGTTACTGTATAAATAAAAAGTGCATGTCCTAATAAATAATATATATTACTAATACACATATGCAGACTCACACATTCATTTCACTCCAGCTGGCAGCTAAAAAAACTAAAAGAAAAAAAAATCAATATTAGCTATATTAATTGGGCCCAACAAAACCAAAGAGCAACATCTGCTAGCAGAAGTAAACTCAAGTAATTGACCATTCTCAAAGTTCTGCATGTTCCTGCTGGTATCATTAATGATGCTGGTGCATAAACAAGGAGTAAACAAAAATAGATCAATATAGGCTTAGCTGTATTAGGAAAAAAAAACACAAATCACTCAATGCTTACTAAAAAGAATGTGACAGTATCTGTAGGGAAAGATTTAACTTTTCAGTTCCTAAGACAAACAACTGAAAATAAACTATTATAAACACTAGTTGACATATGGATTTGAATAAAAACAACAAAGGGTTGGCATGGTGACTGAAGTGGAGGTTTACAGAAGAATCGCCCCTCCAATATCAAGAGGCCTTTTTAGGAAGTTTTCTATGTCAAGCTGTGTTTCTGCATGCTGGATAATAAAAAGCATGTATTTTTCTGCCAAATTCTTGCTGGTTTCTCTTTTATCATGTTGAAAAAATGCAAGTTAAAATGAAAATAAAGAGGCAACTAGATGTCCATAAACTCGTGGCCCTTTTCTTTGTTCATCATTATTATTCCATAACCAGTGTTTTCCTACATTTTCCTATTCCTTATTCAGCTAGTGTTGAGGATGGATTTGTCCTGCCTACACTAGCATTTAAACACCAGTTGGATCATAGTGTCCAAGTTGCACTTCACAAGTATTAATTCTGAAAGCAACAGTCCACTGAAAAAGGCTAGATGCCTATATCACTAAAGAAAATATTGATGGTCATTGTTAGCAAAAGGGTAAAGAAATCGTACAAATAAAACAACGAAATATTATTGCATCAATAGCTGCATTTAGGCCCATCACAGGGTCTGCACAAGCTTCCACCTCCTTGTGCCTGTGCCCTGTGTTGGCCAGCCAAATAAAGAGTCCCAACGCCTTCTTTGGTGCTTCACTCTTGTGTCTTTATTTACAGTGCAATCGTGTAGTCCCTTTTATTCCCCCAACAGCTATCCCCATTCAGACCCTTCCCAGGGTCTCCTGGCCCATAAGGCTCCTTGCCTTTGGTGAGGAGACAGAGCTGTAAGCTTCCTACCTCCTCCCAGGCTAGCCTCCTGACTGAGCTTTCTCCAGCTTTTATGGCCCTTCCCTTCCTCAGCCCAGCTGCCGCTACTTAGCTCAAGTCATTGCTGTGAGCCAGCCCTGGTTAGGGCTTGCAGCTGGGCTCTCTGCTGACTGCCTAGGCTCCTGTACCTGGTTTCCCTACCAGAAAGCAGGGCATAGCCAGAATTTTGGCAGGGCATTCAAGGGGTTTTACCCCTGCCCTGCCACAAGGCCTTTTTCCAAAATCAGTTCATCCAAACCAAGATGATTTAAGAAGACATTTAGACACTTTCATTAATGCTGGAAAGTCTCTATTTTACTGTAACGTGCTCTCGCGTGCCAATACCTTCAGACTTCCATATTGCTTCCATATATCAGTCAAATGAGAGCAGGATGGATGGCCAAACACTTTCTGGACACCTCCTTGCATGTAGTTTTAGGGTTCAAAACTCCCAGTAATTTTGAGAATGAATTATATGGCACTAATTGATTAAAATATGATACAATATGCAACACAGCTCCCAAGCTGGAGCAGACATCGGCCAGCCTGGTGCTCTCCCACAACTCAAGAGATGGAGATCCCCTTGAGGATTTTGGAATTGAACAGCATGGGAAGGTACCTGCTGTATGTCAAGTTCAAGTCTACCAGGAGTGAAGCTCTGTTCCTATTTGGTTTAGGAGCCTCAGGATGACAGCTACCTGCTCCTGCAGCCATTCCCCTGTGCTGTCTCAGTCAGTGTTTAAGGCCATCCTGTCACTGCACACCCTGATTTCTACAGCCAGACATGCCACCCTTTCCTGTCAAGCTTGTAAGCTGGTGGTAGGTGGGTAAGGGGGACAAAATAATTGTAATGCAGCCATTTGTGTGGCCCCAACTCCATATTTAGATTGTCATCTCCTTTGGGTAGGGATCATCTTTTTTGTTCTGTGACTGTATAGTGTCTACCACACAATTACTGTCAACTAGCAACAAATAAACATGGACTTTTCTGTAGGTCAAAACGTATTTTTCTTCAAGTACCTTTACTGCATTAATACACTATAGCTGGTAGATTACAAGGTTTAACTTTACTACAGCAGAAAGTTCCCAAAACAGTGAGTTTTATTTCCTTTCTTTCTTTCATTGGAATGGATTTTATCCAATATCCCCAATGAAATCCATCAGGCCAATGCAAATAGGAATGCCCATAATGTGTGTTTCCACCTTACACTCCCTATTACAGATTTCATTGTTTACTCAGTTTCTCTCTCACTTCTATCAAAATAATCTATTAGCCCTGTAAAATATCTATCAATCTAGCCACGCTTCTCTCACCTCTTGAGGCAGTTCCAGCTTAGACCTGTCATCCAGTCCATTGGAGTGCAAGCCCATCAAATAAGGGACAGGGGCATCGAGGAAATGAAGGAGAGAGGCTGGCAGGATGGGAACATATACGTGCTGCCATTGGAATGGAAACATTAGAGCTGTGATGGTCTCTGCCACAGTCATCAATCTCTGGTAATCTAAAAGTCAAACAATAAAGAAAGATGTTTGTGAAAGAAATACACTTAAACTCAAGGCAACAAATTGATGGGATGCTATATAGTTTGAATTAGAAAGTCCAAGTGTAACAGTTTGTCTAAAAGGTGACACATAGAGCCCACAGTGTATTATCTACACCAGTGATACTCGGCCCTCAGTGGTTCTGGGGTTAAATTCATTATTTCCTTCTCTATGTATAAATGTGTTTGTGTGCCTTTGTGTGTATTCTATATATATATTTCTCACAGCAAAATAACTGACCAAGTATTCTACAGTTGGTTAACAACAGAGTAAAAGCATCCTGTTTAGTTAATAACTTAAGATTGGTTAATAAATAAATCACATGGTGATTGCATATCATGCGAGACGCAGGAGGCACATTAAAGAGCCACTTGCAGCTCCTGAGTCTCAGTCTGAGTATCACTGATCTACACAAGTTCTTATGCTAATGCACAGATTCTTTTGTACCTCAGTGCATTCTGCAGATATGAGTTCAACACAGTTGATTAAGAAAGGGCTTAACACAAAAATTTTGGTCCTGCTAAAAGTCATACAGCAATGAGAAAAGCTGGTCCTGGCATTCATCTAGTCACTCTCTGCTACTGAAACCAAAATGGCAGATACCAGGGCACCATTTTAAGCATGGAAGTAGTTTTACTGCAGGATAAGTTACCAGCATTTCCAGTCGAATTCCCACTTGCTATGGGTCTATAACTTCACTAGAAAAGCTAGCACCAGGCTGAAACCCAACACACGTGGTATCTCTGCAAATTACTTCTTTTTTTAAATGTGTTTATTAAAAACTGCTGCAATCCATTTTGGACAGCAACAAGCACAACATTGATGGTGAACAAATAATAGGGTCAGAGATCAGGAACAGCTTCATTTGAATTTGCAACTGATTATTATATAGCACTAGTTCTTGCCAGAAGTTTAAGTTAAACACTCAGGGCTGAGAGATTTTTAAAAAGTGATTAACCACACATGTCCAATATGCTGCGGTCGACAGCTATTTCTAAAGGATTTTTTACTAGACAGTTATTAAGCATTCATACTACAAAACTGTGCCAAAGCAAATACTTTTTACCGAACAGATTTTAATCATTCCTAATAGCTCTGAAACCCTTACACAACTGATTAGGTATTAGCAATGGAAGAATCTCAAAAAGATCCAGTGGTTCAATGCAGATACATCTGAAAGTTCAGATGGTTTAGCTGATCTGTCTAAAACTCTTGCTCTATAAACTGGGCTGGCAAAGACCGCACCAACAATCTTTCAAGACTTAAGATAATTCTTACTTCCAGTCAAGCTGGAAACACAAGAACAGTCTTCTCACGGCACCTCAGCAATGTCTGACTCTAGCTAGAAGCTGAATTTTAAAAAATGAATAATGAGGAAAGGAGGAAAAAAACAGTTCTCTTCCCCCCAACCTCAGAAAAGAGGTTTTTCTTCTTCTTCTCAATCTGTTTACAAAACCTAGTAAATATAAATTTTGAAATGCATCTGAATACACAGCCCATCATTATGGTTTCAAAAATTGCTACACGCTGTGTCAAGTCTAATTATGTTGAGGGAGGAATTGGCAAAAGGGAGAGAGTAAGAATTTTTTTTTTTTTAAAGACACTGAGTGTCCATAAATTCAAAGTTATGTCTGGAATTCCATCCATATCAGCCCTACTCAATGTTCAGACTGCAGAATATAAAGCTGCTTAAAGACCAATGTGATTCCTAAGCAAAACTTGTGATGTATGTTAAGGACAAAGTTGCTGACTTAATTGTGCATTCCATGATTACAAGGGAAATGTAGTGCATTTTTTACTATCTTAGATACTGATTCTGCAACTTCTGTCTGGGTACTGGGGTCTGTCTGTCTGCACAAAGTTACTTGCAGATCATTACCTTAAATCAAAGCCTCACTGCAAGGGAGAGTGACAAATAGGTAGTAACCAAGAGATGGGCAGGGAGAGGGTTTGGAAAAAAAAAACCCAAACTCCCCCCCCCTTCATTCTACCATTTAATATTTCGCATTTTTAAAAGCGGCCAAGCACATATATACTGAAGAGTCCAGCAGTTGCAGAGAGGGAAAGTTAATCTGAAAAAAAAAAAAAAAGTCTCAAATTAAAAACATTGATTTCCTAATATTCAAAATAATGGGTCTATAAAAAAAAATCCTGCTGCTTAATTAAGTGGGTTTTCTCTCCATTACATAACGCTTAGCATTCGCCTTCCCAATTATTCTAATTATGGAGACACACCAGTATCTCCATAGTTAATATTTTTATTTCTTTACCAGCCACAGCTGTCTAGATGTTGGATCACATTAAAGAAGTTCTGTATTAAAATCACAAATGAGTTCGATTCCCCATAGTTTAAATTCCAGGGTATAACTAATTAAGAGGTCTCTTGGTTTTTGGTACTGTTTCTCTCCCTCTGTGTGTGAAACTTGCAAGCTGCTAATTGTGTTAGTACATTGTAAGACAGTCTGTTCTCAAAGTAATTCTTTGTAACAACAACTACTCACACAGAGGGAGACTCAAAGCAATACTCTGTAACAGAAACAGCACCCAGAGACTCCCCGCCCTTTTGTTGTATTCATCTCGCTTTGTTAACAATTGTGATTAAAATAGAGATAGAGGATGTATGTGGATGGATGCTTGGTGCGGATAATAACTGAATGATCAAGGAGGTGCCAGCCTAAGAATCCTGTGCCCATCGGCTGAAGAAGACGTCAAGTGGAAATAACCAGAGGACCCCCGGAGGGCAGACTGGAATCCACCCAACAGCCTCAAGAATGGGAGAACCAAAGAATAAGATAACATCTGGCAGCACAGCGCCATCAGGAATGTGCCATCTGCTGATTGATTCAGCAACAGCATGATAAAGCAATTCCCATAAACTGGCATAGGAACAAATTCCTATAAAAACAGACTCTAGAAAGTGAGAACTTTGGGGTCTGATTCTGCAAACCAACTTCCAGGAGCGTCAGATGAGCATGTGACAAGGCCCTGCTCCCTCCTCATGTCCAGGCCACCTGGCCAGTGGCTTGGCATGAACAACTCTAAGGCTGGTAACTATGATAACAACCTTGCAGAACGTGTGTGTGTGTGTGTGTGTGTGTATAAATATGAGATTGAATGGAATGTTATACCTATAACTAACTGCTTACTATGATTCTTTCTGTATTCACAATAAATGTGGCATTTTTCCTTTCCCCCTTTAATAAGATCCGGCTGGTTTTTATTTTATTGGTATAAGACAGATACCTGGGGATGCAGTCACCTTTCATCCTGGATAGTCAAGCTATTCCTAGCTACTTAAACTGTGGTACTGTTCATATCTTCAAGTAACTGCAGCGCCACATACTCCAGGCTTCATTAAGTTAGAGTTACCTCCAAAAAATATTGGATTTAAGAAGCCTGCAACCAGAGATCAAGTTGTGAGGATCACAACTGATATCTTGCAGGTGTGCTGACTGCATAATTAAAATTGTTCTGTGACCCTAACTGTACATTTTCCAAAAGGTATGGCTTTTTAAAAGATTGTTATTTTCTGACTTTCCAGGGTGAAATTCAGTCTTCAGTGACTTCAGTGGAGTTGCACACACTTATGCAAGGCTGAATTTGGCCTACCATATTTGTTTAACAAAGGCAATATTTTGTGCATCTCTTTTCATCCCATAAATAACTGACCTTTTTTACATGTCTTCAATATTTTTATCTGGAAACTGATATATTATTCCTGTAAATAGTAATCCACACTGAGCTGCCAGAGAACAAACTCCAATCTACATCTGTTCCATATTATTTTTACATTTTTCCCCTTTGATCTCTGAATTTAATTAAGAGGATGTTTAAATCAATCCTGCTAGTATATCTTCCACACTTGGCTCTGCTTTCCCATAGCCTGACTGACAGACGCATTGTGGAAAAGCCCTAACCCGAAGGTATTACTTTTGTATTGTTTTTACTTTATTTACTGTTTAGTAGACTAAACTATTTATAGGTCTTGCATGTAACCAAAAACCCATTTACCTTTGTTAATTATTATATCTGTTTATCAATTACGCCAGAAGAAAGATGAAAAGGAAGAGGTTTAGATAGACTAAAGTTGGTCTAAAAAAATTGAGTGAGGGGGGAAAAATTTCTGCCATATTCCACATCATACATGCAGTGATTCATAAATATGAATTTGGTACGCTTTCTGCATAAATGGCATGTAGCTTATTAATTCACTCAACCAGATACATAAAAAATACACTTGTGGAGGAGGGAAGTATTTGACATTCACATGACTTCTCGTCAGCTTCCTCCATTTTTTGGTGAAAAGCTTCCAAAGAGCACACACCAAAAGAAGCAAAATCTGGAATACCAAGCATACTCACAGTACTAAACAAAAAGTTGTGGAAAGGCCTTGCTACACTGAGGTTTTTATTGCACCAGTGTAGCACACCCTAGCATAGATGCACTGCACCGGATAAAAAAAAAGAAGTGATTGGCACTGATGTAGCTTATCCTTACTTCAAAACTTAAGTAAGTTGTGCTGGCACAACTCAGTCATTATGCCAGTGAAACACATCTACATTGGGGAGTTTCACTAGTGCAGCAACACTGGCAGAAAAACACTCAACATAAAAGGTCTTAGAGCAACATTTCCCAAATCTTTGAAAACGTGAACCCTGTATTGAGGAAAATGAAACCATTGCCCTCCCCACATGTTGTTAAAGGCTTACCATGGTTTAAGAATTGTATTTTAAAATGCATCCTTAACTTTTCATTCCCTACATCTTGATACGATATTTCCTTTCCTTTCTTACAGGCATAAATGAGCACTGAAATAATTAGAGATGACATTTAAATATCACTAGCATCTAAGTTAACATTCCTGGACATGAAATGAGGCAGTTCACACCTCAGATCTATTGTTTCAGGCTCTCTGCAAACTCAAGTAGATACATCTGCATCAGCTACACTTGCTTTGTATTTTTACAGTCTTATACACAACCATAACTAGAGACCTTAAAAAAGACTGAAGAACAACTAAGAAGTCTGTCCATATCCCTCAGCTAGCCCTTCACGCTCCCCACCATTGAAACATATCCCGCACTTTTGAAAATGCTGCCTTAGAGTAGAGTAGAGTAACAACACTTCTCTGGGAAACAGCTGGTGCATGCTGTATATGGGAATCTAGCTATTTTACTGAAATGATATAAAAAAACCAAGTTCCTTTTCTTTGCTGATGTAGACACTTGTAAGTGGAACTGCAATAACTCCACAACCCACAGAACGTCACCTCCAGTACAAAGCATGACACTACATGAGATTCCATCATCATCAAATTTATCAAAAATACCCCAACAAGAGCCAAATTATCTCTACTCTCGAAGGGACTGAACTTCTGCCGCACCACAGTGCGCAAGATCATACTAACCTGGGGAAAACTCTTTTGGCAACTCTGCTTCCAAAAAATTATTTCACAACAATGACATCACTACCCACAATTACCATGTCCCCAGCAACAGGCATAAGAAAAAAGAATTATCTGACTGGACACTCCACAGCAGATGACGACACCTTGATAACTTCAGAAAAAAAGGACATGAAATCCCTAAACATCACATCCACCACAATCTTTCCACTGCTGAGAGGACACCTATATGGTCTCTGATATCCAATCCCCAATAACGATCAAACCAGCAGACAAAGAGGAAGCCATCATAGATCTCAACCATGATGACTACATTAACTGGACACTACGGTGCTAATAAGCGATGGTCACATAACCACCACCCTTTACCAGACATCTACTGACCAATATTCCTACCTACATGCCTCCAGCTTTCATCCAGACCATACCGCACGATCCACTGTCTACAGCCAAGCTCTATGATACAACCGCATTTGCTCCAACCCCTCAGACGGAGACAAACACCTACAAGCATTCTTACAACTACAATACCCACCTGCTGAAGTGAAGAAACAGACTGACCAAGCCAGAAGAGCACCCAGAAGTCACCTACTATAGGACAGGTCCAACAAAGAAAATAGTAGAACACCACTAGCCATCACCTTCAGCCCCCAACTAAAAACTCTCCAACGCATTATCAAGGATCTACAACCTATCCTAAAGGACGACCCATCACTCTCACAGATCTTGGGAGACAGGCCAGTCCTTGCTTACAGACAGCCCCCCAATCTGAAGCAAATACTCACCAGCAACCACACACCACACAACAGAACCACTAACCCAGGAACCTATCCTTGCAACAAAGCCTGTTGCCAACTGTGTCCACATATCTATTCAGGGGATACCATCACAGGGCCTAATCACATCAGCCACACTGTCAGAAGTTCGTTCACCTGTACATCTACCAATGTGATATATGCCATCACGTGCCAGCAATGCCTCTCTGCCATGTACATTGGCCAAACTGGACAGTCTCTACGTAAAAGAATACATGGACACAAATCAGACGTCAAGAATTACAACATTCAAAAACCAGTCGGAGAACACTTCAATCTCTTTGGTCACTCGATTACAGACCTAAAAGTGGCAATTCTTCAACAAAAAAGCTTCAAAAACAGACTCCAACGAGAGACTGCTGAATTGGAATTAATTTGCAAACTGGATACAATTAACTTCGGCATGAATAGAGACTGGGAGTGGATGGGTCATTACACAAAGTAAAACTATTTCCCCATGTTTATCCTCCCCCTCCTCCCCCCAACTGTTCCTCAGACGTTCTTGTCAACTGCTGGAAATGGCTCTCTTTGATTATCACTACGAAAGGTGTCCCGTCCCGTCCCCCCCCCCCCCACTCTCCTGCTGGTAATAGCTCACCTTAAGTGATCACTCTGGTTACAGTGTGTATGGTAACACCTATTGTTTCACGTTCTCTGTGTATATAAGTCTCCCCACTGTTTTTTCCACTGAATGCATCCGATGAAGTGAGCTGTAGCTCATGAAAGCTTATGCTCAAATAAATTTGTTAGTCTCTAAGGTGACACAAGTCCTCCTTTTCTTTTTACATCAACAAGGCCAGCCAACTTACACCTAATATAAAGAACTCAAAGACCACACCACGCCACAACTCACTCAGGAATTTAAGGATATCATCAAATCTTTCCCCAAGCAACTCCAAGAGAAACTTTACTACCTCATCTCCCACAAACCGACCCCAGGGTGAAGTCAGACAATCTGACAAAACCTACCCAAGGCTGCCTCCCGGACCCACCAGGCGGAGAAGGGACCTCTGGTGAGTGTACCTTTTAAAATACTATACAAGGTTTAAAAGCCAGTATGTTTAATGATTAATTTGCCCTGGCATTCATGGCTCTCCTGGATATACTCCCAAAGCCTTTGCAAAAGGTTTCTGGGGAGGGCAGCCTTACTCCATCCACCATGGTAGGACATTTTACCACTCCAGACCAGTAACACATACTCGGGAATCATTGTAGAACAAAGCACTGCAGTGCATGTTCGCTGGCGTTCAAACAACATCCGTTCTTTATCTCTCTCTATTATCCTCAGGAGAGCGATATCATTCATGCTCACCTGGTTGAAATAGGGTGCTTTTCTTAAGGGGACATTCAGAGGTGCCTATTCCTGCTGGGCTGTTTGCCGATCGCTGAACAGAAATGTTCCCCCACCGCGTGGCTAACAGCGGGGGATGCAAAATGCGACCTTGTAACGAAAGCACACGTGCGATGTATGTAATGTTAACAGCAAGGTTTACCATGAAAGAGTGTACCCATTGTTCTATAAAATGCGTCTTTTCAAATACCACTGTCTTTTTTTTTTTCCTCCACCAGCTGCATGTGTTTCAAGGATCACAGGATCTTCTCCTTCCCAGAGGCTAGCGAAGATTAGAAGGCAAAAAAAATGCACTCGTGATGAAATGTTCTCTGAGTTCATGCTGTCCTCCCACCCTGACAGAGCACAGACAAATGCATGGAGGCAGACAATGTCAGAATGCAGGAAAGCACAAAATGACTGGGAGGAGAGGTGGCAGGCTGAAGAGAGGGCTGAAGCTGAAAGGTGGCGGCAGCGTGATGAGAGGAGGCAGGATTCAATGCTGAGGCTGCTGGAGGATCAAACTAATATGTTCCAGCGTATGGTTGAGCTGCAAGAAAGGCAGCAGGAGCACAGACCGCCACTACAGCCCCTGTGTAACCAACCGTCCTCCTCCCCAAGTTCCATAGCCTCCTCACCCAGACACCCAAGAACGCGGTGGGGGGGCCTCCGACCATCCAGCCACTCCACCCCACAGGACTGCCCAAGTAACAGAAGGCTGGCATTCAATAAGTTTTAAAGTGCTGTGTGACCTTGTCCTTCCCTCCTCCACCACCCCTCCTGGGCTACCTTGGTAATTATCCCCCTATTTGTGTGATGAATTAATAAAGAATGCATGAATGTGAAGCAACAATGACTTTATTGCCTCTGCAAGCGGTGATCGAAGGGAGGTGGGGAGGGTGGTTAGCTTACAGGGAAGTAGAGTGAACCAAGGGGCGGGGGGTTTCGTCAAGGAGAAACAAACAGAACTTTCACACCGTAGCCTGGCCAGTCATGAAACTAGTTTTCAAAGCTTCTCTGATGTGCACTGCACCCTCCTGTGTTCTTCTAACTGCCCTGGTGTCTGGCTGTGCGTAACCAGTAGCTAGGCGATTTGCCTCAACCTCCCACCCCCCCATAAACATCTCCCCCTTATTCTCACAGATATTGTGGAGTGCACAGCAAGCAGTAATAACAGTGGGAATATTGGTTTCACTGAGGTCTAACCGAGTCAGTAAACTGCACCAGCGTGCTTTTAAACGTCCAAATGCACATTCTACCACCATTCTGCACTTGCTCGCCTGTAGTTGAACAGCTCGACTACTCTCCAGGCTGCCTGTGCATGGCTTCATGAGCCATGGCATTAAGGGGTAGGCTGGGTCCCCAAGGATAACTATAGGCATTTCAACATCCCCAACGGTTATTTTCTGATCTTGGAAGAAAGTCCCTTCCTGCAGCTTTTGAAACAGACCAGATTTCCTGAAGATGCAAGCATCATGTACCTTTCCCAGCCATCCCACGTTAATGTTGGTGAAACATCTCTTGTGATCCACCAGTGCTTGCAGCACTATTGAAAAGTACCCCTTGCGGTTTATGTACTTGCCAGCTTGGTGCTCCGGTGCCAAGATAGGGATATGGGTTCCATCTATGATCCCACCACAGTTAGGGAATCCCATTGCAGCAAAACCATCCACTATGACCTGCACATTTCCCAGGGTAACTACCTTTGATATCAGCAGATCTTTGATTGCATTGGCTACTTGCATCACAGCAGTCCCCACATTAGATTTGCCCAATCCAAACTGATTCCCAACTGACCAGTAGCTGTCTGGCGTTGCAAGCTTCCACAGGGCTATTGCCACTCACTTCTCAACTGTGAGGGCTGCTCTCATTTTGGTATTCTTGTGCCTCAGGGCAGAGGAAAGCAAGTCACAAAGTTCCATGCAAGTGCCCTTACGCATGCGAAAGTTTCACAGCCACTGGGAATCGTCCCAGACCTGCAACACTATGTGGTCCCACCCATCTGTGCTTGTTTCCCAGGCCCAGAATCGGCGTTCCACCGCATGAGCCTGCCCCATTAGCACCATGATGCCCACATTGCCAGGGCACGTGCTTTGAGAGAAGTCTGTGTCCATGTCCTCATCACTCTCATCACCGCACTGACGTCACCTACTCGCCCGGTTTCGCTTTGCCTGCTGGATAATGCGTGTGGTGTTTAATTGCCAAAGTGATCTGAGCAGGCTCCATGCTTGCCGTGGTATGGCGTCTGCACAGAAAAAGGGCGCGGAACGATTGTCTGCTGTTGCCCTGACAGAGGGAGGGGTGACTGACAACATGGCTTACAGGGTTGTCTTACAGGGAATTAAAATCACAAAGGGAGTGGCTTTGCGAGAAACTGAATGACCGCCTCAAGGATAGAACTCAAAACCTCAAGGATAGAACTCAAAACTGGGTTTAGCAGGCCGTTGATTTCACAGAGGGAGGGAGGAGAAAATGAATACAAAACAAATCTGGTCTATTTCTTGTTTTGAGCTACTTCATCTATCTTTATACATCATGCTGGCAGAAGACGGTGCAGTATGACTGCTGGCCATCTTCTGCTGGTTGCAGATTAAAGGACAGTGCACTGCTGGTAGGACTCAATCGCCATGAGATGAAACAAGGGAAATGACCTGGCTGAGTCACTCCCACGTTTGCCCAGGCGCCCGGTTAAAAGAGCGCCCAGGACTAGGTCAGCGATGGCTACCAGTCATACTGCACTGTCTGCTGCCAAAAGGCAATAAACTGCTGCTGTGTAGCAATGCAGTACCACATCCGCCAGCACCCAGGAGACGTACGGTGACGGTTAGCTGAGTGGGCTCCATGCTTGCCGTGGTATGGCATGTGCACAGGTAACTCAAGAAATAAGGCGCAAAACGATTGTCTGCCCTTGCTTTTACGGAGGGAGGGAGGGAACAGGGGCCTGACGATACGTACCCAGAACCACCCGCAACAATGTTTTAGCCCCATCAGGCACTGGGATTTCTACCCAGAATTCAAACGGGCGGTGGAGACTGCAGGAACCGTGGGACAGCTACCCACAGTGCAAAGCTCCGGAAGTCAAGAGTTGCCTCGGGACTGTGGATACAGTCCGCTGACTACATGCACTTAGAGCATTTGTGTGGCGACACACACTCTACTGTATAAAAACGCTTTCTACAAACCGACTTCTATAAATTTGACCTAATTTCGTAGTGTAGACATACCCTAAAAACTCATGCGATTCCTCTCCTGGCTTTCCTTAATACATCTGTATTTTGTCACTGCTGTTTTCAAACTGCTGTGAGGCACCAGGGAGGCCCTGATGAGCACCACCATCATGGCAGTCATTAATAGGAACAGGATAACGCACATGTATTGACAGTCATGCAACTGGACAGATTTGGATGCTGTAGGAATATGACTACAAGAGGAAGAGGAAGTTGAATAGTTACTTCTGCAGGGCATTTATCTGGAGCAGTTTTACTCAGCGGAGTACTGCTTCTGGGTTCGGTCAACTTGCAGTGACTGGTGGGAGAGAGCAGTGATTAGAACAGGGATGACCAAGGACTACTTTCCCAGAAAGCAGCGCAGAACTCAACCTGGAGCTGCAGCAGCAGAACACCAACACGAGTTCCCCTCAGCATGGAGAATCACCGAGATGTAGGACTTGAAGGAACACGGTTAGGTCATCTAGTCCAGTCCCCTGCACTCAGGGAGAACTAAGTATCATCTAGACCTTCCTTGACAGATGTTTGTCTAACCTGCTCTGACAAACCTCCAATGATGGAGATTCCACAACCGCCCTAGGTAATTTGTTCCAGTGTTTAACTGCCCTTACAGTTAGGTAGTTTTTCCTAGCACCTAACTTAAATCTCCCTTGCTGTAACTTAATCCCATTACTTCTTGTCCTCTCCTCCGTGGATGAGGAGAACAATTTATCACCCTCTCTTTTATAACAACCTTTTACATACTTGAAGACTACCATCATGTATCCCCTGTACTGCCTCTATCACCCCCTCCCCAGTTTTCTCTTCTCCAGATGAAACCAACCCCTCCCCCCCCCTTTTTTTTTTTAAATCTTTCCTCGTAGGTCATGTTTACTAGACCTTTAATTAATTTTGTTGCTCTCCTCTGGGCTCTCTCCAATTCGTCTACATCTTTCCTGAAGCACGGTCCCCGAACTGGACACAGTAATCCAGCTGAGGCCTTATCAGTGCTAAGCAGAGTGAAAGAATTACGTTTTGTGTCTTGCTTACAACACTCCTGCTAATACATTCCCACCAACAATATTACATTGTTGGGGGGAATGTATTACATTGTTGACTCATGTATTACATTGTTGACAAACTAAATGAGCCAACAATGTAATACTGTTGGGGGAAAAAACAGCTCTGGAATTCAGCAGCAGCCTTGGAGCTTCCTGCAGCTGTAGGAGGTTGCCAGAGGTGGAGGTGGGTCTGATCTCCCCCCAGGCGCAGCCGTGCAGGGGAAGACCAAATCCTGTGCCTTCCCAGCCCAGCGGGACTAGCAGCTAGGAGCCCCTGGCTAGGGCAGCCAGGGGTTCCTAACAGTATTACATTGTTGACTCATTTAGTTTGTGATCCAATACAACTGCCAGATCTTTATCTGCAGTACTCCTTCGTAGGCAATTATTTCCTATTTTGTATTTGTGCAACTGATTATTCCCTCCTAAGTGTAGTAATTCACATCTGTCCTTACTAAATTTCATCCTAATTAATTCCAACCATTTCTCCACTTTGGCAAGATGACTGAACTCTAATCCTATTCTTCAAAGCGCTTGCAAACCCTCCCAGCTTCGTATCATCCACCGACTTTATACATGTACTGTCTATGCCATTATCCAAATCATTTATGAAGATACTGAATAGAATCAGACCCGGAGAGATTCCTGTGGGACCCTATTCAATACGCCCTTCCAGTTTGACTGTGAACCACTGATAACTACTCCAAGTACAGTTTTCCATCCAGTTGTGCATCCCAGTAGTAGGTTCATCTAGGCTAGAAGTGAGAGGCTATCACCATCTGGAAGCTTGCCACACTGATTGCTACGAGTCAGCAGCTAACCAGTTTGGTATTGGTAGATCAGTTGTCAGTGCTGATGTCATGGAAGTTTGTAATGCTATTCAGGGAGTGCAGCTATGCTGGGTCACAAAGTGTTGCAGTACAAGAGAGGTTATTGACAGTTTTCCATGGATAAGGGTCCTGAACTGTTTTGGAACTACTGATGGGACTCGTGTCCTTTCTTTGCCCTCCACACCAGGTCTGAGACTTTATGAACATGAAAGGGTATTTACCATGGTGCTGCAAGGCCTGGTTGATCACTGGGGAAGGTTCACAAATACTAGTGTGGTGTGATCTGGAAAGGTCCATGGTGCCAGGATCTTTAGAAACTCTGGCCTGTTTCTGAAGCAAGCAAGAGAGTTTTTGCTCCCCATACCACCCTGGACATTAATGGAGTTATTCTGGGAGACCAGCTTTCCCTCTGTTTTCCTGGCTTTTGAAGCCTTTTACTGGACACTTGGATAGGAGAAAAGACCTGTTTAATTATACCCCGGTTAGCTTCAGAATGATAGTGGAGTGTGCATTTGGAAGAAGGAAATGAAGGTGGAGGGTGCTTCATGACAAGGCTGGATGTTTGTCATCCATATGTATCTTGTGTAATAAGTACTATGATATTTTGCAAAACATCAGAGCAATGTGAGCACATGGCAGGTGGGTGAGAAGATGGGGTAAAGAAACTTTCTGAATTTTATGGACAGCCAGAGATGACATCTCTGAAAAATGACCCCAGCAGCCAACAAGACAGGGTCAGGGATGCATTGTACTCCTACTCTGAAGCCAATAGTTGTGAGTAATGAATGTACTGTAGTCAAGGAAATGACTGAAATGTGTTTGTGTATTTTTATTTGATTAGGAACGGATACCACTTGGGGAAATGTTATGTAATGTATAGGTGGAACTATACCTCAATGAAGTTTTGCAGCCAAGTTTAACAAAGATTTTTACTGTGTTAACCAAGTACGTAGTTAACCAAGAACTTAGTGAAAGGTTAAAACTAATGAAACTAAGGCATGGCCAAACTATGAAGTGTTCAAACTCCTGTATGCGATGTGCTCAAAAGTGTTCTCCATCTCCAATATAATTGACTGTTGTGGGAAAGGTCTGTAATTAGGATGATGGAAATGATGGTCCCAGTATGGTGCATTCTCCATAGTTTGCAGGCTATTTTAAGGTTGGCATGCAATGCAGGATCTTCATAACAAAACCGACTCTATCACAGCTGTTTGTACTGTCTGCATTATGTCCATCTACAGGGCTATGCGCTCACTTACAAACCTTTGAGAGTTATCCAGGAAACCATCCCTCCACACTTCTGCCTTAGCAGTCCTCTCTTGGGATGCAGTCACATATTCCTTGAACATGTCCTTCATTTTCTTCAGGGAGTTCTGCTATAGTGCCTTAGCTTTGACTTGGCCAGCACCCCTTCACCTTCATTTGCTCTTGCAGGTTTATACATTCTGGTGACTCTTCTCTAGATGGGGCTAGACACACAGCTCTCCAGAGAGGGCAAACAAGTCCAGAATCTCTAAAAAGAGATCCATGTGGAAGCCCGGAGCACCCTGGCTGCTATAATGGGTACATTACTCTCGGCCTGGGAACTCACTACCACTACCTGATACAGCATTTAAACGAGAAGTGAAATCCAATCAAGATGACCCAGAGCAGTAGAGGGCACAAAGGTACGAAGACAGGCCAATCCAGGAGTGAATAAATGCAGTGTGGGATACTAGTTGGAGGACTGTCAGAAGTGAAGTACTTAATTAGTCTGTGCAAACTTTAAAGTGAACAAACCCACTGGGAAGTGGACTTACTCCTGTTCCAGGGAGGATGACTTACTGCAATTTAAGATGCCAAATAATTTAATTTTAAAAAAGTTCACATCTAGACACAAGGCTAGGTGAACAAACTGAAGTTAATGCAACATAGCCTCCTGTAGACAAGCACCCTACTTTTTAGATTTTCAGATCTGTATGCTTGTTAATCAAGCTCTACTGAACTAGTACAGTGATCTGATCTGACACAAAGAGCATAACAGAAATTGTTCTAACCAATTACATTGTCACATAATTGGAAAAATCAGGTTTCATGACTGATTTAAAAAAAAAAAGTTTTTAGAGCAAAAATTTCAAATTTGGGTGTTTAAAGTTCAGCACCTAGATCCATTCTCAGACACAACTGTCAACAAAATCTAGACCATGCTAAAAATTAGTTAAAAAGATTTCACATTCTACTTGCCGCGGAGTTCCCCTGCCAAATTTTGAGGTTTTTAAATCAAACTTCCCTGTTTTAAAAGTGTTTTCCGTTTTTGCTGTTTGAAAAACCCCATATAAACAAAACAGGAAATCAAACTGATCACACTACAGGACAACCACATCAAAGAAGTTAACAAGCTTCTATATAAAGCTTCGTTTGTTAGTGAACAGATGTACCTATATGTGGAGAACAGGAGAGAGTCATTTTTATTAATATTATGTGTACCTCAGTTTACCTACTTGATACTGTTAAGACTGGCTAAAGGGAATTAAATCAAAAGGGTCTGATACAAAGAGCAAGGAGGAAACCAAACAATGGTTGGACATAAGATACCTCTGGGTAAAGAACTTGAAGGGAATTAAGGGAACAATGCATGGGCCACTAATTGGGAAGATGCTTCTTCCAGGCATCAGTCCAAGTAACACAGCTAATGTGACAAGGCTGAGGGCTGGAGATCAAAATGATACTACACAATTAAAACTTTTCTTCTAGAGAAGGAGGTGTGTTCAGTTGTCACAGTCTGATTGTTATGTACCTTTGGGTGAATAAATATATCTGGTTTGTAAAAGTTGTTTGGATTCATTTTAATTAGTTCACGGTCACAAAATTTTAGAAGGAAATTCTTTGCAACAAATACAGTTGGGCCTGTCGGGAAATGGGGGCTGCAACCCACAGATCTAATTGTGGTTGAACCATGGGGTTCTACCCTTGAAAGAGGTGAAATAAGTGAAGCCTGCCATTTAAGGGGTATGCTTGTAAGGGTATGAAAGGGGGTTCACCCAGTACTCATGGCACTGTATTTATTTCTTCCTTCATTCCTTTCGACTAGCTATATGTACACAGATCTGTTACTGGACATGTCTCCAGGCTGACTACAAGCCATTTTGATCACACTATCACTTGTCAACCAGATTATTACAAGGATAATAGATTTAAGTTTTATGAAGCATCTTACAGGAAAAATCTGTTGCAACTGCCAAAACAGAAAACCCCAAAAACAATTATTGAACCATCAAAGAGAGATTTAGAAATCTGCCTACTGGATGTGTAGTCCAGTGACTCCAATTAAAAAAAAAAAAGGTACTATACATGAAATAGTTTGTTTTGTAAATCCACAAAGGGATCGTTACAGGATGTCATAACTTGTTCTATATTTGAATAAAAAAAACACAAAAGTAAATGAACCCATTTTATATTACTTTTCTCATGTAGCTAACTAGTGAAGAATGCACACAATACAACAGCTCGAGCATATTAATTCACTGCAACAATACAGAAAGATGCCCGATTATTTTGACCATACCTGAATCATGTCCAATCCCAATTATATGGACACACATCTCAGCTCCTAATATAGACATAGTTCTGATAGTTCCCCAAACACCTTGCATTCACATTGCTTTGTGTAACTGAATATTGTGTTGTACAGGATACAGTAGATCTGCATAAGTTATTGCTGAAGAGGTAGGACATATTTTATAAGGAATTAGTCATTTTACACACATTTTATTTGTGTTCCACTTATTTCAGAGATCATTCTAAATGGGGCAAGATGGGGAAAAAAAAAACACACTGGAAACCAGCAGATGATGTAATTAACACAAGCTACTTTGGGATTTACCATGACTGACTTTCTTTGCCATCAGTGGCTATATCGTGGTCGTGCAGTCTATACTAGCACGCCCACCATTGCTACTGCTGGCAGGGCTGCACAACTGGCAACAACTCTTGGAAATATAAAGAAAAGTCAAAATTCTCCGCAGGTATAACTCCACTTCCTGCAGCGGAGAAGCCTAGGGTTGACAAAAGCTTAATGTAGCAACTGGTGTGTTTAATACTTTTGCAAAGGTGATAGATAAAAAGAGACATAGAAAACAAAGCAAGCCATGTGAAAGCAAATGCTGCTCTAATCTAGCACTTGTCACTCCTTCTAAAAATGTTTTATATTTTATATTATTTGACTTCAATGAGAATTGGCTCAGGGCCTAACAGAAAATGGAGATTTAAATTTTATTTTTCAAATGACTTGTCCAACCACAAAATTTGTTTGCAGAAATCCCCCCCCCGCCCCCATATACAATTAACTGTATGCCTCTTGAAATACAACCTGGGGCATACAGTTCATTGTATGTTTACAACCAGGGTGGATCTGATTTAAATCAAATTGATTTAAATCATGACTTAAATCACTAGTCAGGAAGACTCAACTTAATCATGGATTTCTACATAAAAGTACATTCTTGTTCGTTGTTATAACCTTAATACATATTCTTCATGTAGTGGGGCATTTGCCCCACTTTGGCAGACAAAGGGTAAATAGCAGCCCTTGGAGCGGCTGCACAGAACCCGGCCAATCATAGAAGGCTTAGAAGAAGCCAATCAGGGCCAGGCTGAGCCCCATATAAAGGCTACAAAGCAGAGGAGAGAGGAATCTCTCCCTGACAAGCAAGGAAAGACCACAGGCTCCCAGGGATAGCACCTTAGATAGAGCAGCGCTGGGCAGGCTCAGGGGAATGGAGGGAAAGCTCCAGCCTGATACCTGCCAGGCTGAGGCCCCTGAAAGAAAGGGCTGAGAAGGTGCAAGGGCCAAAGGGGAAGTGGCCCAGGGAGCATGAGCAGTAGAGGGGAGAGAAAGAGGGCAGGACATGGCTGCTGCCAGAGGGGACCCAGACTAGTGGGCGGGCCTGGGTCCCCCCTTCCATGCACCTGGCTGTGGAGGAGCCTGACCCGACACAGATTGTGGCTTGCCCTGAGGAAAGGGACTTTAGGGCTGCAGTCTGTCACAAGGGCAGGTGCAGACTGAGGACTGCGGATACCCCTGGAAGGGGAGAAAACCGAGTGGGGCACAGCCGAAGGGCTCTGTCCAGAAGAGAATGCCGCAAGCCAGGGAGCAATGCGGGTCCCAGACAGCACTGCAGAGCAGAGCAAAGCAATGGGCGGGACACCACCTGCAGAGGGCGCTCCACAGCTGGACAGAGCTAATTCCAGGAGCAATGAGCAGGAGGTGCCGTGGTGGTGAGTTAGCGACCCGTTACACTTCACACCTCAGAGATAGATGTAGGTTTCATTTTTAGAAGGTACACACTATACATTTGTAAAGTTATTTATTTTGAAAACTTTTCAGATTAGTTTTACAGCTATATCAGAAAATGAATGATTGCTTGGTTATTTCATTTACCAAAGGTAATTGAAGCAGATATTTATGAAGTCATTGGGAGATTAACTATCTCCAGTTCAACAAGTTAATCATTCATATTTGGAGGATTTTCTTGCCATGCTGTATTAGGAGGAGATCACCACCAGACAGACATTTAAATTGTTTTATTTAACTAAAAACCAACAACATTATGTATTCTGGATTTTTTTCTTCAACAGCAAACATAATATTTTAACAAAACAAGCATATGAATTTTTGAATTTAGTTAAACATTCAAGTTGTTTAAAATCAGGTTTGCTTTTGTTACAATTGTTTTTAAACTAAAAAATAGTTAATGAAATATTTTAAAAACCAAAAATTAAATAGACTGTCAGCCAGGTCAACATGAGAAACTTAAAATATTGGCTTCTGCACCTAACTCAGTCGTCTTCACCTTTGTTTTCCTGTTTGCTCGTAATCTGGAAAAGAAAAACAAGCTTTCCTGCTTTTTCAGGTCCCAAACAATCTCTCAATTTGGAATGAATTAGTCCAAAGGAAGAAAATATTCTTTCTATGCTGGCAGAAGAAGCTACTGCTGTTAAAAGTGAGATCATCACTTCAACAGTCTCTGAATCCAAGTGCTTAAGTGACTTCCACCAGTTCACTGGTGTGGCTTTCTTTAAAACTTCATCAGCAAACATATTTCTTGAATGGTTCACCTTTAGCTCTTAATTTTATTGTAGTTGGCATTATAGAAGGATGATTGCTGGATGTCCATGTCATAGCCAACTCCTCTTCTTCAGCAGTTAAGGCATATTTCTCTTTATACGATCTCACTCAGTTTCTTCCAAATTTCAACAGCATCAGCAATAAAACAGCTATTTCCCTGCATTTTGTTCAAGGCTTTAGTAATGGGCTTCAAGGTACTCGGCATGTGTTCAGCATTTCTCTTAAGCTCAATGTTGAGAACTTTGGCTGTGACAGTGCCAGCTATTTTTTCACGTTTTTGTTCACAAACTGTCATCAGATTAGGCCAGCTCTTGATCTAGTGCTCAAAACAGTCCACTACTAAGTTACATCACATTTCTTGTGGGAGAGTTAGCTTGGTTCTTCCCACTTTTTTCAGAGCAGCTACTACAAAGTGGTCATTATGGAAGTATTTTGCAATTTCAACATTTGCCTTTATTTCTGGAACACTGAAGTCTTTGGCTAGGAGGTGCATCAAATGAGCACTGCAGCCGTATGTTGTTAGCTTGGGACTCTCTTCTAAATAATTTCTTCTCATCTTGGATACATTTGCAGCCTTGTCTGTGACCAAGCTGCGTACTAGACATTTGAATTTTTTCCCCACAGTTATAGCTTTTACTGCTACTTCGTGTAAGTATTCTGCTGTGTGTGTATTTCCTGATGTATCAATTGTTTCTGTAAGGAAGACACTCCTTCTGTTGTCACACAAGCACATACAAGAGGATCACTGTGGACATTGCTCTACCCATCAAGACTCAGGTTAACAATTTTACCCTATAGACCTTTTGCACACTGCTCAATTTCTCTTTCATACACTTTATCTAGCAATTTGCCTGCGACATCTGCTCTGTTGGGTGGACTGAATCCTGGTCTTAATGACTGAACCATGATAATGAAGTGTGGGTTCTCAATCATGCGGAAAGGAGAGTTTGTTGTATAAAAACAAACCAACCAAACAATTTTTCCATCAATTACCTCTTTTTGTAATCTGCTGGTTCTTAACACAAACACTAAGGTTGTTTCTGGATGATGGAGGTTTTTTTGTGTTTTTTTTTTCCTTTTTGCTACAGGTGATATACTGTGGCTATGTGACATACATGGTGTGACTGAAACACTATCATTGGTAGATAACGCTGAAACTACAGAAAATGATGGTGATCTTGAACGTGGATAGTCTTCAGAATCCTGTATGTTGAGGACCGATTCTCCTAAACCAAGTAAGTCAATGCAGTTATTTAATTATTACTACCATTACTGCTCATTTAGTATTACTCACTGCATTCACTGACACTTGGTACTACTTTAAAGGTGAAATTGTAAAAGGAAGATCTGCCTATTTCAGCTCTTTATTTTTTCTTTATCACAACTGCATCTAAATTGATAGTACCATAGAGTAACAACTGCATTTTCTGCTCTACCATGAGAATTCAAGAATAATCCAGAAGGAAGACAGGCAGTCCTTAAGAAAGAAGTATAAAATAAAGTTTACCAACCTGAAGAGTTAGTCATCTTCCTTTCATCATCTTCAACACAGTTTCCTCCAAAGAAGGAACATCTCATGATGTTGTTTCATTCAGGAAACCAGGCCTTGCATTTCTTTGTTGCACTGTTTGCATTTTGCACGCATGCCTGTCTTACCCACAGGTAGAGGAACTTCATTAAAATATTTCCAAACTGGGTCTCTTTTACTGCCTGCTGCTGTTATAGGTTTTCCCTTCTAATGAGAGAATGGTATGGCAGATCTCAAACCAATGAAGGCTACATTCAGAAAGACCTCAAGACTTCTGGAATATGCTGCTCAAACAGTTTCACTTTTGTTTCTACTGCCTGTCCCTCCCTTCTCACATTTATCTCCAGACTTCTTCTCCTTGTTGAGAACTATTCCGCCCGCAACAATCTTCTATTCATTGAACTTTTTGAAACTTTGCTCTTTTAGAGAGAGGTAAGGGATTGACTGTGAACACAAACTTGCAGAGGGACAATAGGGTTGAGGTCTTATTTCTCACCTCTATATATAAAACTTTTCTTAAACATTGCATGAATATATTGTCTCAGACTATAGAATTAGAATGTATTATCCCTATTCCATGATGATATAAATGTATCTTAATTAAAACTCTTTTTATCAAAAAAAATCAGATTAAAAAAAATTTTTTTTTTAAAATCACGGATTTTTTTTATCCACCCTGTTTACAACTGTATAAATCTTTACAGTATAGGCAGTCCAGTGACTTAGCTATAGCAGCGTAGCTATACTGCTGTAGCACTGTAGCATGGACACTTCCTATAATGACAGAAGAGCTTTTTCCATCAGTGTAGGAACTACACATCTCCAAGAAAAGGTAGCAAGGTTGACAGAAACATTCTTCCATCAACCTAGCTGCATCTATACCAGAGAGGTCAGCACAACTACAGCACTCAGGGCTGTAAATTTTTTATACCACCGAGTGCCATAGCTGCGTTGACCCAATTTATGTGTAGACCACACTTAAGATGCCCCTCATTGAGTGAAGGCAGAGCAGGAATTCAGCAAGCTGGGGAGAAACCATCCATTTATTCCTCTAATTAATGGTGATTTTGCAAAGAAAGAAGAAGGCCAGCTTTCTTGTCCTGTCTCATGTCATTACATGCATACGAGATATTAAAGTAAAGCCAACATTTTCAAACTCAAGTGCCTGAAGTTAGGTACTATGATTTTCAGAGTTGCTGAGGGCCTTCACTTTCCAGTGAGGTCTGATTTAAATTACTCTGACAGCAGCACCACACTGACAGCAGTGACATGCCAATAGTAGTTTATTACAGCTATTTATTTTTTTGAATCTCTATTAAAAAAAACCTCATGCCATTAGTTACACAGGACAAAACAAGAGTACTCACGCTGTGAATAAAGCAGTATCTGGAATTCCAGAAGAGCACAAGTAAAGAGCTGAACCACATTTTCCACTCCAAGTAATTCAAAAACTTCTTTAACTGGGAAGTCAAATAATGGCAGTTCACTGGTGCTTGGTCTCTGGCAGATAATTGGTCCATAAACACCTGAAAATTTTAAGGATCTCCCTGCTGGAGGAAGAGGAACCTCATAGAGAATATTGTAGATGTAACTTTCCAAAGGTAACGGTGGCGGTTGAGGAGAAGTTACAGCTTGGTGAAGTTGCTCAAGTACTTTCTTACAAGCCTTCATGAAAGACATTGGGGTAATAAGACAAATGCACTTAGAGACATACAGTGTGTCTCTGCTAATATCATAGGAGTTAAAACGCTGTAGCTTTGATACAGAAGTTACATTACAGTCTTCTATGCTGCTACAGCTATCTTTGTCATTTGTGGGTGGAATATGCAGAATGTCATATTCAGCATTGTGCATATGATATAATGTCTGCATTGCACTACAGATTTGCTTGCTCGTAACTTCCTCATAAAATGTGAGAGAAAACCCAAATGTCCGTGAGCCATCTTCACGGGTGATTATAAACGAATGGAACTGAGGGTCTCTGGAATCAGATTGGGTCTTGAAAGCAAGCCCTTTAGGCATACACAACTATAAAAGAAAACAAAAAAAAGTGGGAAAAGTTAAATAAATACTAAATTACATTTTGCTTGTTCTTTCAAATTTTTTGGCAATAACAGACAGCATTTGAGAAAGCTGAGGACTGACATTATATTTCATTTCTCTCTAAATAGATTTTGTAAGACATTACATTAGATAGTGTCTTAAACACAAACACATTAAAACTAAGAGTTATTACACAGAACAAAGGCATGCGCCATAAGGCCCACATCTGATTTCCACTGAAGTTCACAGGAAATTTTATCATTGGCTTCATATGAACAGAATTACATCCTACAAAAATAGTGGAAGAAAAAATGTTTTGATCATGATTTTGGTTTTAAAAGAAGAACATATGTTTTATTTAAAGCACAGTAAAATACAAGGTGAGGTAAGAAGTTAAATTCCATTCCCTGAAAAAGAAAAATAGATGTAGATGGAACAACTAATCATTAACCACAAACGACTAATTTTCCCTCACTTCTACTCCAACAGTATACTCTCTGGCATACTGCAGAATAAGGGTAAAAAAAAAATGATTCATCATGAGTTCTGCCTCAGCACAGGGTGATGAACTAGCTGACCTCGAGGTCACTTCTGGCCCTAAAATTGCATGATAATATGAAAATCAGTTATTTTAGGGGAAAAGGCCTTCTTTTTATATTCTCCAAGTATAAAATCAAATGGGAATTGTTTCATTTAAACTAATCTACAAAACTTAGAGCAACTTGTCAATCAGTATTTAAGATTTTGTACTACAGCTTTTTATTTTGCCATTATCAAAAGATAATTTCTTGAAAGAATCCAGCTGGGCAATTCTAGTAAAGAGGGCACTAGTCTTAAAAACCCAACAAAAACAAAAAGCACTTTATGTCATACTGACCATTCCCACTGCATCCTGGTCAAAAGGATTCCATTCTACAGTCTCAGGATAACGAGCAAGAACTTTGGACTTAAATGTGCGTCTTAATGGAGTCTGTTCAAAATTTTCCCCTGAAAAAGTGAAAGAAAACATCAAGTCAATCATTTCATTCTCTTTCACGTAAGGCCAGAAAGCAAAATGTCAGTAGGCAAACGTGAAGGTAAGTGGATTAAGTACAGACATTCCCTTCAACAGAAACAGAAAATGCAAGATAGCATGTAATTAGACTGAAAAGTATTAGCACTGGTAACATTTATACACAATTATTTATCTGTGCTTTTCTTGAAACGTGAATGTGCTAGAGGCAGTCTACAGTTACTGTTTTGTCTTTATTTTTTTAGCAGCAACTGTAGAAGCTGCATTTGGGTTATTTCAAATTCCGTTTGGAGCACAGCAATAGAATACATTGCAGAACATAATCTGAATTGTATTACCCATGAAAAGCACAAATAGACAAGAGATGCAAAGATGAAGCGAAAAGCTTAAGACAGAGCTTGAGACAGACACACAAGTGACATCACTTAAAAATCTCCTCAAATTTTCTTCTTGGAGACTGACAGTCTGGAAATCCACCCCCTACTTAAAAAAAAAAAAGTCAGCTGTGAAGAGAGAATCTAGGAAGTTAAGAGGTCAAAAGGCACAAAAGATATTGAAAGAGCTAGAAAGTTTGTGCTGTTTTTCTTTTCTTTTTCCTTTTACCTTCTATTGCACTTGCAATGAAACAGCCGGCACCATCTCGGGTTTTAGAGGCCTGTATATACTGGCATAGTGCTATATAACAAATAAAAACAACACTGCATTACAATTTAATAATGTGAACTATTCAGTAATTACACAGCTAGAAGTGACCAATGCACAATATTTCATACAAAATTAGCCGGTACAATAGATTTGATTCCATATTTTCCTAACACATACTTCTTAAGCATATTAATAGCTATAAAAATGGAGCATTAATAAGCCATCAGAAATATCAATAAATACACTTCAGAGGACAGGAATTTTTGCACAAGTTTTCCTTGGCCAAGACATCACTGCAATGGTAATTAACTACATGTTAAACTAATGCCTTCTTTAAAAGCCATATTCTAAAATTCCCATAGAGATGATGAAATTCACCCCATGCAAGGGCCCAGCCCAAGGCCTATGCACTAGTTAAGACCTACGTAAACCCTCAAAATAGGGTTTAAGTGAGATTTAAGTGGAGCATGGACATGGTGCTGACTTCCCCCATTGAGTAATGGGAGGCCTAAGTGACCCATAAAGCCTCATTTGGAGCCTCTGTGCTGGGATGAATTTAATTTCCGGAGTATAAAATTCAACCATCATGGGTCTTGCTGCTGTAGCTCACTTCACCACCTGCAATTTTTAATTCTTGGTTTTTGGGTTTTTGTTTTTTTTTTTTTTAAAAGGCAAACAAAATTTGCCTCCCAAAATAATCTTTGCCTTCTTACTAGAATGTGGTTAGCAAGCATGCAGTTGGTAACAGCTGCTGTAACAATTGGGCAGAATTACAGAAATCACACGCTTTAAATAAATCTAGAGACTTTAGCAACACCTGCAAAAGGAAAACAAGCAAGCAAAAAAAAACCCACCACATTTCAACTTATCTTGTACATAATAATTAAGCAGCAAAGGAAGTTGATTTGGAATTTGTTGGGTTTGTTCTGTTCTTCTACAGTAATATTTAAAATTACACTTCTGTATTGACTGAAACAGCTTAAAATCTTTGTGCTGCACAACATTAGGTTCTGCAAAATGCCCCCACATTCCCAAATATAGCTTTCTGAGGGGACACAGCAGCAAACTCTACCAACTCTTTTAATGGGGTTCTTAAAGTGAAAATCCCTAACAAGGGCTCCAATTCAGGAAATCACTTAAGCACATACTTCAAAGTTAATTATCTTTAAATGCTGTACTGAACAGTGACTTTTTCCTGAATCAGAACCTAACAGAGGCCATGCTGGATCTGAAATATTTAATCCCCCATATTTAAAAAAGAGCCCCCAATTTTCACTTTCATGAGTTTAGTTTGCACATCCACCTTTTTTTTTTAAATGTATCTGATTGCCATGCAGCCTTTTTCAGCTGCTTTTGTAATTATGTACATCTTTATATGGTACTGAAGCTATATCTAGTTACTGTGCAAGAGCCTATTTGGGAAAATTTGAAATCTATTAATAGGAACATTTGGGTAATTAAAAAAAAAAGGACCCACATATAACTCCTCTAAAATGTAACTAACGAGATCATTTGGAGGGTCAGAGTCAACGAAAAGGACTATTTTGTAACAATGACATTTATGGAACAGTTTAAAATGAAATAATCAAACGAAAAGTGAACCCAACAGCCTAGACCAGTAGTTTTCAAACTGTGGGTCATGACCCAGTAATGGATCAAGGAATGGAAAGCACTGGGTCACGATGGCTCTGGTCAGCACCACCAACTGGGCCATTAAAAGTCCCATCGGCAGTGCTGCCTGGCTAAGGCAGGCTAGTTCTTATCTGTTCTGACACTATGCTGTGCCCTGGCAGCGGCCAGTCCAGCTCCGGGGGGGAGGGGCCCACGGGGCGCCGCATACTGCCCCCACCCCAAGCACCAGTTCTACACTCCCACTGGCTGGTTCCCAATGGGAGCTGGGGGAGCAGTGCCTGTGGGCGAGAGCCGTGTGGAGCCACTTGCACACCTCTGCCTGGGAGTTGGACCTGCTGCTGGCTACTTCCGGGGTGCCATGCGATCTGCAGTGCCAGGACAGGCAGGAAGCCTGCCTCTGTGCCTGGGCTGCACCACTGACCAGGAGCTGCCGGAGGTAAGCCCTTACCCCAGCCCTATGCTCCAGCCCTGAGCACCCCCCTCAAGCCCAGAGCCCCTTCCTGCACCCCAAACCCCTAATCCCCAGCCCGACCCCAGAGCCTGCACCCCCAGCCCTGACTCCCTCCTGCTCTCCAACCCTCTGCCCCAGCCCTGAGCCCCCCCCGAACCCAGAGCCCCCTCTTGCACACCAAACCCCTCATCCCCAGCCTCACCACAGAGCCTGCATCCCCAGCCCAGAGCCTTGACCCTCCCCGCCCCCACACTCCAACCCTCTGCCCCAGCCCTGAGCCCCTCCCACACTCCAAACCTCTCATCCCCAGCTCCGTTGGGCCGCGGGCAACAACAATTTTCTTCAACTGGGTAGTCAGAAAAAAAGTTTGAAAACACTGTCCTAGATACATGCTACCACTCTGTCAAAAATAGGCAAAGAAAAATACATGACATTCCATCCATCCACCCCAGATCTCTCAACTTTCACACAGACTCCAAGGAAAAACCCCAGAGACCTCTGTAGTACAGGCTTTTAAAAACAAGTCAGGAGATTGTGAGGAAATGATCTGGAGGATGGTGTGGATTGCACTCTCAGCAAATTTGCGGATGATACTAAACTGGGAGGAGTGGTAGATACGCTGGAGGGGAGGGATAGGATACAGAAGGACCTAGACAAATTGGAAGATTGGGCCAAAAGAAATCTAATGAGGTTCAATAAGGATAAGTGCAGGGTCCTGCACTTAGGATGGAAGAATCCAATGCACCGCTACAGACTAGGGACCGAATGGCTCGGCAGCAGTTCTGCGGAAAAGGACCTAGGGGTGACAGTGGACGAGAAGCTGGATATGAGTCAGCAGTGTGCCCTTGTTGCCAAGAAGGCCAATGGCATTTTGGGATGTATAAGTAGGGGCATAGCGAGCAGATCGAGGGACGTGATCGTTCCCCTCTATTCGACACTGGTGAGGCCTCATCTGGAGTACTGTGTCCAGTTTTGGGCCCCACACTACAAGAAGGATGTGGATAAATTGGAAAGAGTACAGCGAAGGGCAACAAAAATGATTGGGGGTCTAGAGCACATGACTTACGAGGAGAGGCTGAGGGAGCTGGGATTGTTTAGTCTGCAGAAGAGAAGAATGAGGGGGGATTTGATAGCTGCTTTCAACTACCTGAAAGGGGGTTTCAAAGAGGATGGCTCTAGACTGTTCTCAATGGTAGCAGATGACAGAACGAGGAGTAATGGTCTCAAGTTGCAATGGGGGAGGTTTAGATTGGATATTAGGAAAAACTTTTTCACTAAGAGGGTGGTGAAACACTGGAATGCGTTACCTAGGGAGGTGGTAGAATCTCCTTCCTTAGAGGTTTTTAAGGTCAGGCTTGACAAAGCCCTGGCTAGGATGATTTAACTGGGACTTGGTCCTGCTTTGAGCAGGGGGTTGGACTAGATGACCTTCTGGGGTCCCTTCCAACCCTGATATTCTATGATTCTATGATTTAAAACACCTACTGTTTTCTATACTATGTCGGTCTAGAATGATATAATGTCAGCTTTAATCAATTCAGAAAAAGATGGACATTTACTAAGTTAGTTTGTAGTTTTTCTTCCATGGTATTTCAGACAGAACACTTGCATGACAACTTCTCTCCTACACTTTGTGGTAGGTGGTTTCAAACACCAGGTTCCCAAAAACACAATTATCAGCAGACATTTAAAAGAAAATAAAACACAAATATTCCGTGGGTTAGGAACCTTCTTCTAACAAGATGTTTCATTATGATGATCAATTTCAAAGTAAATGTTTGCTGAGACCATTTTACCTCTGCAATTAAGAGTAACATTGTGATATCACTGAAGAGAAGCTGTCTGAAATATATTTAAGAACCTGCAGCAAGAAAAGAAAGTGTGGCTCTGCAGTATAGGTGAAATCAGAAGTTGTTATAGCTGTGTCTACAAGTTAAAATCTTTTAAAATGACATTGTCAAAGTTAGGCCAAAAATACTGACTTGACCCCTGGAAGTCAACAGTTTTTGTTTTTTTCCCTTTTAACTCAATCCCTTTTAAGTCAATCCATGGCCCAGGTGGAAATACAAAACAAAACTCACATGCCATCCTGTAAAGTTAGCAGAAATCTAACTAGTGCACATGTGCCACTGTTGTATGAGTAGGATATGTTGAACACTGCCTTGATACTGTTCTTCTTTTCTTTCACTGCAGCATGCCTTTTCACCTTATAGGTGTCTCTTACCAGCCTTGGCAAGTGGGCCTTCAGAATGAGCAATCTTGCCTTCAAAAGAAAATGGGTGGGTTCCATTAGGAAATTTCAAAAGGCAAGTTATGTAGAAAAGGCTTAATGCAGAGTTCAGGCTGAAAACCAAGATGTGACCTCTTGAGTCCAAAAATCCACCCCGAGACACTCTTTTCCTGTAACTGCTAAAGGAAGATATTCAGCAACTGCAGGTTTTAGTGTTGCTGAACACATCATCTACCAAGGAAAATAGAAATTTGAAAATATATTGCTTGTGGACATTGTTTATCTCAAAGTGCAGATAAAAGCAAATAAGGTGTTAACTATATTTCTGGCACTGCCAATCAGCAGATTACAGGACCATGTGGCTTATGAAGAGAGCAAATCATCTTGACATCTCTTCATTTACTGCTGACCTCAAAGCCTTCAATAAAGAAGGGAAGATCAAGTTTAACAGACACAGTAAATTTAATATTGGAAAACACCAGTAATAGTCTCTCTAAACTTAAGAAGATGAGGATGAGATGAGATGAAGATGAGGCTAGAGAAAAGAAAAATTGTGTAAAAATCTGATGTGTCCAATAAGTTCACAGTGTTGCCAACTCTTGAGATTTTTTTGTCTGTTTTATTTTATTTTTTGTTCTAAGGGACAGATTTTAGCCAGGGCTGGTGTTCATCTTGTGATGAGTCCAGACGCTCCAGCCCTCTAGTGAATTTCACCCTTCCAGGGGGCAGGGAAACACAGGGGAAGCCTCCCCCATTGGCTGCTTTCCCCACTGGCCTGCCCACTAGGGTAGAGCAGCCAATCACTGCTGCTGCAGGAGCCAGGCAGGGCTCTTCCCTGCTCCCCCTCAGGAGATACAATTATTCTCATAGGAGGGGCAGGGGGGAAGAGGATGAAGGAAGAGCCCAGCAGCTCAGGATGTCTCTGCTCCCCCTGCCCCTCCTGTGAGCAATGGGATGGCACCTTCACTCCCCTCCCTCCAACACTCAGCCTGGGAAGTGGGGGGGGGGGGAGAAGAGGGAAGTGACATCCATGGAGCTGCCCCCCATGCAGCAGCCCCCACAGGTCCAGCGGGGGGAGGGATGAAGAACCCCAGGAAGAGCAGAAATGAGCTGGGACGGGGCTGAACTGATGTGGGGGACAGGGAACAGGATTGATTTGGGGGTTGGGGGGAAGAGTGGCTGCAGGAGGTGACCAAAAATCACCATACCCTATAAACGTGGGAGTAGGCAACACGCACCGTCACGCGCACACGCAGCAGGAGGAGAGGGGAGTTAAGAACTAAAAAGACCAGACCCCAAAAAACATATTAATGATTATTATTTTTAGTCTCATGACTTTTGAATCTTGGGGGCTGGCAACATTGTTTTCCAGTATTTTACTTCAGGCCAGCACATTTCTGAACATATTGGTGCATGCCTCAATGAATGAGCCAATTTTATAACATTACATTACTATTCGTATTACAGCAGCATGCAGAGATCCCTGCTGGGATTGGGGCCCCCCACTGTGCAAGGTATTGAACCATCACACAGAAAGGGTTTGTCTACACTGGAGTTTTAACTCAAGGTCAGTAACGTCAATCAATTATTCAGCCCATACATAGGTTCTGAAGACATAGCTTAAAAGCTCCTTCTCTCAGAGTCCCAGCACAGATTGGGGGGGACTCACAGCAGCCAGGGAGGGAAAAAGTTTACTTGTTTTACCTCACTATGCTTCATGTTCTCATCGTTCTGACCCTTACTGTACTTCCAGCCTTTCACCACTACCCCTCCTCTTCTCCCTTCATTCTACCTTATCTTTTCCCCATTTTTCCATCGTCCCCACAATATCAACAAAGTGGAAAAGAAGCCACAGAAATTGGTTGGTTTAAATGAAAATGATGTAAGCAGGAATAAGGTTAAGATATAAAGTTTGAATAGTTAGGAACACAAGTGGAGTTAGGGTTTATTATAGTTCCCATCCTTTGACACTTTTACTTTTATTTGTTTGATAAAGGTACTTGCATCTCCTCTTAAACTAGATTGAAAATTCTTGGGGAAGACCAGCCTGACATGGAAAGTCACTATAATCTCCTCCTCTCCCCAGGATCCTTTGCACACACAGACAGAATCCCAAGATTTCAATTCCCAACCCCATTCATAATGCTGACTGTAAGGCATATCACAGAAAAGTACCAAATACAAACTTACACTGGCAGGAAGCATCAAAGTTCAATACTGAGCTCATTAACTGATGCAGTTCACAGATGTTGCTCAATACCTCCCTTCTGCTTGAGCTTTAAATAAGCTCAGCTGATGAGCTGTCTTAGGGCAAGTCCACACTTAAAATGCTGCATCAGCACCACTATAGCGCTTTAATTAAGACACTCCAAGATGATAGGGAGAGCTCTCCCATCGGCGTAGTTAATCCACCTCCCTAAGAGGCAGTAGCTATGTCAGCAGGAGAAGCTCTCCCACTGACAGAGCTGTCTACACTGGGGGGGGGGGAAGGTAGGTCAGTATAACAATGTCACTCAGGGACTGTGGTGAGCTGTAGCCAGTTCGTGCGAACCGGTTGTTAAATTTTAAAGCCCGTTTAGAACCGGTTGTTAAAGGGTTGGGCAAACTCCGGCCTGCAGGCCACATCTGGCCCGCAGGACCGTCCTGTCCTGCCCGCCTGAGCTCCTGGCTGGGGAGGCTCCCCTTGAGAATCCATTTTTACTCACCTGGCGGCACTCCGGGTCTTCGGCAGCAAGTCCTTCAGTTGCTCCGGGTCTTCGGCAGCGGGTCCCTCAGTGCCACTGAAGACCCGGTGCGAGAGAAGGAACCGGTTCTTCAGATTTTGGCAGCTCATCACTGCTCAGGGGTGTGCTTTTTCACGCCCCTGAGCAACAGTCATACCAATATAGGTCTGTAGTGTAGTCTCCAGACCGTACACATGTATAGGAAACTAAGAACCTGTCCACTCTAGGAGGAAGTTAAACAGGTTTCAAGAATCCTTTAATTTACCATGGTTTCTAGTGGATAACTGATAAAATTAACTTGTTTTCACAGCCTTATTAGACTTCATGCCACACCTCTAGTAACCAAGACATACTCTGTGTTGCATGGACTCATAAGACAAGGTAAGGAACTAGCCAATCAATCCTGACCTTGTTTATATTGACTATGAAATGACTTCACTTAGCATTAAGGGCTTAGCCATGCATCTGTTTTATTTGAATTTACTCACGGCAAATTCAGTACAACTGCTGTATTTAGAATATCGCATATTCAAACCACCAACTGCATTTAATCTGACAAACAACAAGCCACAAGGTTTCTTTTGAAAGTTGGAAGCAGACTATGTCATGATGTGCGTCACCTGCACCCCTGCCAAACCACATCTCCTCTCTGGTGTTTAGGCTTCTCCTCTGTGTTTGCCCACAGTAATCCTGGGTGGTACACCTTAAAGGGAGAGGACGCCTACAGCTAAGCCCTGTCTGACTGAGATGATTAATAAGGTTTAGGCCCCATAAACTCCTTTCCCTTCAGCAACTCTCCTCAGAATTGCAAGATTTGAGTCTTCTTTGGGAATGAAATTATCCACACAACAGTAATCTTCTTAAGAAGGCAATTTGAAAAAGTGTTCTGCAGGTGATACCTCATTTCAGTTCTTTGCAAAGTCCTGTCAACTAGGCTTCCCTTAGATTTGTAACCTAGAGAAAAAGATCTCAGCTCTTTAGTAATTGGTTCTCTCTGATCATTTCCTTCCTGATGAGCCCTCAGAACTTCTCTGGATACTGTAGGGGAAGGCTTTTTCCTGTCTCCCATCTGACCTGCTTATCAGCAAGTCTAAAGTTTCTGAGTCCATAATTATACAAGGTTGCAGCTACATCAACAATCCCACAAAGGATGTCCTATTTTCACAAAAAGCTGGGAGGAAGGAATACCAACTAAGTAAATGAGATAGGCATGGTAAAAGATCCCCTGCTATATCCCAAAAGAACTATGTTACAAGTAAAATGGATTAAAATCTTTTGCACACATATCATAGAAAAAATGTCTTTTCTAAAACAAAGTTTGTGGGGAAAATGGTCAATGTGACAAATTTTCCATGATGCGTTTCATGAATATTAATTGACGTAGTTGTCAAAATAGCTTACTGAAAACCACATACTTACCGAAAACTGGATTTTTTTTGATAAGTGACAAATTTAATTTTTTTTTAAAATCACATTAATGGACAATGAGTCTATTTCAAACCTTGCAAACAGAAAACTTCAAACATTTTCACCAATTCATTTTTCCAACAGTTCCAGTTCCCACCTATTTACAGGAAGTCATTGGCTGGGACACTGCACGGTTAGCGGCTACTATTATTAACTGTACAGTATATTAACTATTTTGTATATGGGCACAATTCATTTGTGACAACCCTGTGATTAGAGGATTACAAAATTAGTTAATTATAATGCAGAAAAGCCTAAATTGTATACAGTAGATCTGAACCATGCTAATTATATTAAATGCATTTAAGTAACTTATATGGGTCCAGTTATATTATCTGGACAGGAATTATTACCTGTACCTTTTCTAGTGCCAATCCCTTCCAAGGAAAACTTTATGGTTTTACAGATTTGTTTTTTCCTAACCATTTGCTTTTCTTTTTAAAAAAATGAAAATATGTTCGCAAGGGGATTCTTTCCCGCTTTTAACACAATCACTTAATTTTTGCAGCCCACATGCTACCCTGGCAGGTTTTGGGTCCTGTTTTCAACACTAGATATTATAAAATAGTTGATTTTCATATAGAGCACATTTGTCTTTAAACAGAAAATGGTGAGGATGAAAGAAAATGTTAAAAATGTTTGTAAGTAAAAAGGAAAACTGCCTTTAAAAATACCACACAAACCAACTCGTTTGTCAACAAGTTCCACCTTGAGGAATTTATAAAAGCCTTTTATTGCAGAGCTACTATTCTTGTACTTAAATCGTGCGAGACTGTAAAACTGCACAGGAACATAGTACTCAGAACAAACTCTTAAAGGGATACGAGAGGAAGCATCGTAAAGCTCCATTGTCACTCCCTACTGCAGGAACAGCAAACTTGGAGAGGAGCCCTTTATTAACCAAAAGAAGCCTGTAAAATACAAGCAAATTTGATTGATCATGATACACTGACCTTAAAGAATCATTAACAGAGGCACCTTCATTTGCTTATTGGCTCCAGTACAGAGTCTGAGCTGCTCAAAACAATTACAAAGACAGCCAGAAACTAAGCGTATTGATTTTGATTCAATAAGTTGTCGCTTTTCACCATCTGTCAAGCATCATTTCTTTTCTTAAATGGCCATGATACAGGATATTATTGATCCAGCTCATTCAGTCTTGGAATACATAATGTAAATGCAAAAAGAAAAGGAGTACTTGTGGCACCTTAGAGACTAACAAATTTATTAGAGCATAAGCTTTCGTGAGCTACAGCTCACTTCATCGGATGCATTTAAGTGAGCTGTAGCTCACGAAAGCTTATGCTCTAATAAATTTGTTAGTCTCTAAGGTGCCACAAGTACTCCTTTTCTTTTTGCGAATACAGACTAACACGGCTGCTACTCTGAAACCTGTGATAATGTAAATGTACATCATTTTTTAACAAGTCATACTGAATGTAGCAGGTTAACGAAACATCAAGTTTATATTTTGACATATGCTTATATGAATCCTATGTGGTATAAAGACCAATGCTCCCATCATTAAGACATCAGATATTAAAATAGATAAACTATGCAAAAATCTTAAAGGCTGATAACAGGGTGGATTTGATTTAAATCACTAGTCCGGAAGGCTTGATTTAATCATGGTTTTCTACATAAAAGTACATTCTTGTTAGTTGTTATAACCTTAATACATATTCTTCACAACTCAGCGATAGATGTAGGTTTCATTTTTGGAAGGTACACACTACACCATTTTTAAACAGTGATTTATTTTCAAAACTTTTCAGATTAGTTTTACAGCTAAATGAATGATTGGTTGGTTGGTTATTTCATTTACCAAAGGAAATTGAAGCAGATATTTATAAAGTCATTGGGAGGTGAACTATCTCCAATTCAACAGGTTAATCATTAATATTTGGAGGATTTTCTTGCCATGCTGTATTAGGAGGAAAACATCACCAGAGAGACTTTTAAAATGTTTTATTTAAGTAAACAACAACATTACATATTCTGGATTTTTTTTTCTTCAAACAGCAAACATACAATATATTCACCAAAACAAGCATATGTCCCTCGCTTCTCACATTTATCTCCAGACTTCTTCTGCTTGTCCAGATCTATTCCACTCCCAACAATCTTCTATTCATTGAACTTTTTGAAATTTTGCACTTTTAGAGAGAGGTAAGGGATTGATTCTGCGTACATAAATTTGCAGAGGGACAATAGAGCTGAGGTCTGTTACTTCTCACTTCTATATATTATTTATTTAAAAACGTTTTTGCTGTTAACAAGCCTGTTACCTCTGGAGACACAAATCCACAGTTTGAGAACTGCAAAACTAAGCATCACATGGTATCTTCTAGACTGAGCACTGAATACCACTGGATAGATAGAAAGATTAACCTAAATAACCTATACAGAAGCCCGTGGAATCCCATAAAATTGGGTCCCTAATCCATGAACTATTGGAACTCATTTACAAAACTTTTCTTAAACATTACATGACTATACTGTCTCATACTATAGAATTAGAATTTATAATCCCTATTCCATGATGAGATATCTTTGATCTATAATGTATCTATCTTTAGATATGCTTTTTGAGGAAAAAAGCTTTTATCAAAAAAATCCAATTTAGACTTTTTTTATTATTTTAAATCATTGATTTTTATCCACCCTGGCTGTTAACCTTTGACTAAATATAATGCAACAAATTAAACAAGAACATGAAGCGATTTGCTGGTGGTCTGCAGCACCAGCAAATGACACCCTCAGCTGTGCTGGCCAGCACACTGGCAGAGTAGAGCTAAGGCTCCATCAACTCCCGCTCACACACTCTCCACACTCACTCACTACTACATTTCCAAACCCAAAGTCGAGGCCAGGGAACCTGTGCAAGGATGTAGGGGTGGTAGTCTTCCTCACCCATGGCACCATGCAATCTAGGTCACAATCCAGCCCTTAGTGTCCGAGTGCCAGAGAGAACACATCTCAGCAATGCACATATTAATTCAAAGCAATCTATAAAAACAAATACTACTCATAAAAGTTAAGATAAATTAGTGTATGTATTTGAAATCATCATATGTTCTACGTTAATTTTAGCCTGCTTCCAAGAAACTGCAGAGCATTGTACATGGACATATTTAAATGAAAGCAAACATAAAAATAACTCCCTTTTGATTTCTTAATTCTTGTTCTTGGGTGGAAACTGCATTATATAAGAACATGCTGCACAGTCAAACAGGATTACACACAGGTATCAAATATGAATATCAAAATTACTTCCAAAATGCAGATAACGTATTATATGGGGAACTGGCAGTTAACAATGAAGTACTTATTCTAAATTCAGCTTCAGGCAAGAATGATAGTGGGAGTCTTGATTCAACCCACAATAGAATTCAGAGAACATACAAAAAGACTTTAGAAATTCTTCCCATAAAGGGAGAATAATTGCGACCTCATAAGATTATTGTAAGTAATAAACCTACAAACTGCTCCTGCCCTATAATCCATAGACCAAGTATAGTTACAGTTGCCTTGCAAGACAGATACTGTAATATTGCATTCACTTCTGGTGTCAGCGTTTTTTTAAAGGATTTTGAAAAAATGGAGGGGGTGCAGAGAACCACCACAAAAGTGATTCAAGGCCTGGAGAAAACACTTTACAGTGAAAGATTTAAGGACTTTTACTCTGTTTAGTTTATGCGACACTGACAGATCAGCTAACTGATGTATGAATGACTCCATCACAATTTAACAAGAGGCACTGCAATTGTAATCAAGACAATCCACTTATGTATGAGTATCAAAGAAGTGTTCATTAGGCTAGCAATCCCCAACTCATTCACTTTGTATTGATAAGAATCAAAGTGTATTTGTCTGTGTTTACCTATATCTTGTTAGTTTACCAATGTAATCCAATTAGCTTTTAGATGCTAACTCCTTTTACTGTCTAATTGCCTTACATTATGTGTGCCACTGTGTTCAGTTAACCTTAAAATCAAAGTTTTCTGCAGTGTCTCACATCTAGTATCTTATTCTAACTAAACTAACTTGTGGCATCTTAGAGACTAACAAATTTATTTGAGTATAAGCTTTCATGGGCTAAACCCCACTTCATTGGATGCATTCAGTGGAAAATACAGTAGGAAGATATATATACACACACAGAGAACATGAAAAAATGGGTGTTGCCATACCAACTGTAACAAGACTAATCAATTAAGGTGGGCAATTATCAGGAGAGAAAAAAAAATTTTGAAGGGATAATCAGGATGGCCCATTTCAAACAGTTGACAAGAAGGTGTGAGTAACAGTAGGGGAAAAAAATTAGCATGGGGAAAGAGTGTTTACTTTGTGTAATGACCCATCCATTCCCAGTCTTTATTCAAGCCTAATTTAATGGTGTTCAGTTTGCAAATTAATTCCAATTCAGCAGTCTCTCCTTGGAGTCTGTTTTCGAATTTGTTTTGTTGGAGAATTGCGACTTTTAGGTCTGTAATCGAGTAACCAGGGAGGTTGAAGTGTTCTCCGACTGGTTTTTGACTGTTATGATTCTTGACGTCTGATTTGTGTCCATTTATTCTTTTGCATAGAGATTGTCCGGTCTGACCAATGTACATGGCAGAGGGGCATTGCTGGCACATGATGGCATATATCACATTGGTGGATGTGCAGGTGAATGAGCCTCTTCTGGCTGATGTGATTAGGTCCTATGATAGCATCCCTTGAATAGATATGTGGATACAGTTGGCAACGGGCTTTGTGAAAGGATAAGTTCCTGGGTTAGTGTTTTTGTTGTGTGGTGTGTGGTTGCTGGTGAGTATTTGCTTCAGGTTGGGGGGCTGTCTGTAAGCAAGGACTGGCCTGTCTCCCAAGATCTGTGAGAGTGAGGGATCGTCCTTCAGGATAAGTTGTATATCAGGTGCAGGCAAACTTTTTTCCTGAGGGCCGCACAAGGTTTCAGAAATTGTATGGAGGGCCAGTTAGGGGAGGCTGTGCCCCAACCCCCATCTGCCCCCGCTTGCTTCTCGCCCCCTGACGACCCCCCCTCCCCAGGACTCCTACCTCATCCACACACACCCCCGCGCTCCCTGTCCCCTGACTGCCCCCGGAACGCCTGTCCCTGACTGCCCTCCCCGGGACCTCTGCCCCTGTTCCCCGCCCTCTGACCGCCCTGACCCCATCCACACCCCCGCTCCCTGCCCACCACCCCGAACTCCCCTGTCCTCTATCCAACCCCCCCTGCTCCCTGCCCCCTTACTGCACAGCACAGAGCACCGGTGTCTGGCGGCGCTACAGCCACACCGCCCAGAGCATTGCCCGGCCCACCAGAGCGTTGTGCCAGTAGTGTAGTAAATTGCTCTCCGTAACCGCTACCAGTAGCGCATTCCTACGCAGAGCAGTTTAATACACTATACCGGCAGCATGGTGCGCTGAGGCTGTGGGGGAGGGAGAACAGCGAGGGAGGGGCCAGGGGTGAGCCTCCCGAGCCAGGAGCTCAAGAGCCGGGCAGGAGGATCCTGGGGACTGGATGTGGCCCATGGGCCATATAGTTTGCCCACTTCTGTTGTAGATCCTTGATGATGCACTGGAGAGATTTTAGTTGGGGGCTGAGGGTGACAACTAGTGGCGTTCTGTTACTTTCTTTGTTGGGCCTGTCCTGGAGTAGGTGACTTCTGGGTACTCTTCTGGCTCTGTCAATCTGCTTCTTCATTTCAGCATGTGGGTATTGTAGTTGTAGGAATGCATGATAGAGATCTTGTAGGTGTTTGTCTCTGTCTGAGGGGTTGGAGCAAATGCTGTTGTATCTTAGAGCTTGGCTGTAGACAACGGATCGTGTGATGTGGTCTGGATGAAAGCTTAAGGCATGTAGGTAAGTATAGCGGTCAGTAGATTTCCAGTACAGGGTGGTGTTTATGTGGCCATCGCTTATTAGCACCGTAGTGTCCAGGAAGTGGATCTCTTGTGTGGACTGGTCCAGGATGAGGTTGATGGTGGGATGGAAATTGTTGAAATCATGGTGGAATTCCTCAGAGGCTTCTTTTCCATGGGTCCAGATGATGAAGATGTCATCAGTGTTGCCGGTGTAGTGTATTAAACTGCTCTGCGTAGGAATGTGCTACTGGTAGCAGAGCAATTACGGAGAGCAATTTACTACACTACTGGCACAACCCTCTGGGCGGCCGGGCAACGCTCTGGGCAGTGCGGCTGTTGAGCTTAAGTTGAGTAGGGGTGTTAGGGGAAGAGAACTGAGGAATTGTTGTTCTAAGTCAGCTATAAAACTGTTGGCATATTGTGGGGCCAAGCGGGTATCTATATCTAGACTGTCTTCAGCTCAACTATCTGTTATGATGGAGGACCGGCTAATTGCCCTATGTAAATGAGTGTAACTAGTTTACACTGTGTATGAATAGGAAATAGAAGATTAACTTCAAAGCAGAGGTCCACAAACTATCTGCATTGCCTATTTTTCCCCGAGGAGGATAGCCCTGCAGTGACAATTATTGTGAAGAGTTTGTCAGCCTGCTAGAGAGCTATAAATACTGGATCTGGGGCATGATCCTGTCATCTCTCATCTGCTGAACTTTGAACTGGGAAAGTTCAAGCCGTGGAATTGAGATCTTCCAAGTATTATTTGGAATACCCTGGAAAAAATATGGAAAGACTAACAGACTTTACATCTAAGCTGCCTTTGGATTCTGACCTGTTGGGATAATTCCAAAGAGACTTTTACAAGCCAGCAGATATAACATTACTGCTATGACCCTGATTTATGAACAATGAAAATCACTTGTATGTATATGATTCCTTAACCATTCAATAACTCTTTTCTTTTCTTAATAAATCTCTAGTGAGTTTACTAAGGATTGCATGACTGTAATACTTGTGTAAGATCTGAAAAATATATTGACCTGAATGTAAGTGTCTGATGCTTTGGAACTGGCAGAACTTTAAGTCTGGTGAACAGGGTTTTCGGTAACCTATCACTACGTTAGATCTGTTTGCCTAGATGGGAGCCAGGGACTGGAATGCCAAAAGGGGACTGTTTGGCTTCTGGTTAACCCGTGTGGTACTGCAGAAGCACTTTTTTATTACTGGCTCGGTGAATCTAATGATAGAATAAACCATCATCTTTGGGGATTGTCTGCCCTATTTCTTGCAGTCTGTCCTGAGCGTGGCATTTTCAGTGTGGCCCCTCCAGACATCCAGTCACAGTTTATTAAAAAGATCAAGAAATAGCTACAGTATACAAGTATCTTCATGGTGAGAAAATACCAGGTACTAAAGGGCTCTTTAATCCAGCAGAGAAAGGTATAACAAGAACCAGTGGCTGGAAGTTAAAGTCAGACAAGTTCAGTTGGAAATAAGGCACAAATGTTTAACACTAAGGTTGATTAACCATTGGAACAAACTGCCAAAGGAAGTGGTGCATTTTCTGTCTCTTATGGTCTTCAAACCAAAACGGGATACCTTTTCTCGAAGATATGCTTTACTCAAACAAGTTATTGGGCTCAATACAGAAGTAACTGGATGAAATTCTATGGCCTGTATTATACAGCTGGTCAGACTAGATGATCTAATGGTCCATTTTGGTCTTTAAAAAATAATCTATTGTAAGATGTACTATTTAGTTTTCTTCCAGAAGCGGCTAGATTTCAGAGGTGCTGCATATGTTTGAAGAATTTTGGGATCAAATGCAATTTGTAAAGATGCGAGATTTTCTAGTAGTATGTTCCTCTTCAAAGAAGACTGTCCCAACCATAAGAATGCCCCCCCATGACACCACCCCACTTCTACTAAAAAAAAAATCCCAACCAATCCCCCCCACCAACATATTAAAGGAACTTAATAAAATCTAAAACACATACAAAGTCCTATCCCCAAACTGAGTTTTTACTACAAAAAGGAGACTGCCAGAGGCTCCATGAAGTCCACTAGAGACTTCAGAATTGCTATTGATTTTATTCAGAAGGCACTCAGATACTATGGTGATAGGCAGCAGTATAAAACCCTAAAGGCTTGTTTACACCTAAAACACTGCAGTGAAGACAATACCTATGCCACCAGAAGGGCTTCTCTTGTCCCCGTAGGTACTCCACCTCCCCAAGAGGCGATGGCTAAGTCACTGGGAGAATTCTCCCATCTAAATAGTTCTGTCTACAACAGAGGTAAGGTTGGTTTAACTGTGTCATACAGGGTGGGGATTTTCACACCCTGGAGCGATGTAATTATACTGACCTAATTTCTTAGTTTAGTCCAGGTCTAAGATAGTTCCTGTCTTTGCTAACTGGTTAAGTGTATTTAAAACTTACTTTCAGTTGTTTTCAAAGACAGCCCCCAGAAAGTTTTCTTCAAATCCCCCAAAAAGAACAACCCGTGTTAGGTTTCAGATATACTTAAAATCCTATATCTCATTTTCAAGCTTTTGCTAACCAAGCATCAGGCCTGTTTGAATCTATCAGAATGCCTATAAGAAAAGATTTTTCAAGGAGCATTAAGCTAACTAGAAGCCACTCAGATGCAAGTAAATCCATGATAAATTCAGAAGGCATGAAGCATACCTAGTTACCCTCTTTAAATACAGACCCAGCTAACCTTGCTTCTAGCTCAGTTTTATTGATCAGCATGCATAGGTTCAACTCATTACTTCTGCATAGGTAAGAACTGTGACTGAATACATCTCTGTATTCACACCCTACACACTACTGTAATAATCTTTGTACAAGGTATGCCATGTGAGATATCATTTGAAAATTCATAATTTGTTGGTCTGTACTGTCCAGATAAAATGTGTGTGGCAACAGTGTAATAATGTGAAGTTTTAAGATTCCCCAGTATGATGTCAAGAGTACATGTTCAAAACTCACACAGCACCAAACTGATCAAACAGGCCTGTCTTGAACAGAGGAGTGTATGTTTCTCTTAATTTGCATTTAAACACTAAAACAGAATAATCAACCAGGAAGGGAAAACAAAGGAAGCTCAAATAGGTGGGAAAAAACCTCAGGGACTATCCTTCCACACAGACTCTGTCTCCTAGTTCCCAGTTGGAAATCTTTTTCAAGATGGGGATTGAAACTATAAAAAGAAGGGGCAAACATCTCAAGACACCCCCTCTCACTCCTCTGTTTATTTCTGGCATTGCACCTAAGAAAAAGGAAAACAACCACTGAACTTTGGGAAGGGTCCTGACATGAAGAGTTTGGTCAATAACCTTACCAGAAGCATGTGGTAAGAAATTTTGTTTGAATCTGATATAGTTTGTTAGGTTAGATACTAGGAAGTGTTTTCTCTTTATTTTTCTTGTACCTGTTTCTGATTTTTATGCCTCATTACTTGTATTCACTTAAAATCTCTCTTTGTAGTTAATAAACTTGTTTTATTGTTTTATCTAATCCAATGTGTTTAATTGTCTGGATAACTTCATTTAAGTAATAAACTAGCATATTATTCCCTTAAGGGAATAACAGACTTAATATATTTGTCCTGTCCAGGAGAGGGCTGGGCAGTACAGCACATACAGATCCAGCACTCGGGATGTGTTTGGGTAACCCTACAGCATAACCAAGGCTGGTGAGAGCCAGGATGTAGCTGGCAGGCTGCAGTTACACGGACACTTCCAGCCTGCATGCTGGAAGGCTGTTTGTGACCAACCCAGGTGGGAGCTACTTCAGCAAGGTATTGTAAGGTATCTGAAATTGCAGGGTGGGCATGACACCACTAGCACTGGTCTTGATTGTGCCCTGGCATGTCGCAGGAACTTAAGCCCCAAGTCTGCAAAACACTTATGCACAGACAATTTTATGCAATCAAATCAACAGGACTACATAAAAGTGCAATGTTAAGCACAAAGTACTCCCACTGACTTCAATAAGATTTACTCATGTAGGGTTAAATATGTGCATAAATCTTTATAGGATCAGGTCCCTACATTAGAAAATAATTTCTAAATATAGGTCTAAATTTTATATTCATAGATACTAAGGTCAGAAGGGACCATTCTGATCATCTAGTCCGACCTCCTGCACAGCGCAGGCCACAGAATCTCACCCACCACTCCTACGAAAAACCTCACCTATGTCTGAGCTATTGAAGTCCCCAAATCGTGGTTTAAAGACTTCAAGGAGCAGAGAAGCATCCATCAAGTGACCCATGCCCCATGCTACAGACCCTTTCCACTATTTTAACTTCCTTGTATGATAAAGTCTCGGAAGATAGAGAAAAAAGAGAAGCTCAGAGGTTCTTGTCCAGAATTATGAATTAGCATATATGCATAGTATGGATATTGTCAAACACCCTTTGTGTGTTTTAAAAGGTTTCCAATAATTGGTGGGGCCCAAGGGCACAGCCCATTACACAAGGAGAAGGTATATTCTGGCCAGAACAGGACAAATATTCTCTTAGACTCAAGCAGACAGTACCTCTGTTGTTAGAGGCCTCATCAGAAAGTCCCACACAACAAAACCGTGTTCATCTGTATTGCCCAGCCCTCAGAAGAATAATAGTCCGAGTAGACCCTGATGGGATTTGAACCTGTGGTTTCAGGCTTTATGATTATTTCAAAAATCACTTTCACTTCACTTATTAGTGATGATCAGGTCACTAATAAGTCTGTACCATTTCAGCCTGTATGTTTGATTCACTCAGCAAGTTACTCTGTTTTTTATGTCCACCCTCCCCCACCGCAAATCAGTAGCAAGGTTTAAGTCATTTAAAGTCTATCTTCATTAGTAAATTAAGTTGTGCTAAAACATTACCTTGAGGAGTCATATTAACGGTAGCACAGGTTTACCATGACCAGCTGGCACAATGTTAAACATAACTGGTCCCTGCCTACTGGCTGCAAAGTCAAGTTTAACATGTTAGTTAAAATGACTCCTCAGGGTTGTGTTTTAATGCAATCTAGTATTGTAGTCAGAAGAAGCCCTTACTAATACACAGCCAAGCTCACACCTGCTTCTGAAAGGCTAGCAAGATCCTTTGCTTATTTCTTTAGCAATGTTATTGTGAAAGCTATAAAAACAGGAAACAGCATCCAAGGCTTGGCAGTAGATGGAGTAAGAAATGCAACTGTTAAACAAGGATTTATGGAACAAAACCAAGATTCAACCAAAGCTGCAGCTGCCAGATCTGTAAATGAAGAGCCAGTACAGGGATGGACAACTTTGGGTCCAAATTATGACTCGTTTCCTTCCTTCCTTCAACCCTTTTTCCTCAGACAGAACCACATCTATTTTTCATTCAATACTTTTTTCCTCCTCCTCCTCTCTCATTCACCCTGGACATGCTAAAAAAAATTAGTTCTTTCAATTTTTACCCTAGAACACTCACATTCTATGCTTGCAGTTATTCCTCCTCTTGGAAAATCATTAAGTTTAATAAACATTGAACTGATAACAATAAATCAGATCGATTAGTTAAGTACCGAGACTGGGATTTAGGCCTCTTTGAAAAACTCCAGTCTCAGTCTTCAGAAGAACAGCAACATATTACTTATATTTGAATATTTTCTTAAGGACCACGGGTACTCATTTTATTATAACAGCCTTGGTTTTATTACTGACTATTAAGGTCTCATCTACTGTACGAGTCTCATATTTGTAACTTAATACCTGGAATTTTTTGCATCCTAATGACTGTAAGAGTAATCCTGCCCCACTGTCACTTAACCCTGACCAAGCAGCCCAAAGTTAAAACATAGTCCTTATGTATGCAGCCAACAAGAGTGCTAATTTGGATACCTGCATATTAGGAAACTGACTAAAAGTTGGTCTACATTTCTGAGGTCATAGTTAAGGGTTTTCCGCTATAGTGTGATCAAAAGAAATCACTTCAAACTCAACAGCTAATCAGTGCATTGTCATAAGTTTCAGTACTTTCATAGTAGATCATAAAAACAAAACCAGAAATATACTTTCCCATATATCCAAACTAGTCCTCTGTCTTTGCAAGGATCTCTAAGATGACAGGGCTCTCGGAGAGCTCAACCAACTGGCTGACAGCTCCTCCTGCTTCCAACTACCAGGGAATCTTGACTCCAGTCTATTGAGCATGCTTGCTCCAGTGCACACAATTCACATCTGCTAGCTCCTTTCCTCTGTGGCTCAGTGGTTGGAGGGAGGTTACACAAGTTCAGACATTAAGAGTAATAGAAAAGTTGATGCTTTAAGTATTAATCGTTGCCAATTTAAACTGATTTTGTATACTTTTTCACCTGTTTACTTAATCGCTAGAGTTTCCTTTTAGAGAAAGTGACTTTTTCAAAAAAATTTTGCACAGATATATGCTGTTCTGATGCTATGAACTGAGAGTCAGGGTAACTCATTCTGCAAGTAGTCCTAATGAAGTCAATGGGATTACTTGCAGAATAAGTAAAGGTATCAGAATCTGGCCTGATGAGAGATGATCACTGTGGCTGACAACATCATTCCTCTGACACAACAGAAGTTTCTACAATAAAGATAAAGTTGTGAATTTGTGCGGGAGATAGACCTTTCTCAGGAGCCAGCCCACGACTGTGGAATGAAATCCTCTAAGAACTAAGGACCATCACAAACCTCACCAACTTCCTATTTAAGTGCTAGGGACATTGCTTTGACCTTGTCTTCTCTAACAAACATATAGCAACACGTATACAGTATAAAAAAAAACTCCTAAATAATAGACACACCCCTGCACACACTTCTCCCCCTGGGGAAAGGATGAGAGAACTAACATGACAGACATTATTCTCATTGTTTAATACGTTACTGGAAGGCTGACACTATAGTGAAGACCACAGTATAAGAATCTACATAGAAAAGACTAGAGTAGGCCACACATCTGCTTACTTATAGCACAAGGTCACAAACGGGGGTTTTATTGCATTTTCCTGTATAGTTTCAAGGAAACAGAGGCAGCCAGTCAGCAAGCAGGAAGAAGTTGACTAAGTTCTGGAGCGATTATATGAAGAACTATGTTTTTGAGGATGGTGGGTTGTTCTGAAACAGTTTTTCATTGCTTGCACAGCACCCACAGCAATGAATGGGCACTTTTATAAAAAAAAATTTAAAAAATTAAAATCTACGTTTTGTAAAAATCTTTATTTTTAGGGAGGGATTTAAAAATTTGAGTTCTTTAGATGGAGACACTGGAACCTGTCTTTACCAAGGCAAAGGGTTTTAAATCAAAAGAATCCTGAGAACTGTATGCAGCTTCTGTTACTATTTCTACATTCTGATTATAGTGGCACCCTTTTTCCTCCACTATGGGTAGGGCCCTACCAAATTCATGATCCATTTGGGTCAATTTCATGGTACTAGGATTTTAAAAAATAGCAAATTTTATGATTTCAGCTATTTAAATCTGAAATTTCACAGTGTTGTAATTGTAGGAGTCCTGACCCAAAAAGGAGTTGTGGGGGGTTGCAAGGTTATTGTAGGGGGGGGGGTCGGCAATACTGCTACCCTTACTTCTGTGCTGCTGCAGGCGGCAGTGCTGCTTTCAGAGCTGGGCAGCTGGAGAGTGGTGACTGATGACCGGGAGCCCAGCTCTGAAGGAAGAGCCACCGCCAGCAGCAGTACAGAAGTAAGGGTGGCATGGTATGGTATTGCCATCCTACTTTTGAGCTGCTGCTGGTGGGGCGCTGCCTTCAGAGCTGGGCACCCAGCCAGCCGCCGCCACTCTCTGGCTGCCCAGCTCTGAAGGCAGCGCAGAAGTAAAGGTGGCAATACCACAATCCCCCTAAAATAATCTTGTGAGCCCCCTGCAATTCCCTTTTGGGTCATGACCCTCAATTTGAGAAACTCTGGTCTACCCCATGAAATCAGTATAGGGTAAGAGCACACAAAAGACCAGATTTCACGGGGGGAAACTAGATTTCACAGTCCGTGACACATTTTTCATGGCTGTGAATTTGGTAGAGCCCTACTATGGGCAAGAATATATCAGCACTGCTATTGTAGAACTGAGCTAAAGGGAAGGTCTCTAAACTAACCCAAAGCCAGCCAATGTTAAACACAGTTAATATCTTCACAACAGAAACCACCTGATTTCCATTTCCTGGAGGTAATGATGATCTCTATACACATCTACAGTAAGTGTCACAATTCTTTTAAGCATGTACAAAACTCTCCCCATGCCCTCTATGACAGCGTAGCGTGGTGGTAACCCTGCTCCTGCTGGAAGGGGATAAAGCAGCCCCAGAGAGAGCTGCAGCAAGGAAAGTTGGGCTAATTGGGAAAGCAGCCACAGCTGTAGCCAGTGCAATTAGGGTTTAGTTGACCCTTATAAGAGGGTGGTGGGCCAGAAGGACTCAGTCTCTCCCTCCCTCCTTGAGAGAGAAGGACCTGGCTGCCAGGGAGCTGAGAAGGGTAGCTAGCTTAGAGCAATGCTGGGGAAGGGCAGATAGAGCTGGGGAGCTCGAGCCTAGCAAAACTGCAGGCCTAGTTAAAGACCTATAAAAGGTACTGGGGCTGCAGAGGGGCAGCCCAGAGATAGGCAGCGGCAGCTGGTCCAACCCCCCTTGCCGATGAGTGGTTCATAGACTGCAGTCTGCCCCAAGGAGCGGGGGCTAGATGATGACTGGCAGTAGTGACTGAGGCAAAGGAGGGATGGGGGTTGGGGGTCCCCTGGGAGGGGAGACTCAGACTGAGGGGGTACTGCCAGGGGCAGAACCCTAATCTAGAAGAGCACTGGGGTCTGGGAGGAACACGGGGGCCAGCGGCAGGTGGCCTGCAGAGGGTGTTCCTGGCTGGAAGAGCCAATTCCCAGAATGACCGACAGGAGGCCCTGCCCCGCAACAGACAGATATTGCAACAGCATGTAATATCTTTGGGGACCATATTGTATTAAGCTTGTGCATCACTGAAGGCTGGGAATCTTATGAAATTCCAGTGGGGAGGGTTATCGCCACTCCTCCCAAGAGGTGTACCCCCTGCAGAGGCTTTAATATACTGGTTCAAACTGGGTTTTCCGAAGACCAACAGACAAAGAAAGGGCCTTTGTTATAAAATGGCTGGGTTTAAACTGATTCAGGTCCTTCTTTCTGATCCAGCAAACAGACAGGCCCTTCAGTATAAGGGGGGTGTCAACCCTTGGGCAAGGATTAGAAAGGTTTTGACATACTGGGGCCCCACAGGACTGCTGGTAAACCCTTTAGCTAGCATATAGGAACTCTTATTGGGTTTTTTTTGGGGGGGGAGGCTAAACAGGTTCTCTGTGTAATGCTTTTACCTTAAGAATAACTCTCTTTGCTTAGAAAGAGCTGCATGGTAACTTGTAACTGCTGGCAAAAAACACTGTTCATAGTCCCCAAAAGGAAAGCAATGCACAGGTGCTGACAGTTAGACTTACTGGGGATATCACAGTGTAAGGCAGGCAGCTGTGCAGCTTTAAAACCCCAGTCAGAAAGAACAGAACCATGTCTTCACCCAAGAGAGGTGATGTCTGGGAGATGGAAACCTTAAGTTGGTTCCCTCAAGGGACCAGGGAGGAAGAATACAGGTGCAGTAAACACTGAAACTGTGACATCCTCCAACTACCCATCCCAGACATGTGCACACAAAGGACTACCTACCTAGGAAAAGCCTGAGCAAATAGAAAATTCTTGGAGCATTTCATGTAGGTCAAACTCCAGTTTAGTTGGAGCAGTGTTTGGGACTCTTGTTTGTAGAATTTGTTTCCAATGTCAATATCTCATCTCCAGCCCCCAACACATAGAAAAGTTACAGATAAGATTATCTCAGCACAGATAGCCAAAGCAGGTCAATTTCACTTCAGTATTTAAAAAGGGAAGTGGAAGTGCTCTTGACCAAGATAAGAGTACTTTTGCCTTAGTCAGTCATGAGGTTATGTAAGGCCCCAATAGAACTCTCTCAGGAAACTCACTGAATTACCTGACTTTTAAAAAAAAAAAAAAAAAAAAAAAAAACCAAACTTTTAAAACTGTAAAAAGAAAAGGAGTACTTGTGGCACCTTAGAGACTAACAAATTTATTAGAGCATAAGCTTTCGTGAGCTAGTGAGCTGTAGCTCACGAAAGCTTATGCTCTAATAAATTTGTTAGTCTCTAAGGTGCCACAAGTACTCCTTTTCTTTTTGCGAATACAGACTAACACGGCTGCTACTCTGAAACATTTAAAACTGTGTTTATTTTTAGAAGACCCTGTAAGAGCTTAGCTGCAAGTTGGACATTCTAGTCCTGTATCTCTCAAAGTGGTTTGGTCCAAGCATAGGATTGGGAGCCAGGAACTGCCAAATTCTAATACAGTACTAACTCCAACACAGATGTCCCTCTGTGGCCTTGGACAAATCACTTAATCTCAAGCTTGGTTATCTTGCTTGTGCAATGAAATCAACATGTCTCTCCCCCCTCAAAGAGATGTTTGTAAGGATTAGCATTTGGAAAATGCTTTTAGGGATGAATTACTCAGAACTACCCATAGAAATATTAATTCAACTTCACTGCTTTTTCTCCCCCTCCCCCATCACCACAAGAAAAGTCTGAATACGCTTCCCATAAGAACCTATCATCCTCTGGGTAAGAGCAATGACAGTTACCCTCCAAGAGAACTAACAGACTATGAGCTAAACCCCTCCTTCAGCTGTACCAGAGAACAAGGTATACTATAATGTCAGGCACAACAGTAGATGCCAGGGACAGTTCCATGGTGCAAAAGAGTGCAGGGGTCACTATGCCTCTGCAATAACCAAGAGGCAGGCACACTATAGCCACTAAGTTTGGGGCTGGTTCATAAACTGAATTAGGGAAAAACAGTTCACTTTTGGTGGGAGGTGATGGCCCTGTTTACACTTTCACAAGAAAGTCAAGATCACTCATTCAGTGACTGGCTCACCCCTTATCCAAGGGCTGATGTCCTTACTCTTCCACCTTCGCCAGGATTAGGTCCAGTGTGTAAAGCAGCCATCCACCTACAGAGTTGCAATATGGCAGCCATCCTAAGCCAGCAACAGCACTGAGTTTCTAGGAAAGAAAGTGAAGAATACTATCTCCAACTGAAAATGGAGGGGAAGTACTATGGCTCAGCTGTTCCCCTTTCCTATGCAGTTTGGAAGGGAGTAAGAGAAAATCCCAGCAAAAATAACTCACGACGCGTGGAGGTTAGGACAGCAGCAGCTCTACAGCAAGGAGACAAGCAAAACCATCCATGTGAACACTGTACAGATTGCTTCTTTATTCTAACCCCCAAAAGACCCCACTACTCTACAGCATGATCGATACTCAGGCCTGGTCTACAGTACAGAATTAGGTTGACACAAGACATCTTATGTCAACCTAACTATGTGTTTATACTAAAATTTTGCTCCCCCTGATGTAACTCACCTAACTACCTCCACAAGAGGCATAAAGTCAGCGTCAATGTAGTGTCAGTGAGGACACTGTATTGCTTACATCAACTGTTGCCGACTGTCAAGTTATCCTACTATGTCCCACACTGACAGTTCAATTGATGTAAGCATTCCTAGTGAGGATGTGCACTGCCAACACAAGGAGCAAAGTGCAGACACACTCAAGAGATATAATTACTGTGGCATCTGTATGCAGACATAAGTTAGATTGACTTAATTTTGTAATGCAGATATGCCCCTGAGGGAGCTGCATCAAGAATCCTATCCAATTTGAAAACCTGTTGCAGCCATAATGCCACCCAAGGCCCAGGAAAACTGAACCACTTCTACCGGACTGGCTCAAACTCTGCTGATGGTGCCTTTGAAATCAGTTCAGGCCATCTGCAGCTGGTTTATACTATAGTTCCAAATGGGTTTAAAATTGTTGAGCTGAACTGGTTTTAAATCCATTTCAAGTTCTGGGAGAAATTAAACCAGTGCACACCAGGCCTACGTGGCACACTCCACTGCAGTGCTGGGCAGAAGTCCATATGGTAGCCAACACTGAGTAATTTGCTTTCCTGTAGCTTTTAACTTCCCACCACCTCTCTCCTTACAGACAGATGTGAAGACAAAGGATCAAATTTTCTAAAACACTTAAAGTGACTTAGGAGCCTATGTCCTATTTTCTAAAGTTACGGAGGCACTTATGAATCTAAGATCCACAGACTTCCCAGGAGACTTAGCTCTTAAGTCATTCTAGCACTTTCAGACCTCTTTTTGTTTATATTCTACTTGTGACTATTGTTTGTTTGTTACAAGCACCTCATAGGATGGTGCCAAGAGACACTACTGGTTGCAAGAGTTTCCCCAGGAGGGAAAATGAGGCTGGGTAAATAGTGCCACAGCGGTTGACAAGAGAGTACTGTAGAGGCCACCCCTGCCACAAATCCCTATAAAACGAGTCACCCAAAAAATAGCCATCTGGGGAAAGATCTTCCCTGGAAGGAGAAGGAAATAAGCCTGACATGACAGCTTTCCAAGCAAATTCCCCACCTTGAGATAGTTTGTGTCAATGTTAGACAGTTTTTCTGTATTTAGTAACATTTCATACTCTAGATCAGTAGTCTCCAAACTTTTTGGCTCGCACACCCCGCCAACAGAAGAGGACCGGAAGACCTGCCGCAGACGTGCAGAGCTGCCGCCGAAGAAAAAAAAAAAAAGGCGGAGTGCCATCCGGTGGTGCTACTACTGCCGTGCACCCCCTGGGATCATCTCGCGCACCCCAGTTTGGAGACCACTGCTCTAGATAGCTGTAAACTTGACTGCAAGCCACAAATCCAGGAAGCTCTTGTGACAAATATCAGAAGGAATACTTTTTGTATACAGTAAAAAATAAGTAACTGCTCTGACAATGTCACTTTATATGCATTATTGCTGCCACATGAACCCTGTGGGTGAGAGAAAACTAAAAGGCACTAATACTAATAAGAGCAGTGAAGAGGGACAATACCAACTTGAAAAGCCACAGTTGTCCAAACATTTGGTACCTACAGTTATTACAAGTAACTCCCCTCAAGTTTGCTACAGTTTGAAAGTTTAGAAGAGAATAACCTTTGCTCTTAGATTTAGTTTGTGCATATAACAGCATTGTAATTGCTCGCTTTTAGGAAGGCCGGTCCTTAAAAAGATCAACAAGGGAGCAGAAACACACTTGCACAATGTTTCATACATTGGTGGGAGAGGAAGGGGAGCAAGGGTAGAGAGAAAAGGAGTATGATATGACATGCTATTTAAAGTAGGCTCCAGAAATTAGACTTTTAAAATATTAATTTAAAAATAAATAAATCATGAGTACACTGCAGCACTTGGAAGAGAACCTAGAAACCCTGACTCCCAGTACCTTGTTATGGAGCATGCTCCTTCCTTTACAAACAAGTTGAACATCTAAGGCAGGGATTTTTAAAAATGTACTGGGGGAAAAGAAGTCATTCATTCTCTATAATGGAGATTTTGGAAGACACAACTTGTAATTTAACTTACAACACAGACAAGATAATCAAAAGTTTGGTATTATAGAAACAGCTTAATAAATTGTAGCTCCAAATGCTATTAATGGAGTACAGCTGCTTTTCCTTACATCAGACCTCCCATTCTTTATTCTACATATCAGCTACCACAGCACGTCTGCCTCAGTTCCCAATGACACAAAAGATCTCTTTGGCACTCAAACACAGAAAGCAACTCAGGCTTCTTGGGGAAAGGAAGAGGAATTGCTAATGAGACCTAGAGCTTTCCACGGATGCCAGTTCAAATGCAGCCTAAAGTTATCATCTGATGCCTGTTCAGAGGGAGTGGTCTGTGTGAAATCAATGAGTAGCCTCAGTTCAAGTCCTGCTAGACAGGCCCCCGTAACAGAATCAGCACCTTTGTTAGCAAGGCCAAGGAGATCAAAATACCCTTTCGTCTTTAGAATTAATCCCTCGTGTCAGAATAGAGGCATACTGTCAGGGCAGTGTGGGAAGCCAGCACTGCTATTATTCCCAAAAAAAAAGGCAACACTACTTCAATCTCTAGGGAAGTCAAGCCAGCACCTCCCACCAACACATTCATCTTTGCCAAAAGGGATACATATTAGCCCCACCTTACAGATAAAGGAACATTTATTTATTCAATGAGTAAATGTAAACAGTGTGCTCTAGAAGTCTATTACAGGAAGAGGCCTCAGGTCTGACTCCGAATCCTGTATCTTAATCACAAGATCATCCTTCATCCACAGAGAAAGAATACACAAAACAAAAGGAAAATATCAGTAGTTAAGAGGGAAAGCATCAAAGTTAAGCATTACAATGTTTTCCTCCTCAAACTTTCTAGTTAAAGAATTAAAAAGAAAAAAATACCTTACTCATACACTTTTAATAAGATAAAGGCTACAACAGTTTCCTAGTATGTAAAAGTCATGCCCAACATCATTCAAACAATTGCTGGCAACAGTATTATTCTATTAGCCACCAAAAAGAAGGAAAGTTATATTTCTGATGCTCTAATACATGAGCAATTTATCACTTGACTTATCCTTCAAGTACTTCAGTTTAGCTGAATAATACTTAAAAAGCTCTTAAATGAAAAAGGGAAGTTCTGTGTGGGGAAACAACCCTAAAACCAGTGACTATGTGAAGATCATCTTCTATTCTAAACTTAATGCTAAGAAACAAACAAACAAAAAAATACAGGTGTATTGGAAGACTGAAGGAGCCAGGAATAGAGCCTCCAAATGTAAAGAGACAGAGGGGAAACAATATTGCTACATTATTGCTCAAGAGAAACATTTCTGGTTCTGAAAACAGTAGGCCAAACTCATTTAGGTGAAGCTCCACTGAAGTCAACGGAGTTTTACTAGGATTAATTTATACCAGTATTTTCCCTTATCTTGCTAACACATACAGTGTCACACAAGGGAGGATAGCAATTGAGCTTGCATAATTTGTAAGTCATTTCACTTGTTCAGATTCTAGTTATTTTCCTTTCTGATTTCATGCATCAAAACTATTAAAGCATTTATTATGTATGGTAAGGACCCAGGAGCCCTAATCAATATCAAGGCCTCATTGTGCTAGGTGTTGTATGAATACCTGAGTGGGCACAGTCCTTGCCCTACACAAATTACACTCCAATTACAAACAAGATACAAAAAGGTGTGGAGAAGGGAGAAGAAAAGAGTTACAAAAATAAGGTCAAACTACATAGGTTATTTATTGCTCAAACTTGATCCAATACATCTGAGAGTTGAGGTTGTTTTTTCCTAAACCAAAATCAATAGCTATCCCCGACTAGTGCAAAACCTAGCCATCCTTAGTTAGATGATTTCTTGCAGGGGTCAAAGCAGAAGTGGTTTTGAGGAGGCTCTGGAAGGAGGTCTTACACATCCATTTAGGGAGGGTGTTCCACATATAACAGGGCAACATGGAAGAAAGCACAGAGGTGTTAACAGAGAAAGCTGACAGCGGGCATTCAAGCCTGGCTTGTTTGACAGAGCAAAGGGATAACACAATATAGACCTTCATCCAGAGTCAGTGGGAGTCTTTCCATTGACTTCAGTGATTTGCAGATCAGATCCTATAACACAAGGGGAAATAAAGCAGAGAGGAGCAGAGTTGCTAAAAGTCATTGAAGGTGAGGACAAGAAGCTTGAATTTGACACAGTGGAAAATGGGGAGCCGAGGTGAAGATTAAAAGAGGAAGGCGATATGGTCAGAGCAATATTTAAATACTATCATGATCAATCCCTAAGATATGCCATCAGTTAAATGTTTAACCAAACCATAGTAAAGAGGAACTATTGTTTTTTATTGGTTTATTGTAAAATCATCAGGATCTTTACTGCACAGCACAAGTTAATTTTAGACATTTGCATTCCATTTCTCCATTGTACACTGTAATTTTGGAAAAACATTCATTACCTATTTGTCATTATGAGATGGACGTTATTTCCATGTACACTCAAATTCTGTAAGTGATAGACTATATTGGATTATAAACCGATGATCAGATTTGTGAAACTGCAATTTCACATTATATAATGGTGAGTTTCTTATTTCCCCAACTCATCTTGCACCTAACACAATAAACTGATTCATTCTTTGTTTTTAACTATATAGTAAACAAATGCTGTCCAGAGGATTTTGTTAATAAAACTGAGTTAAGAATTAGAACAAAAATATACATCTTTAGTGTAAAAGAATGTAAAAATACACTATTGCCACAAACTTAATAATTTTATGATGAAACTAGGTTTTTTTTGCCCCAGTTTTCAGATTTTGAAAAACCCATTTATAGTTCTGATTGAAAAATAAGAAGCACTACACACTTCTCATTACATTTACAAGATGCAGACATGAGACCTAAATTCAGAAATCCTATCCATATTGCTGCAACAACAAGTTACACTATAAATATAGATTGGTCTTAGGGCTTGTCTACATTGGCATGTTACAGCGCTGCAACTTTCTTGCTCAGGGGTGTGAAAAAACACACCCCTGAGCACAGCAAGTTTCAGCACTGTAAAGAGCCAGTGTAGACAGTGCACCAGTGCTGGGAGCCACGCCCCCCGTGGAGGTGCCTTCACAAGCAACGTAAAAGCACTGCCAGTGTAAACTAGCCCTTAGTAATAGATGCACTTCATTATTTCATCTATTAAGTAAAAATGTTTGTAATACAGACTTGCTAAACTACAAAAATTCTACAGTCTTCTGGAGGTTCTACAGAACTCATGGAAACACATCTCACTCCCTCACTTGTCCCTCACTCCAACCACCCCTAGGGAGAGTTTTTAAGATATGACAGTATGACTCGATCAACTACTAGCAAGTAAAAACTTTCTAGCTGCTTGTCACCAAGACATCCAGGAAGAACAGTTTTCATTACTTCACTGAAGTCCAAATAACCATGCTGTATAAATTTCTGGATCAAAAAAAGTAACTTGGTAGAGAATATATTATCCTTAAACCACTCTGAGTGCAAATGCCAATCATGAAGTTTGGTAAATTGATACGAGTATGACATTTAGTAAGCTTTTTATGTAGATAGAGGAAAGTGGAAACAGAAGCCAGAAAGTGGAAACAGAACCTTTTAAGCAAAAATAATCAGAAAGAAAAATCAAACTGTATGTGAGTTTATAGTTTATTTACAAAACTCCAACAAAATGCTATATGATCAATATTATTGTAAAACACCTGAAGTATAAGATTTGATTAGCTTGGCTATAACAAAAATCTACTTACAGCATCCCTAGGGGTTCTGGCAGCCATTGTCAATTTCCTGAAGCAAGTTTAAGTTACTATGACATCATTTGGGGGCTTTGCTCAAGGCAGACCTGATGTAGAAAAACCCTGAAGAGAATCTCAGTGTGCTCCAAATCAAGGGATCGTTTGTGTTTAGCTTTGCTTTATTTTAAGAATCCTGCTTCCCCCTCCACCGCACACAGCAACTGTAGTGCCAATGCCTCAGATCCAACAATGGCTATTTATTAAGCAAATTGTTTCAACAGTTCAAGAATACAGAATGGATTTTTAAAATACAGAAGGAAGAGGAAAAGTTACACAATGCTCCTTTCATTCAAATAAATGAATCTTCCAGGAAGCAAAAAACATTTAAGAGCCATTTCCATTTACTTCAATGGGCTTTGGATCAGGATCTTAGCTTAGTTTGTTAATATAGTCTGCTTAAGACTTAAAAAGCAACATCTGCCAACACATTATCATGCATAACTAATACTAGTTTCTTACACTAAACTCATCCAACTGCACTGAAACTCCAATTAAATTATATTCAGTGAAGTTATATCAAACGTTTTTTCCTCTCCATTGTTTCACTTTGCTCCAAAATCCTCATTTTTTTTCCCCTCAAGGAATACAGAATCTCTTTAAACAAAGTGCATATCACACTAGCAAAATATGGTCCCAATTCTGCAAGTTACTATATGCAGGCAGACCTGGCACCCACACAGAACAGACTGGAGGATCGGGGCCTATATTTCCACAAATTTCCTTTAGCAAGAAAAAGACGTTAAAAAAAAAAAAAAAAAAAAAGCATACTCCAGTCTTTATTATTTCAAATTCAGACATAAAATTAAGGTAATATCATACAATCATCTTTCAGTTTCCTAAATATTAGATAGTTTCTCAAAGTAACATTTATTATGGCAGGAGGAGCTATTCACATGCAACAGAGGAAAGAACTATTGTGCAGCAATTTGTGGAATTCAGGACAAGGCAAAAAAATAATAGGAGCGACAAAAATAACACCAGGAAGAATCCACTATTTTCAGCACACAAGTCTTGTTCACTCCTAGCTTTTATTAAAGCAGCAAACTTTTTACCCCAAATACATTTAACTGTTCATATCCTTAAAACTAAGTTTTATAATGTACTTTAAAGTACCAGATTGTGCCATCCTTACTCACTCATTCAGACTGATGTCCTACTTTACAGTTACTCCTGTTGAAATTGAAAAGGAATTGACTCATTATACAGTAAGTTGTTACTCTGCATGAGTAAGGGTGAAAAAATCTGGCCCTAAATGATTAATATGAAAAAGTTTCAGTCATAGCCAAAATGATGTAAATTTAGTCAACAGAATGAGTACTCCTCTATACAAGTTTCACTCTACAGTGAACCTAAAAAAAAAAAAAAAAAAATCAAGAATTTCCAGTCAATATTACTAAGACAGTAACACCCACCGCACATTATGAAACACATTTAAGGAAGCAAGAAAATGCAAATTGTGGGCCAGATTCTAAGCTCAGCTACACTAGTGTAAATACAGAATAACTCCACTGACTTCAGTGATGTAATTCCAGATTCCGATACAGTGTTTGGATGGAAAAAGGGTCTTACTCCATGAATAGTCCAACTGAAGTCAAATGGAACTACTTGTGAAGCAAGGTGCTACTAAACCAGAGAAAAAGATATCAGAATCTGGCCCTGTAAACTTAATATAAGCGTAGGAGAATTGTAATGATATTGTAAGACACACCTCCTAACCAGAAGCCAAAAAAAATGCATCTGTCAGATAAGGACACAGCTTCTAAGACACACTATTGAATCCAGTTAAAGGAAATAAACTAATATCTTAGAAATAACAAAACTATTCTTTTAACATTTTTATTGTTCTCAACTTTTGTTGTAACTCAAGATAATACAAACATGCAGAATATAATTTAATCTCTGTCTAAAAAGGCAGCATATGATTTTTTTAACTCTAAACATAATTTTAGTAATTTATTTTAAAACATTATCTCCAGGAATCTCACATCAATTGACAGAAGCAGCTGCAGTAGAGATATAACACCACCACACATGCAAGTACACACACCCTACTTTTAAAAAGGGCATTAACCTTGTTTTAAGCACAGATAAAAAGCTCCAAAAAAGTGTAGCCATGTACAGAAAAATTTTAAGAGGGATGTACTTATCTAGAATATTTTCAATGCCTAACTGAACCTGTTAAGTCCCTGGCCCCAAACCAGAAGAGTGATCTCCTATGCATAGTGACCTTAAGATGTAAGGTACTGACCATTATGAATGTGTTTGGGACATACTGTACCATCCCAACATGCCTAATTATTGCACTCCTACACACACCAGCACCCTAGTTACGATAAATGATACTTGTAACATTTCCATTAGGTTTGAAAGCTCCTCCTGGCTTTATTTGTTGTTTCTTCTTGGAAAGATACCCCTACGCTGCCCGGCTCTTTTTAGAGGTTGTTTCTAAACTGCTTACATCGCCTGAAACACCTCCCCAAGCGTGAGTGCGGCCAGAAGGCCGTTCATCCGGAGAAGGGCCACGAGAGGCGTTTCTAGGCGGCCCTCCCCTCCAGCTGTTCAGGGCGGCCGCCAGCACCCTCCTGCACCCTTCGTCCTACACCAGAAGAAAGCGACAGAGCATTGCAGCCCCCCCCTCCCCCCCAGCAGCCCCTACTAGGACCAGCAGCAGCAACTCGGGGTCTCACAGCGCCGGGGCGCCCTGTTGCTGCCACAACAAAGCAGCTCCCAGGGACCTTTTATTGACTCCGTGTGCCCCCGATCCAGCATGTGCACGAAGCAAGCCGCGGGAGCGGTTCGCAGCGCACCCCGGCCCCTCGCTTTATCCCCACCGGGAGCCGGGCATCCTCCAAAGCAACCGCAAATGCCCGCAACACCCTCCGCAACCAGGGCAAGCAACCCCCCGGCAAAGCGCCTCTCCCGGGGGCAACGGCAAGTCATCCCCTCCCGCAGGGGACAAAGGCACCTCCCCCGGCGCCCCTCACCCGAGAGCTCGTCCGGCTCCAGCCCGGTCTCGGTGTCCAGCCCGCAGATCACGAAGTAGTCGGCGAAGCGGCCGGGTGCCGAGGAGCCGCCTCCGCTCATGCTGGAGCCCCAGGGGTGCGGGGGGGCTCAGCGCGCCCGGGGGGAGGCGGCCATCGCCGGGGCTGCTCCAGCTGTTCCAGCTGCGGCGGCGGCTGCCGCTGCCTCCATGACGGAGCGGAGCGGAGCGGGCGGCGCCGCACGGCATTGTGGGCAGGGCCCCCAGCTGTTGCTGAGGGGGCGGGGGACGAGAGAAACCGCAATGCTGCGCGTGAGCTCTGAGCGGATGGGATGACGTGATGTTGCTGCCTGTCGGAGGCTGGGCGGGGGAGGGGGCGCAGGTCTCAGGGCATCGCCCCGCCCTTGTCGTCTCACGCGCCGCCCTCTCCCCGCCCGGCCCCTCGCGCTTTCCTTTCCCGCCCAACGGCTCGTCCTTCCCGCCCCCAGCCCAGCTCCCTCTGCCCCCGGACCCCTGTTCCCTCAGGAGCCCGGCGGAGCTGGGTCGGGCCAACGGCCTGTCCAGCCCGGTGTCCGCTCTGCCCACAGTGGCCGCTGCCTGGTGCTTCAGCGGGAATGAACAGGGCTCTTAGTAGGGTTGCCAGTGTTGATTGGCCGTGATCCTGGAGATTTCGTCACATGGCAGTCTTCCGTTCCTGGGGACTCCGGGCCAATCCGGGAGGGTTGGCAACCGCGGCTGTTCACTCAGCCCTCCCCGGCCCTCCAGTCCCAGCCTCCAGCAGTTGGAGATTAAAGGTCGCTGGGAGCATGGGTTGCATCCCTGCCTATCCGTCACTGCTGGACCCATCCGCTAGCAACTTGCCTAGGTTTTTTTTGAGCCCAGTTATATTTGTTGGCCTTCACAACATCCCCTGGCAATGAGTTCCACAGGTGGACTGGGCCTGGTATGAAGTCTTTCCTTTTGTTTGTTTTAAACCTGCTGCTTATTAATTTCATCAGGTCACCTCTAGACCCTCCTGCTGCTCCCCACACACCTTCCAAGTTTAATGAAAAAAGAAAAGGAGTACCGGTGGCACCTTAGAGACTAACAAATTTATTAGAGCATAAGCTTTCGTGAGCTACAGCTCACTTCATTGGATGCATTTGGTGGAAAAAACAGAGGAGAGATTTATATACACACAGTCTCTCGTTTGTTTGCTTTGTTGCAAGGATCCTCAGCTCTCGTCCCCTAATGCCCCTACTCTACTTGCGCTACATTGATGACATCTTCATCATCTGGACCCATGGAAAAGAAGCTCTTGAGGAATTCCACCATGATTTCAACAATTTCCATCCCACCATCAACCTCAGCCTGGACCAGTCCACACAAGAGATCCACTTCCTGGACACTACGGTGCTAATAAGCGATGGTCACATAAACACCACCCTATATCGGAAACCTACTGACCGCTATTCCTACCTACATGCCTCTAGCTTTCATCCAGATCATACCACTTGATCATTGTCTACAGCCAAGCGCTACGATATAACCGCATTTGCTCCAACCCCTCAGACAGAGACAAACACCTACAAGATCTCTATCATGCATTCCTACAACTACAGTACCCACCTGCTGAAGTGAAGAAACAGATTGACAGAGCCAGAAGAGTACCCAGAAGTCACCTACTACAGGACAGGCCCAACAAAGAAAACAACAGAAGGCCACTAGCCATCACCTTCAGCCCCCAACTAAAACCCCTCCAACGCATCATCAAGGATCTACAACCTATCCTGAAGGACGAGCCATCACTCTCACAGATCTTGGGAGACAGACCAGTCCTTGCTTACAGACAGCCCCCCAATCTGAAGCAAATACTCACCAGCAACCACACACCACACAACAGAACCACTAACCCAGGAACCTATCCTTGCAACAAAGCCCGTTGCCAACTCTGTCCACATATCTATTCAGGGGATACCATCATAGGGCCTAATCACATCAGCCACACTATCAGAGGCTCGTTCACCTGCGCATCTACCAATGTGATATATGCCATCATGTGCCAGCAATGCCCCTCTGCCATGTACATTGGCCAAACTGGACAGTCTCTACGTAAAAGAATGAATGGACATAAATCAGACGTAAAGAATTATAACATTCAAAAACCAGTTGGAGAACACTTCAATCTCTCTGGTCACTCGATCACAGATCTTAGAGTGGCTATACTTCAACAAAAAAGCTTCAAAAACAGACTCCAACGAGAGACTGCTGAATTGGAATTAATTTGCAAATGGATACAATTAACTTAGGCTTGAATAGAGACTGGGAATGGATGAGTCATTACACAAAGTAAAACTATTTCCCCATGGTATTTCTCCCTCCCACCCCACCCCCCACTGTTCCTCTGATATTCTTGTTAACTGCTGGAATTAGCCTACCTTGCTTGTCACCATGAAAGGTTTTCCTCCTTTTCCCCCCCCTGCTGCTGGTGATGGCTTATCTTAAGTGATCACTCTCCTTACAGTGTGTATGATAAACCCATTGTTTCATGTTCTCTGTGTGTGTGTATATAAATCTCTCCTCTGTTTTTTCCACCAAAATGCATCCGATGAAGTGAGCTGTAGCTCACGAAAGCTTATGCTCTAATAAATTTGTTAGTCTCTAAGGTGCCACCGGTACTCCTTTTCTTTTTGCGAATACAGACTAACACGGCTGCTACTCTGAAACAAGTTTAATGAGACTCTCCTTCAAATCCCTCATTATACCCCTTTCTCTGCCCTTCAAACCTGTAAAATTTTCCTAAATTTTCTCGTGAGGTAGACTGGGCAAGGCCAATCACAGACAGTGGTATAGTGTTGACCTATACTAGCTCCCTGGCTGTAAAAAAATATCCTTCCTCACAGAGACTCTAGTCTAAGAGCTATTTCTGTACCAAAAGAAGGTGGTTTTTTACAGTGCTGTAATTAACGCATGTTAACTATCCCGTTGTAAAAGCCTAGTGGAGACAAGGCACCTGTGGTTCTTTCATGACAGTACAAGCCTGGGACTCAGGTTCAATTCCCTTTTCTGCTGCAGACGTCTCGTATAACTTTTTGGGTAACTCATCTAGTCTCTTTGTGCCTCACTTCCCCATCTGTAAAATGGAAATAATCATAAGACTGGAAGGGACCTCGAGAGGTCATTTAGCCTAGTGCGCTGATCTCATGGCAGGCCTAAGTATTATCTAGAACTGTGGTTTTCAAACTCTTTTTCTGGAGACCCAGTTGAATAAAATGGTTGATGCCCGCGACGCAACAGAGCTGGGGATGAGCGGTTTGGGGTGTGGGAGGAGGCTCTGGGCTGGGGCAGGTGGTTGAGGTGCAGAAGGGGGTCAGGGCTCTGGGCTGGGGGTGCAGGCTCTGGGATGGGGATGAGAGGTTTGGGTGTGGGAGAGGCTCAGGGCTGGCGTACTGGCCGCCAGTTCCAGGAGCTCCAGTTGGCCTGGAGCAGCAAACCATGGCCACTGGGAGCCGCGATCAGCTGAACCTGCGGACGTGGCAGGTAAACAAATCGGTCCAGCCCGCCAAGAGCTTTCCCTGCACAAGCAGCGGAACAAGTTTGGGAACCACTGCTCTAGAGATTATTGTGCCAAATTTGGAGACTTTCAATCATTAAAGTGTGAAAGAGGGATTTTAGCCTTGCTTAAGTGCAAATCTCTTTGTAACCTTACCTATGGAGTCACTACTGACATCTCTGTAATAGATGAGGGGTTAGTTTGTATGATATTCACACATGGCTTTGACTAGTGCTTTATTAGACACATCCTTTTACTTTTCACAATTCTAAGTTAATTATAACTTTACTAATAATTTTTAGTTTTGTTTGTGTCCAAGTCTTGTGTTCATGAAAAATACCAAATTAACAAACACCTTCAGAAACTGAAGTCCTGTTTCTCCATTGGACAGGTACACATGGGTATCACCATGTAAGTTTGACACCACATCTGTGTCTCAGATCTAATGTAGTGTTGTGGCTTTGCTGAGTGGTAGAAGAATTCAGGTCAGTTTCCTGTTTGGAACAGAAATCAGTGATGCAGGGCAATTTGTTTATATAAAATGTACACAATTCTTGTTTCCTCCAACAGGGGTGGAAATAAACAACACATAGCATCACCCTTTTGCAGAAGTCTCAGAAAAGAATTTCTGGCCCATCCACAGAAGAAGCTATCTTGCGTTTCTGTTTTCCCTTAAGGCGTCATACAACTCTACATTTTCACAGTTGCAGGAAATTATGGGGGTGGGGTTAGACAATAATTAATTACAGTAGACATTGAGATTCAAAAAGTTAAAGCTTTATAATAAATAAAACACAAGTTGTCAAAATTAATATCCTTAACTCAAACTCTGATAAATTTTCAAATAGCATTTTTCTTACTTTGCCTATCTGTAAATTTCAGTTATTATTGATGGAAATATTTCTTTGGTTTGTGTGTGTATGGTAAAATTGCCACTTACCAACATTTATCAATAACAATTTAATCCTTCCAAGTTTAGCTATAACCCACACAGCGCTGCTTAAGAACTCTCCGAGCATGGCTACTGTACAGCATCTTCAACAATTTCTATTGAGAGTTTCACCCCAGGATGCTTATACATTAATTACCCTACCATGCAAGCCATTACCCTCTTCCACTATAACCCTGGACAGGGTTAATTCAGTCTCCATCAGCTGAGAATTAGAGGGGGAAATGTTGATATTAGAAGATACATATGTTGATCATAGTAATAATCACAGCACACTGATTTCTCTTTACAGATGAAAAAGCTCACCCAGAGCTGCACTCACATATAAAAACTGCTTCTTTTTTTCTCCTTACACCATTCCATTAGATCACGTTTCACAAACCTTACGTTTCTTTGATAGAAAGAGAAATTATCTGTAATTCAACAAGTGCTCTTTCTTCTGCCTGCAAATAGAAATCAAAGCATTTTCTGGTCTTGCAAAAGGGGCACCTGCTCTACATTATGAAAAGTAGGTCATTATACATTTACAGTACAGTTCTACTTCAACTTCAGCAATCTGCCACTATGATGGAGTATTAAGTAACAGTCAGGCACATCAATCACAGGATTTGTTGGATATGTTTAACCTAATTTTGAGTAGAGAAAGGTATGTGGTACAGTACTGAATCTTTCCCGAACCCAAAACTAACACATTGTAATTAATCATGGGGAAAAAAGAGAAAAGAAAAACTAACTTTTTAAACAAATGGAAATATATATATATATATATATATATATATTTTGTTTATTAAATTTAAATATATAAACATTTCTGTTGCAACGGTATATACCAGTGACATGTATGAGACAAGATGAATTTCACCCTTGTGCAGAGGGCCAGCACAATGGCCTATGCATCATTCAAGTTCCATTTAGGCTGTTTTTGGGCTCACCTAGGTCTTAAATGCATCGGCCTTTGTGCTGGCCCTCTGCACAGAGACAATTTTTTTCAACCATAATGTACATATATAATCATCAGTTGTGATGTTCTCTATGCAAATTCAAATTGGTATGATACTTCCTTTTTAAATCGCTATTCTCAGTCATTCATAAAACTACTAGTTTTCAGATTTTGGTCCAAAATTTCTCATGATTACTGCCTAGGAGTATTTTGTTCTGTGTTTTTTTAAGGTAAAAGGAGGTTAATGGAATTTCTTAAAAATTAGTTGAGCAATTTTGTTATCTAGACAGGAACAAAAAAAGGCTTCTTGCCTATTAAGAAAGTTTCAGATCAAAGGAAATTTTACTCAGATCCTGAGTTCTGATTCAATAAGTAAAATTGCATTGTATAAAGTTTAAAAAGTTATTTTCAGGTTTTAAAACAAAAAGACTTAAGACTTGCCATGCCTTCAGAATGAGGCATGGTGCCTTTTGCCATATAAGAACAAGTGTGGTTATGAATAACAGGGATAAAAGGGATTAGTAGGGATGTTTAAAATAGCACACAGCACATCCACAGCATTCCATAACTATAGAAGAGTTAGATGAATATTCAAAGTGCTGGATATGACAGTCCATTTTGGCTCTGATCCTGCTGTCCTTGAAATCATTGTAGAAATTCACATTGACTTCCATTATGCCATCCATGTTATGGCATTGCATGGTAGAAACTTGTATAAGAAGCTAGATAGGCTTCTGCACTAATGCAAAGATTAGTGTAACAGAGAGAGGCTGTAGCTGCATTTTCCTGGTCTTCGGAGAATTTCTAAGCATTTTTCTTGTGCATTCAGGCATCTTTCAAAGTCTTTTCCCATTTCTAGTGCTGTAAAGCTACTTGGACACACTGTGACACTCATCCAATTTCTTAGCCTCCACTTTGTGAGCTGATAGGAAGGGCAAGGGACACTGTGAAATCTTGAAATTTTGCACACAAGTAACTTTTTCAATGTTATAAATGTTTCTGTCCTAGCACTTCCCAGTTCACCTTAACAGCTTCCATTTCAGGAAGATACAGGTTTTTGATTATGCCAAGCAATACCATAGCAATCCAACATAAATAATTACCCATCCATAGCACAGTTCATAACAGATCTCTGCTTCAACAAGTGATGCTGCATTTCTTTTATTAAATAATGGAACTAGCATGGACATTGGCCCTAACGTCCTTTGGCATCTTTTTATGGGTTCACTGTTCTTACCCTTTGCTGGTTATCAGGAAAACCAAATCATCTTTCACTTTCTTAGTCCTTTAGTTTAGAAAGTCATTTGGGTTCTTTGGTTTCAATTCATTCATTTAGGTCACCACCTCAGAATGCATCTTCAAACAAAACATTTTCAAATCATGCCCCACTCTTTGTGTGGGATTACTGGGAAGCAATACCTGAAAGCTGTTCTCCTTCACTCCTAAAGTATCTGCTGGAATCACTCTTTGTGCTGTTTTTTTCAAAGAAATGAGGCACCAGCACGAACAAAAAAGACTTCACTCATTACCTACAGAAAAACTAAACACTAAAGGCCAGATCATAAAGGCGTTACTCAGGCAAAAACTCTCATTGAATCACTAAGAGTGTTTCCTGAGTAAAGACTCAGTAAAAATTGTCGACTCAAGAGCCTAGGATTTGTACCTTTGTAGCATGTCTAGTGGCTCGAACTGGAAAATGATACATTACACCAATCCCTCACCACATGCATCCCAGCGTAGCAGCAGTTGTCACATAAAGATCATTGTCTTGAACTCTATAAAGCGTTGTTTGTTCAAATAAAATTTTGACAATCATCAGTTCACAACATGGAGAACAGGTTTTTTATATGGTGTAATTTTCAAACAGCCAAATTAACGTTAGAAAAACAGCTATTCATATTGTATACCTTTCTATTACCTATTGCATTTCATGGAGCCTTTTTGATTACAACCATTCAAATAGTCAGGTTTGATATTTTTTGCATTTTTAAGACAGCGTTTCAAATTTTTTTTTCATGTTTACTCTCGTTAGGGATCTGGAAGAGAAATTGAACATCTGTAAACTTAATGAAATTAAAATATTGGTGTATAATCTTTGCTAGTTATTCTTCCAGTTCTATTGATGTTTGCAGTGTTATTTTAACCATGTTGGAGACAAGATGGGTGACGTAATATCTTTTATTGGACTAACTTCTGTTGGTGAGAGAGACAAGCTTCTTTAGGTCAGGTTCTAATGATAACAGTCCACTGATTTCATCAGACTATATTATCCCTTGAATGGCTTTACGTATAGTGAAGTATTCACATTGCTCCGCTCCAGCGCTGCTGCAGCATAGGCTGTCAATGCATGATAAGCATAATATGCAAAACCAGTCTCAAGTTGTCAATGGGCAGTAACAGCACTGAAACATGCACATTAATGTCTCCAAATGAATCATTATGATGTTTCATGACATCAGTACTACAGTCTCTAGTATTCCATGTTTTCAGGCATCTCCATTTCACCAGAATGGCTTGAGTACTTCCTGAAGTGCATCAGCGTGGCATATCAAGCCATCATCCAAGCCACCTTGTATATGCAGGTGTCATGAAGCAAAGTGGATTCATTGGTTTTATATTTTCTTTAAATGCTATCATGAAAATAAAATATCATGCAAAAATTTACATTAAACCATTAGCACTACCCTAGGTATTTCCCCACTTTTTAACTTATCTGCAGCACCCTTTGAAGCTTGAAATGTAAATCTGATCCCTGACTGATTCCCCTCCATAAACTCACTAGTTTATTGATGCTGCTCTTGTGTGCACCCACATAACATAGCCCTTCTGTATACATAACTCCCACTGTGGTCAACTGGAATTTGGTGTGTGCAATGAACTTCAGGATTAGGCCTATTATTATTTCTGGTGTGAAGCCTATTAAAAATATAACTAAGTAAAATCATTCTTTTTGGCTTGCCCCATTTACAAATAGTTGTGGAGGGGTTTTGTGGGGAGAGGGAGAATGGTAATTACATGCTCCCAATTAAAAATACTGCTGTAGCCACCTTCACCTGGCCACTTTCCACACCAGAGTTCCCTCACAATCCTTTTTAAAATAGTTATTTTTATTTTATATAAATTGTTACCATACATTAGAATGAAGTAAGTACTAAGAAAAAAAAGAAGGAAAGAAAAACTTCCTATACAGCTAAATAGTATACATTAGTTTACCACCGTATAGGACCACAATTAAATAATTTAAGTGAAGGCAGGAGATTTAAAAGAGGTGCAATGTTCTGGGTCAAGGATGCCGTGTCAGCACTTTTGATGTGCTTTTAAAAACGTGATTTCTTTTTTGTGGGGGAGGCTCTGTTTAAAAAGAAATACCGAAAATGTTAGAGTTATTCACCATAGCCCAACGCAAATCTGGTACACATCACCAAGGATGCAGATAAGAGTATTATATTTGCATTAGATTTTAGGTTCCCTGGTTTAAGAGATGTTACTGAGATAAGTAATTCAAAAATGTTTTAATTCCATTTATACCTTAGTTTTAAAATTCAGTTTTAATAATCTATACCATTTAGGCTGTCTGTTTTACACTTCACTCAGTGTGAAAAAGTTAAAGTCAATTCCATTTAATAGCTCATACTCTACCACAACTCTTTTGGGTTTTCAGCCCTGCAGGGAAGTATTTATATCCCAGAAAGTATCCATTTCCTCTTATTTTTCCCTCCCATTAAAATATTTTTATTCATATTGAGACTTAAGGAAAATTGGGAGGGTTATTTTAAAAATGATTGTAAACTGTACACCTGAAACACATTAAATGTGCTCAAAACGTTTGTGAAATGTTCAGCATTCAAGACATCTCACATACCTGCAACTATTAGCTAAACTAATTTATTTTTTCTCAAAATAGTAAAGACAATTATTTTAGAATTTAAACTAATCAAATACAAAGTATATTTTAAAATAATTTTAGCTAGGATTACAAAAACATTAGCCACCTAATATTGCATTAATAACTTTTAAAATGTATTAACTCCAATAGATTAGGAACCTAACATTGTTTCACTTGAGAGGGAAAGGATCAGAAGTAATCCATACATTAACATTTAAACAAACATGTTTTTCACACACACAAGTGCTAAGGATTCAGTCATCAAGATTTGAGAAAGAAAAATGTCTGATAATTCAAGCTCAGAAGCAAATTTATTCCCCCCTCCTCTCCAAGCACCCAGTAAAGGTTTTCAAGACTGAACAATGTCTTTGATAAATCTTTAGCTTGGCTCAGTGAATGATCTTTATGTCTGATGGGCCCAGTGGCTTATTACATACATTAAGGTTATAGTAGACTAATTATTAGAGAGTGTCTAAAAAAAGTACTTGGAAATAATCTGAGTCTGCCTTTGGGGTTTTTCAGGAGAGCAAGCAAGATGTTTTCCCAGGGAATCCCCCTCCCCACCAAATTTAACTAATTTAAAATTAAATAGAATGATGTTTCTGTTACTAGCCTCCAAGGCTATGTCTATACTGCCCTGTAAGCCCCAGGTGAGTAGAACTAGAGTTAGCAAGCCTTGATTTTGTTAACCCATTTGTAACCCTAGGTTAGGAATTGTTGAACCCTGGGTCTCAACCTGGGGCTCCAGCATCTACATTGCATTATCCAAGACCATGTCCAACCATCCATATCCTAGACTTCCTAGCACTGCCCCAAAATGTGGCTGCTCTAGCCCTTTGTTCATGGTGCAGAATGGGAAAACTTGACTGTCCAGAGGATAAAGGAATTCAGCCCATGGGATTGTGGGATGCTTTTGGCAAACTCTCAGAGGACACATCCAGTGTGACTGCATCTATGTTGCAAAGCAGTGGAACTTGTACTCTGTATCCTGGTTTTACTCAGGCCCTTCGCCCCATGAAATCCTGGGACCACACCCTGGGTTAGCATGATTTGTGTGTAAACGGAAGGGGGCTTAGGCTCTGGGTTTATATTGCAGTGTAGACATACCCCAACAGAAACAGAACCCAGCTGCTTATGTTGGGCTTTGTGCATTCAGAATTGCCAGCATCTGAACACTGGATAGCTCTCTAAAGAAGTTGTTGGTCTGAGCTACTAATAAACTGTTCCCTCACTCTTATCCAGAGAGCACTCTTCCTTACAGGGCTCTCTGGACATTTTAGTGAAATTTAGGTTCTCTCCTTTCTCTTTTTCCAATTGTTTAACTGTAGAATTGAAAGTAATGAACAATATTAAAGAAACTAATTATACTAAAAATATTAAATTCTAAAGCTACAAACCAGAAATCTAGAACATTTAAGGAGATAAAGAAATTTCACACAACACCTTCCCACAAATCTTAATACACAACATGAAGTAAGGAACTGTAAGTGATAAGTGATCAGCACAGATCTCATCATCTGGTCATCAGTGTCTGATTTGTATCATCCTAAATCCCTAGATATGGCAATTGTCTTAGTCTGATCAGCATCACAATGACAGTACTCCATAATTAGTCATTAGGATTGTTTGTGCAAAATATTAAAATCCTCAGACATGACCAAACACCAGGTTTTCTTACTTTGCTCTGACACTACAAACAAACAAACTAAATCTATTCTGCAAGGATAACCAGTGCATTGAAGTTGGCTTAGTAATTCTAAGTTCCTGTAAAAACTATTTCAGAACACTTCAACTATTTATAAATAGATTCAGCTAAAAACTTACTGTATGTTCAGAAAAAAGGTGAAGATAGTGCACACAAAAGAAAAGTCATTACAAGTTTGTATAGTTTTGTTTTATTATCAAATGCAAAAAAGACATTTAGTAATGGTGTCTAGAAAATATTGTTTACTAGAATTATACAACTCCAAAGAGAACAGGTTACCTAACAGTTCAAAATGCCTTGATATTTCAAAGGAGCTACATTTTTTTTATCTTCTACCTCCCCACTCACTTCATGACAGACATTATTTTCCTGTTAGAAAGCTGTGCCTACCTCTTATCACGTGCTGAATTTCCTTCCAGTGAAAAGGCATTGCAAGCGTTCCATAACTGTGCCTTACCCCACATTCTTTTCTGTTCTTTTCATTCTAATGCCTGTAGTATTCAGATACCCTGAAGTAGGTTCTAGGGATGAGGGACTGTTCAAGGAATTTATCTTGGCATCCACTGAAGATATATATGGAACAGTTGACTAGAAGCCAATTAAGTTTTGCAAAAGAAGAGAATTGTAAGGTAAAGTCCTTTCTATGATATAAAAAGCTACTGTGCTGGGAAGCCAATTAGAACATGGTTGGAGCAGTTTTAAACTTCATAACACAGCTTAGTCCTATCTACACAGTGAATTGTGACTACCCTGTAAAATCCAAGGCTCTAGCACGATTCATAAGGACTTGAAACATATTTCAGACTCTTCTATGACAAGAGTCCCTCAAACTGCAGTTTGACAGTGTACATGAAACCTAAAAGTAAAATCTATACTGACCTATGTCAGGCAGGACACACAGAAATGTTTAGAGATGCCATTGGACTAGCAGTGGTGCTGCACCATCTCTAAAGAGTGACTTTTTTTCTGACCGAGGTTAACACTACAGTAGGAAGAAGTCTCACTGTTCAGACTGATAGATCCAAGGTCATAGAACATTATCAACCTTTAAAACTAAAGTACATTTTTAGATTAAAAATTCTAAACCCATAAATACCCAAAGCTATATTTAACAAAGAAACTTGTAAACAAGTGATAAAACATTGATGTTTTAGTTAGCAACACAAAACCACCTGTTTATTGTGCAGTCCACATCGGAATGAAAAATTCAATAGGCATTGAAAAGTTAGTTTACATAAAAGAAAAACAGATGACAGAAATAGTGTAGGCAAATAATATATATTTCCTATATATTTACACATAATACTGTGATAAAATGAATGAGTCAATCCACATTACGTTACAAAAGAACAAAGCTGTTGAAGGTACCAGTACCTTTCATATTTCCCATTTATAGTACTGTTCTCTTATACCTAAAATGTTCCATAACATGACAAGTTTTCAGGATAAGAAAACACTGTACAAAATTTCAGCCGAGTAATTCCTCAGAAATCTGAGCATTGCAAAGCAGGTACTAATGAGTCAGGACCTGATTCAGACAGATACTTAGGCAGTGCCTAACTTTAAAGCATGCAGATGCTGACTTCTGTGGGACTTACTCACGTACTTAGGCACATGCTTAAGTATCATGTTGAATTGGGAGCTTATATTTCAAAGGGCCCACTGACAATGCAACAAACTGACAACAGTAGTCAGAGGTTTCAGAGTAGCAGCCGTGTTAGTCTGTATTCGCAAAAAGAAAAGGAGTACTTGTGGCACCTTAGAGACTAACAAATTTATTAGAGCATAAGCTTTCGTGAGCTACAGCTCACTTCATGCATCCGATGAAGTGAGCTGTAGCTCACGAAAGCTTATGCTCTAATAAATTTGTTAGTCTCTAAGGTGCCACAAGTACTCCTTTTCTTTTGACAACAGTAGTGATAACTATTCAAGAGAAGGTATCATATACCTTAGTGGATGATAAAACACTACCAATTACCCACCAATCAGAACACAGAATGCAGCCTTCTAGGTTATGTATAAAGTGTAAGATTTTTATTACATGATGAACTGAGCTTTACATGGCAATATTTCAGATAAACAGAAGAATTGTGTAATAATTTGCATACCTGATAAAACTTTTTAGCCCGATGAGTTGTAATGGTAACAGGTTACTATTGCCAAGACCAAGATTCCCTCCCCTCTGTCCCAAATTCTCAAGTAATATATCCTAAGAATTGTAAGTCGCTTATAATTACTCTATTTGCTTTAATCATTTAAGGACTGAAAAATATTGTATAACAAAATCTGGTAATTATCTTAAATTGGCAGATAAGTCTATGCATCTGAAATACTGGCAAAACTAGACAAATTAAAATCAGTCTGAACAAACATTAAAAACTTCAGAGTTAATCAACAAGCCAAGATAAAATTCTGACCTGCTCTTCAAAAATAAAATCTACAGTATGGGAATGATTTGACTGAATTTGTTAATCCAGTTAAAGCAGTTCAAGTATTTAAATTGAGACAACACTAATGAAAAGAAAGAAGAAAGCAGTTTAGCTTCCTGCAGTTTTACATCACTGGAATTTAAGGTACTACTCCAAGAGAGAAGCCTTATGTTTTACAAGTGAGTGCCATTGTACTTTACATTATTCTGGGACCAGTAAGGACAAAAGCAGATGAAAGGGGAAAATTAGAATGAAGAGAAAATTATTCAGAGCAAACCATTAAGTTACATGCAAGTCTTCAAAGTCATGTACAATGCTACAAACTACATTGACCAATCAAAAGTTATTTGAACTTTTAGAAACCAATATTTGCAAGTTGCATTTTAAGCTATCCAATTTTGCCTTTCTGCCACATATATGAAGCAGAGCAAAAAGCTAACTAATCTTCTGTGTTTTGAGTTCCCTCCTCTTGCTTTCAAAGGATAAAACACTGATGGTTTGGGCTACAAAACTATATGCAGAGTATTTCTGAACACAGTTCCTTGAATTTCAGACAGTAAAATGCGCTCCTTTAAAGAAATAAGGAAGTTCTTATCCCTTACAAGTCTCCCCTTTTTTTACATTGCTGATCTGATAAAAAACAAAACATACATATGACCATCAGAAGTACTGATCCTGAGATGAATTATGGGAAATTTAGATCCAATGTGCTCTTTATTCAAACTTTTGTTTAAGCTTCTTCTGGAAAATAGCTGGCAGAATAGAGAGAATAGCTAGAATCATGAGAACAAATACAGAGTTCCAGGAAACTGCTTCCCCTGCTGTTGTAAGCTGGTACAGTGTTGTTCCTGCCTTAATTGCTACAAAAGATGGTGGTGCAACACCTATGTGTGCGGAGATAAAACAAAGAATCAGTTAAAAAGTAATTATTATTATTTAGTAAGCTTTATTACAAACAGATTGTTATATTTAAGTCTCAACACCATATTACAGTTAAATTACATGCTGTTTTTCCCTACATAGTTAGTGGCTAATAATAAAATAAAATAAGTGCTAAGTAGATAATTTTTGTTTGTATTTTTGTTTAGCTATGCAGCTCAATAAAACTAGAAGGTTGGAAAAATATAATTTTCTTGTAACAAGGAAAAGATGGAGTTTCCGAAACCTCTCGAAGCACCTAATCTAGTAGACATACCAATGAATAGATGTATTTTGACATCATAGGGTTGTTTTTTTAAGGGGAAAATAATTCACTTGTTCACCAAGATAGAGACAATTCCCATCCTGTAAGATTAATTTAGTTACCACTTTCTTTTAGGTTCAGTCAAGACATAATAAATAATAATACCGCCTAGCTCTTATATAGATCTCAAAGCACATCAGTATTATCATCTTCATTTTACAGATGGGGAAATGGTGCACTGACTTTCCCAAGATGACCCAGCACTCCAATGGCAGGGCTAGGAATTGAACCAAGGTCTCCTGAATGCTAATACAGTGTCTCATCCGCTAGACTATACGGCTTTCAATACAGTTAATAGTATATGAATAGCTCATAGCCCATGTGAAAAATATTTGTAACAAAATGTAAACTGAAGCCTATACAAAACATTTTTTGAATATCATTAGGAAATTAATCCGTTCAAAAAAAATGACAATGGTAAACAAATGGGAGAAAAACAAGCCCTTGATGTGAAAACAAAGATTCTGAGGCAAAACAATTTTGCATAAAGAACATGAAGTAAATCTGAATTTCCCTTTTCAATTAAAAAAACAGTCATTCTACTTCAAAGGGAAAAAAAAAAGCACAAAATGGAACAAAGGACACTGCTGAAGCACACAGATTTGGCATGTAATCTTGGACAAGTAATTGAACGTCTGTCTCATTTTCCCCAAATGTAAAATGGGAACACTACTGAGTAAGAAGTGAGGCCCTCACATATTATGATGATCAGCTCCATAGAAAAACAAATAAAAGAAATAGTGTAGCCATGTAATCATTTAGTTGACCAGTAGATGCTGATATATACTAAATGATTCTCTGAAGGAGGGGGGGGGGAAACAATGGGGTCCTTAAAATGCTTTAATTTATTAACCAAAATTCTTACCTAGAAAAGTACCAATGAAAAATACTTTAAGTGGTACATTTATTACAGGAGATGTTATATTGATAAACCAATTAGGAAGAAAAGGCGTTATTCTCAAAAATATTATGTAGTTAATGAGGTGTTCTCTGTGTCGTTCAACCTGCCACAAAATTAGAAAAAATTCAGTAAAATCCTTGTCTTTGAAAAAACACATGTATTATTAAATAAAGCTGCTCTTATTGAGATACAGTGCATCTGCAGTCTAGTTATTAGCTAACAAGTTTATATAGCTTTCTTTAGTGGAAACAAAAGCAAAAAAAAAAAAATAGACAATATATTTAAACAAGTTCCGACTGGAGCTTGTGAGGAGGTTCAGGAAAACATTTATTAAATATAGTGCTGAAGTTAGCTTAGAAATTCTGACTTTTGGGATTATATCTACTCAGTGAACTAAATCAACTCACTCTTTAACAAGGAAAAGTAGTTCACCAAAGAGCAACTATTGGTCTTTGTTTGTGCAGCTACATCAAATAGAAAAGCAAAATGTATAAACTTAGATCCAGATGCCCTTTTACACCACATATTGGAAAACCTTATCCAGACTTGAGGTTTTACTATGTTTATACACCAAGGTTAGACACAGTAGATGTGTCTACATAAGGAATGAGGTGCATTTAAACACGAGTTAGCAAGGGAAGCCTAAGGCTTAGTCTGACTAGCTAACATTAAAACTAATAATTATGAATACTCGTCAACACTTTTTATCCTAGTGAAAAACAAGAGGAGTGAAGCCTTAAACTATAACACTGTTTGATCTTACCTGTGGACCTAGAACCAAGATATGTTATCTGATTTAGAAACGGCTTCTCAACATGCTTATAACATGTTTTTGGGCTGTTCATGTATGTAGCTTTACTAGCGGACATAGGTTCTAGATAGCAAGTGCTTAATGTTTTCACTTAATTGGAAAATACCCCAGGCTTTAGCACAATTCTTAAAATTGTCTCGGTTTCATCTACACTGCAGAACCAGTTGTGTTGGAAGAGTAATGGGTCAACTACATTGTAATCAAATCCCACTCCCACAGTTGAATAGTCATGTAAGTGGGACTAGAGACCCTATATACACAAATAGCGATAACAGCTTAATATGATTCCTGCCAAAACAGATCAGGTACAGCTTGCCTGGCTATGGAGAAACAGTTTAAAAAAAAAAAAATGTTAAATGAACTATACATCCAAAACAAAGGTTTGTAAAACACTTATTCCTGATCCACAATTGCCAGAAAAGTTGGCTTTAAAGTTGGTTTAAGAATAGAACATTGGGCACAGAAAGTAGAGAGTATGGTTTTGTTCATCAAGAAAATCTCTTCCAGTGAAATTCATCCAAGAGGATGTTTACTGTTGCAACATTAAAAAAAAAATCATGTTTTTAAAAATCTGAAATAAGAGAGTTACTGCAGTTAGACAGATTAACTCTGAACTCAAATTTAAGAGGACAGTTTAATTTTTAAATATTAAGCTGATTCCTTATATGAAAGAATTTAAATATCACATTAGAAAGACTACATATTTAATTGTATTTGCTGAACCTGCTTAATGCTAAATTTGCTTTCCACCTCATTCCATAAATGTGCTTTGGGCCAGATTCTGCCATGCTTATTCATACTAAGTACAGTAGTACTGTACACTCAATGAGTTGCACCATTTGCTTTAAGGAGAATACATTTGGAGTGAGGTACTAGGTATGAGTAATGATAGCAGAATCAGCCATTTCTTATTAGGTTTATTGTGAACACCAAAACCCTTATGATTCCATCTTCTTCAATTCACATTTTATATAATCAGCATGAATGTTTACCAAAAGCAACTTTACCTGCTCTGCCCATTTCACTGCTTTCTCTGTTAAATATCTGTACACAACTGGACGTCCAACTAAATATGAAAGCATGTAACAGAAAGAGGCTCCAAGTCCAGAACACTGCAAGTGGAAAAAAAAAAGTGAGAAGAAATTCTTTGCAATTTGTACAACAATCTCTAATTTGTACAACAAATCTCTAATCTCTAATCTGATTTCATTAGCAGTAGAGGGCCTGGCTCCATACAGCTATCCATTTCGGCTGCTTTACAGGGTTCTCCTTTAATTGTCTGTGTTAGCCACTCCTACATATACACATACAACACCTATTGTTATATTTTTTATAACTGCTTTGCTTACGCCACTGTGGTCCATGGACAAGCTCCATTCAGGTGGTCCGCAGATAGTTCCCTCTAAGGATTTTCCACCGAATGCATCCGATGAAGTGAGCTGTAGCTCACGAAAGCTTATGCTCAAATAAATTTGTTAGTCTCTAAGGTGCCACAAGTACTCCTCTTTTTGCGAATACAGACTAACCTGGCTGCTACTCTGAAACTTCCCTCTAAGGTGTGCACCTGAGCGGCTGCACACGAGAATGAAGGGCCATCCACTAATTAGTGGAGTCACACAAGCAGGCACAGCTCCACTAATTAGCTGCCTGGATCCTGGAGAAGATGCACATGTAAGGTGAGGTGGTGGCCTTGGGGGGAACGGAATTTCGGATGTGCAGGGCTGTGGTGGCCAGAGAAAGAGGTGACTTTCCCCAGCTCCAGTGCTATGGCTGCAGGGGAGAGACAGCCCTCCTTCCCTGCCTCAGCTCCATGGTGGGGGAAATTTCAGAGTAGCAGCCGTCTTAGTCTGTATTTGCAAAAAGAAAGGTGTACTTGTGGCACCTTAGAGACTAACAAATTTATTTGAGCATAAGCTTTCGTGAGCTACAGCTCACTTCATCGGACGTATCCGATGAAGTGAGCTGTAGCTCACAAAAGCTTATGCGCAAATAAATTTGTTAGTCTCTAAAGGTACCACAAGTACACCTTTTCTTTATGGTGGGGGAGAGAAAGCCCCCCTCCTTCCCAGCCCAGCTCAGGGGATGCCACAGCAGGGGAGAGACAGCTCTCCCCAAGCTACTGCTTAAAAAAAAACTTATGGAAATCACTTGTCCACACAAGTGGAAACCATTAAGGCCAGATCTTTGTTATCTGGTATAGTTCTGGCTCTTCAGAGTACTTCCATTGACTCTTAAGTAGGGGTGCTGCTAGGTGTTTTGTAGGATAAAGACCTTATCTGCAAGTCTTTGAAGCAGGGATCTGTCTGCAAACTCCAAGCCATGTGTTAATGTGCTCCAGGGCTTGTAAAAACTCCGTGAGTCCACTGTGAGTTTCTGAGTTGGTGACATACACAATGTGAAACACCAAGAGATCTCTGCCTGTTTCTACAAGGCTTTGGTGCATTTGCACAGGGTGGGTCTTAAACACTCATTTAAAATACCCATAACGAACCACTTGATGTTTTACTTCCCTTCATATTTTCAGTGTTGTCACTTGTTTATTGTTTTGCTGTTTGTGTTACTTTATTACTTATTTTTACTGTTCTATGTGTGAAGTATTAATCAAATTAAGAGTTGACATCTCAGACAAATTTCATAAACCTGGGTGAATGCCTTTTACTCTCCTTTCCGGTATCAGAAAACCTTGTATTAATATTTGCAACAAGCATAACTATTTCTAGTTGACTGATAGATTTGTTTAGCATCTTAACGCAGAGCTATGTGTACAGAATATATGGAAGCAAGAGGGATAGTTAATTACTACTTTTCTTTTTTTTTTTTTTAATATAGCGCTTTTATCCAAAGCACTTTAACACAGTTAGCTAATGGTACAAACAACATTTGGAAAGATCATTAAGTGGTCCGCCAAGATCCTCAGCAATTTTCAAGTGGTCCATGAAAAAAGTTTGAGAACGACTGATTTAGGCAAAAAGATGCATTGGTTTACATCCATCTTAACATTCATTATAGATGTGACAAGATTACTTTCTATTCCAAAAATGCTAAATGAGAACAGTTACCACCAATCAGTTTAACAAGGCTTTGAAAAGTAACAATATAAATATATTCTAAATAGATTCAGATTCCTCAAATTGTGAAAACCCATCACCTCAAGGGCCCTCTAGATCTACTTGACTAACTCTCTCCTAAGCCCTTGAGGATCATCATCTTTTTGGCAGAAGAGGTCAAGACAAGACAAGACATGACACCCTTTGAAGCCTGTCAAGACCATTCAAGAACCTCTGTTTAAGCCGCAAAACTCAGCAGTTTAAAAACCCGTCCCAGCTCACACTGTTGTGTTACCAATAGGAACTGGAAAAACATTTTTTGGGGGGGGGAGGAGTATTTTTTGTAAGCATAGTGGTTTTGTTATGTACACAGTATCCCTCTGATTTTGTAATGTAATATACAGACCTAAATAATTAGTGGTCTGAATTTTAAGATGTATTTTGTAGGTAGTTTTCAGCATGAGTCAATAGGGGCCAGATTTTTGTAATTGCTCAGTACCCTGGCCCAAATAGCTAACACCAATGAAGTCTGGCTGAGCACTTTAGAAGCGTGGCTCTATCAGCTCAACAGTGCTGACTGAAGTCAGTGATAACAATCCAATTGCCTCATTGGACTCAATCAGGGCTTGTCTACACTACACCGCTTTTAGTGACACAGCTGTGTCGCTACTGGCACGCTGCTACAGCCGTGCAGCTAAGTCGGGCAGCGTAGGCGCTGTTTGTCAGCTCTCCTGCAGAAAAAAGCTTCCACCCCCAACAAGCAGCGTTTGCGTTGTCAGAAGGAGAGCGCTCCTGCCAACAACGTACTGTTCACACTGGCACTTCTTGCAGCAAAACTTTTGTCTTTTTGGGGGGGAGGGGGATTAACACCTTAAAGACAAAAAAGTTGTCATTCAATTACCAATGTAGACATAGCCTCTGTGCTAAAACAACCTCACCAACACCTCAGGGGTTAAGCTACAGAGATTAAGAGTGATACAGAGGCAGCATGCTCCTAAACCCTCCTTGACCACAACCACAGTCATCCCAAATGCCAATTGGGGGAAGGGGAGGGAGGAATACATACTTACCAGACAAACAAGAAATAAGGCTAATGGGAACGGATAAAGAAACCCTGAGAGGATACTGAGAAATATAGAGCCAGGTATAGCAAATGTTTGCAAGCTGAGTGCTTCTCAGTTAAGGATAGTGCATCGTGTTACTTAGAACTTTTACATTCTTCATTTTAAAAGTGATCATGGTATTTACCAACTTGCAAGCTGAACACTAGAAATAGTACATCTTCAAAATACTACTGTTGGCATAAGCAGTTTACAAGAGATATTTGGGGAGCACTGCATTAATATTAGTTTTTAAGGCCTTGCCCACATAAACTTGCACCAATTTAACAATCTTTTTTGCAAAGACACTTTTAGTTAAGTCAGCACAAACTGTTTTCTTCTTTCAGATTTTAGGTTTAGTGTTCATTCGAGAGATGGGATGACTGAAACCGCTTTGATAAGGTACAGTACAAATAAGTACTATATAACCAGTAACAAAATCTCATTCTTCACCCACAGCATACACATACCGTTCCAGCCTCACACCACTTTTCTTAGATTTTAAGGCCAGAAGGGACCACTAGGATAATCTAGTCTGACCTTCCACATAACTCTAGCTGTAGACTTTTCACCTCGTCATTCCTGCCCAAACCTTTAACTTCTGTTTCAGCTGCAGAGTATTTTTTCCCCTCCCAGAAGTTGCCAAAACATCCTAAAGATTGTGGAGGTTTTATGGGTGTTGGTACTAGGATAAGACCAAACCCATATTTGTTTGGGACATACGCTAGAATTTGAAACCAAGTCTTCAAAAGTTAAAATCTAATACAATAATCCATTGTATGGGCTTAATTTTAAAGAGTGACACGTTTGCACACAAACCAATAGTAATATCAGACAGCCATGAGATCGCCTTCCTACCCTAAATTTCTTCCCTTTTAAAAACCTCTTCATCCTAGAGGTCCATGTTAAGGACTACATACTTTTCACTACATAAACTAGATAAGGGATGTCAAACATAGTCCAGATTAAGTTAAAATATTTATTTATGTGGTCAAGACATGTTCAACTTGTGCAGAAGTTCACTGGGTTTTTTCCCCCCCTTTCTAAAAAGGTGTATTTTAAGTCTTCTCAGCTGTAAAGGAAGCCATCCAAATGCAAACCTAGAGTAACTGATGCCATGTAGGCATGAATCTGAAAGCAACAGTGACTCAGAGTGATGGACTCCCTTGTCCAGTATTAATTTGCTTGAAGTGTCAATTCAAACTCAATGATTATACATCATTGTTGACCACTTTAGCAAATGAAATTGAGAAAGTGGTCGCAACAAAGTCCATGGGAACTGGGAGTTGCTGCCTGGAAGTAGAGGAAAAGGAGTTCTTGGGGGTCTTGCCACCAATTCAGCTCCATGTTGATATGAGGTGGGACTACAACCTTGTTCATCTGATGTCTTATCGAGTAGCAGGCTAACTGGAGCCAAAGCTGAAGGGGCCACAAGTGGAAGTCTGGAAAGCGCTGTCACAAGCACTTGCCAATGTGGTATACAATTCCAAGGCAAGTCTGTATCATCATATTCAGGTTTGATTTTATTCTGTTTAAAAATTACTACAATGATAGGACTCTGTCCTCTGGAAGAAAAGCCCTCACTGACCAGAACTGATCATGGCTCCTATGAACACTAATTTCAGAGTAGCAGCCGTGTTAGTCTGTATTCGCAAAAAGAAAAGGAGTACTTGTGGCACCTTAGAGACTAACAAATTTATTAGAGCATAAGCTTTCGTGAGCTACAGCTCAGTACTTGTGGCACCTTAGAGACTAACAAATTTATTAGAGCATAAGCTTTCGTGAGCTACAGCTCACTTCATCGGATGCTGTAGCTCACGAAAGCTTATGCTCTAATAAATTTGTTAGTCTCTAAGGTGCCACAAGTACTCCTTTTCTTTTTATGAACACTAATATTAGTGATGGGGAAGGACGATTCTTCTTAGTTCACACGGAAGCACACTTCGGCAAAACAGATAGAAGGCACATTTCAGGCTTGTTGACATCTATTGTTGGGATCAGGTAGACATTGATACTTCTTTGGTTTGCAGCCACAACTAAGCATTTTGTGAAGACTCACTGCTTGTACTAGTAGTGAATACACTAGTAATTTCAGGTACTTCCTGTGGGCCGGGTGGATGGCTATGCAGAAGTAGGAGTACTGTAAGTCAAGAATTACAAGCCTCTACTGAGTCTGAAGAGATGGAATGATGGAGGCAAGCGTTACCATACTGAATCTGTGTCATTTTCATTCAATCTCCTCAACTCTAGGATAGGACAAAGGCCCCCTTTCTTCAGAATAAGGAAATACCAGAATATCTTTCCCTGTATTCCTGCAGTACCTCTTTTATGACTTCTAGACAAAGCAATGAGGCCAATCCTGTTTGGAGTGGGTTATCATGAGAAAGGTTTCTGAAAAGACAGGAAAGGAGGACTACATAGGGGGAAAGGCAAGGAAATGGTTAGAGTAGCCAGGGCTGATGTCGTCTAGCACCCATTGGTCAACTGTAATCACAACCCGCACCTGGTGAAAAGAACAAGGTGGCTTCTGAAGGTCAGGGTAGGCTCTAACTTGGCTCCAGTGTGTCTCCTTAAATCTCAGGGCCTTTCACAGAGGTACTCCAATTATTAAGTACGGAGTAGAAGGGAGCTCTGTTTTGGGGACGATATATGTACGATACAATAGGGACTGGGGTGCATTCCACTAAGGATCACAACGGGGATCTAAAATCCTTAATGGAGTAGAGCACTTCAGCTGTTTGGCTGCTGACAAGCTCCATCCCTTTGAAGGGCAGGTCCTCTACAATGCATGGCATTTCCAAGAAATGCCAAAACACTGGAAACCAAAGCCCATCTCATGGTGATGGCAGTGTCCGATACAACTGTGGCTACTTGTAGGCATATCTTTGAGGCCATTTGACCCTCCTTCATGAGCTCTCAGAGTTCCCTCTTATTATCCTGTGCGAGCATTGCTGTCATGTCACAAAATTATATTTTGACCAAAGCCTGATATTTTACTTTAGAACACAGAGCTTAGTAGTGATGCTGAGGAATCAGTCTTAAACCAAAAAAGGTCCATTTTTTAAGTGGTCTTTTCTGGGATGCCCTTTGCAGAGCTGGATTTTTCCCGTACTGCTGATATCACAGTTACGGTGGGCATATAAATTTTCAAAGCTCTTTTGGGCTCCTCTTTTTTGCTCCTTATAGATGAAGGAGCAAGAGTGGTTGAGGTCTGCCAAAGGTGAAGATTATACCCTTCGAGTTAAAGTGTGCCTTCACAGATAGGGAGGGCAATCCTGGCTGGGGCTGAGGAGTTCAGGATGTCAAAGATCTTAATCGACCTTTTCCTGGGTCACTGAGATTTCAATGCTCAGGGCCTCAGAGAACCAGGTCTGCAGGTACTAGAATGCGTTGAAGGTGTCAGGTGCAAGTGCTACTGCCTCATCTAGTGACAAGGGAGGTTGCTGGAGCTCTTTTGGTATTGCCTTTTCACAGAGGCCCATGTCTGGCTCAAGCAAGGGAGATCTGGCTAATGACCCCCCTATGGAGCACGATCTTCTCTTCCATAAGAGATGGGAGGGAGATCTGCTCCAGCACACATGATGTGGTTCCCTAGTATGATGATTAGGGGCAAAGTGCTTAATTCACTGGTAAGGAAACTTGTAAAAAAAATTTAGTATTAATCATATTTTAAAGTACCATCCTGATATTAACTGTGTGTGACTGATCAGAACAACAAGACAAATATAGTATCAAACTCCCAGAGTAAATGAACAAAGTGTACAATTGCTTTGTAAGCATATTTCAAGGGTTTGAGATAAACACATCACAGCATGCACATTAGTTGACCAAAGTCTGTCACTAATCTAAGAACAACATTTAACTATTAGAGCAGCAGATGTCATGGTGTTTAGACAACCGATTAAAACAAAAAACAAAACAAACAAAAAAACTTGTTACCTTACATCTATCTTTGTCATTTCAACTAATTTCCCTTTTGTATAGAATCAATTTAAAATGTTATTTGTGAACCACTGCTTTTTGGAATAGAACCAGCTGTAAAATAAATTACTGAATTAATGACATTCAATAACCCTGTTTTGAGTTACTAAAAACTCTCATATTGAGATAGAGAAGACTTCCATTATCCTTTTTTAAAAAATTGTAAGTGGAACAGCCGTTGAAGGTTCATTTTTATCTAAGCATTTTTTATTACCATTACTAATTAATATATTCTGAACCCTGCATCACTACCAGCAACAACAAAAACTGCTGCTTGGACTAACAATTAGACTGTACTTTAATTCCAAATATCTTGTACTTGTTAACTTCACATAAAGAGATCCAGCAATTCTTTGTGTAAAATAGGCATTACAGGAATTAAGGAGTACCTTGAAATACTTCTGAGAAATGCCCTAAATATAAGTTTAAATTCTCTCATTCTTTTTACAGTAGCTGTAATAGATGCAGTGTTTGAGTATCTTAGGAATGTGTGACTGTACTTAATTTTGATTTTCTTTTTAAGATCTCCACAAGATCCATGCAAATGATTTGAAACAATTGAACCGCTATGTTTCTATAAAGCCAGATGGTTCTTAATATTTAACTTATAAACTATTTCCAAAAAGGACACTGTCAAGATTGGTAGATTTAAAACAGTGTTCTAGCTGCATTTACTAGTGTACATGTACACCGCACTTTCCTTCTGCCAGTCTGGTCCATTCTTACAGGCAGGAAGGCACTGAAATACACAAGAAAATAACTAAGTACTTTAGAGTTCAGTATTCTTCTGCATTTCAATACCTGGCCTAAAGACAACCCAATAGTTACATTTTTAATCTTCATCCTCTAATGAAGAAGAGCCAGTAAGCTTGTTTACATCCCTCCTTCAAATTTTTCAGAGAAAAACACCATTAATTGCAACTAAACTTTCATATCAGCAGGAAAAGGATACAAAACATATGTAGCAAAATAAGCCACTAATACTTGGACGTAGAAGGTGTCTTTGTATTTGGAGAGGACTTTTCCTAAGGCCTTAGCATCATCCATCTCTCTGGGAATCTTTATACATTCTCTCTCTTCTCTGAAGGTGGGGGAGCGGGGATGGGGGGGGGGGAAAGAGGGGAGGGGAAAAAAAGATTTCCAGGAATTAGGCTAAGTAATCAGTAAATACAATTTTAAAACTCATTTGCCCCAATACAAGATAATAAATCAAAGAGCTATAATGAGAGCAAAACAATTAGTCTAACTGCTAGTGATAACTTTCCTATGCAGAGAAAAATCTATAGGATTCTGCAGCTGAAACCCTCAGATAATTTTAGATGTTTTCAACATTATTTCTCCTTGTTCAGTTTATACAAATGAAGAAAAATTAACATTGATTGAGATTTTTTTTTTTTTTTTTTTTTTTTTTTTTTAAAAAGAGGGATGGAGTGTTGCCTCCTTCACAAGAGGAAACATTTTTTCAGGTATTTTGCCTTATGGGTGCATACTTTCTTTTTTCCCTTTAATTTGAAGTCTGCAGTATAATTTTTGTACTGTTATACCTTATTTCAATTAGTCATGAGACTGAATTTTATTTTTTTTGCCACTATAGTTAAAAGCAATACAACCTTCTCACTGTGGACACAATTATACCAGTATACATGTGCCTTACACAGGTATAGCTTATTTCCCCCACCCATATGAGAACAAAATACCAGTATAAATCACATTTATACCAGTATAACTGTATCCAAAGAGGGGAAGGTTGTACTAATTTAATTATAGCAGTATAGTTAAAGTGGTACAACTTTTGCTTTTAGACTAGCACTGACTGGCAGTCTCCAGCACTTGCTTCTGGATATTTCCAACTTTGAAGTTTTATATTTTGACTTTCTGGGTTGTCTTATGAATTTCCTCTCCCTCCCCTGTTTTTTTTTCAAATTTCTATCCCCTTATGAAAATGTTGAGGTATGTCAGTTTGGGGACCTCCTAAAACCTTTAGTTGTAGAGGATACTCCTAAGAAAAGCCAGCAAATTAATCCTTAATATACTTACTCACTAAGCTGTGGAAAATTTTTATATACTAGAAACATAATCGAAGCAGCAGACAGAAAGATGGATACTAATATGAGGAGTGACATTCGTGCTGATCCACCTTCTGTATGGGCCCTTCCTAAAATTTAACAAAATTATAGTTAACAAAAACAAATATGAGAGTTCAAAGTTATGCTTCCAAAAGTTTTTAAAAGCAAGTATTTTGTGGATAAAATCTTCCCACCAAAAAGCCATCTCTCTTATATTCCCTAGAAGCTGCAGGCAAAATCTTGCATTCCTTACTTGAGCAAAGTTCCCACTGACATAAACCGAAATAAGGACTACTGAAGCTGGCCCTCAATTAATACATTAAGGGAAAAAACCTGCTTTACACCCTTATTAACCACAGCAAAGTAACATGAGAACACGCAAGTACAGTACACTAAACTTTTTGCCAAAAATTTCCCACCACTGGTTTAGCTACAGTAAACAAAATGCTGATGGCCATGCTGTCTAACTCTGTTCAGGGAAGATCTAGTGCTGCACTAACTCAGGCCACCCAGGTGAACACTACAAGAAAAGGTATTTTTAAACACATTAACTAATCAAAGTAAATCCTAGGAGATACATTTACAAAATCATCTTGCCTTTTCTAGGCTAGGATTTTAACACATACTTATTAACATATTGTAGCTAACATGTTAAAAAACATCTTTTTCTAATGAAGACAAGGCCTAAGGAAAAGGTACTTTTAAAACTAGTTTTCACCTTAGTATACACAGGAAAGTTTTTTTTCCAGTATAACCTTAGATGTGACGTTAAACTGATATAACGATACAAGTAAACCCCTCCCCTAGCCAATGGAAATATTCTTTACTCCTGGGGGAGTTCTGCGCTACTGCGTACTCGTATATTTAATGAGTCCCAGAGATTTCTAATTTTCCACATAAAAACTTCTGCCAAAATGTTGATGCAGTTCCACCTTTTGCCCACCAGAGGGTGCTGTGGCAATAGAACAAATATGCAGCTGCCCTCAGGGAGGGAGAGAACTGTCTTAGCAGCAGTGCTTGTCAGGTCAGGTCAGTAGACAGGGGCTCTGGGGTGGAGGGGGTCAGATGGGGCTCATAAGGGCTAGTGGGGGAGGACAGACTGTCGCAGGGGCTGAATGGGAGTGGAGGCACAGGGCCACGGTGGGGAAGGAGGTGCAGAGAAACATGGCAACAGGGGGAGCAGAGCTACATAGGGACAGGGGAGTGGCTGGAAGAGGGTACAGGGACAGATGTGCCTGACTGAATGGGAGAGCCTAGGAGTCAGCCAGGTGTGCATGGGGGAAGCTCCCTAACAATCCTTCGCTACCCCACAAAAAACAACCTATTCCATACTTTTCCCACCCATACCCAACAGCGCTCCAAGTTCACACCCAGGCTTCTTCCCAGCAATTACTTCCCTCTCACTCAGCTCCTCCGTTACCTGTGACTCCTCCAAGCCTTTGCTCTGCTTCTGAGGGGTGTGGGAAATACAGTTTTGTATTGTTTTCAGAGTAGCAGCCGTGTTAGTCTGTATTCGCAAAAAGAAAAGGAGTACTTGTAGCACCTTAGAGACTAACAAATTTATTAGAGCATAAGCTTTCGTGAGCTACAGCTCACTTCATCGGATGCATTACAGTTTTGTATTGTAGTTTAGATGAATTATTACTCAAAGTTCTGTATTAATATGCCTAGCAAGGAATCTATTTGTCAAAAAACATTTCCTGAATCTTTTTTGTTGTCTATATTGTTAGAGACATACTTGCTGACAGGTATTTTGAAATAAATTACCAAAAATAATTGAAGCTGGTGTGATTATATTGTGTTATTTTGACAAATAAAATGTGCAGAATTTTGCAGAATTAAAAAATTCTGCGCACAATATTAAAAAAAAAATTGGTGCAGAATTCCACCAGGAGCAACTCTTATTGCAGTATGATGGTTTGCCTACATAAAGACATTCAGGAAAGTTAAGTTTAACTGGTGCAAAGTTAATGCATATTAACCCCCCCTCCTTCCATGGAGGCTCTTTTTCACAAGTAACGTTGCTTTAGTTTGCTGTAGCTCAGTCCTTGAGTGTAATACAGCTATACCAGCAAAACCCTCCAACCACATAAGCAGTTATACCAACAAGAAATGCTTTGGATGGTATAGCTAATACTGGGTTAGCAAGCAAAATGAGCTATACCTGCAAAGGCACTTTTTTAGCAGTATAAATGCATCTACACTAAGGCTTTTGCCAGGATAGCTATTTCATTAAAAATAAAAAAGCAAAAATTTTACATGTATACCTAGCCTTAGTTTCTCTGCTGGGGCTCCACAACACAAAAATCCCAAGATGATGGTTTCATTTGCAGCTCCTGGTGGCATGATTATGATGCCACTATGCGACATGCACAGCAATCTATTGCATTACCATTTCAATGTTGTAAGCCAGAAAAAGGATGATGAAACATAATAAAAACAAAACAAGTGCTCTGACTAGTTTCAAGTTTACTTACTTTGCCAATTTTGCCTTGAAGTCAGTGCAAATGTTTACCATAGTCACTTGATTTTACTGCCTCTGTTTTGTCTCAAGTGCTAGAGCCATGCAGCTACAAATTTAATTGGTTTTTTTTTTTTTTTTTTTTTTTTTTTTTTTTTACCACACACACACTACCACCTTCTCCAGGATGATAATCCAATATGAGGAAGGGAAATCTACTGGATGGAATAGTAGTAAAATTAAGCATGTGTGGGACATTAGTATGTTCTCTGTTTCTCATCCATTCCATCCAAATTTGTTCTAGCAGTTTGCAAGATATACAGTAGAGAAGTTATAAGTGACTAAAGATTTTAAAAAAAGAAAAGGAGTACTTGTGGCACCTTAGAGACTAACAAATTTGAGCATAAGCTTTTGTGAGCTTGTCTACAGCCAAGCTCTACGATATAACTGCATTTGCTCCAACCCCTCAGACAGAGACAAACACCTACAAGATCTCTATCATGCATTCCTACAACTACAATACCCACCTGCTGAAGTGAAGAAACAGATTGACAGAGCCAGAAGAGTACCCAGAAGTCACCTACTACAGGACAGGCCCAACAAAGAAAACAACAGAATGCCACTAGCCATCACCTTCAGCCCCCAACTAAAACCTCTCCAACGCATCATCAAGGATCTACAACCTATCCTGAAGGACGAGCCATCACTCTCACAGATCTTGGGAGACAAGCCAGTCCTTGCTTACAGACAGCCCCCCAATCTGAAGCAAATACTCACCAGCAGCCACACACCACACAACAGAACCACTAACCCAGGAACCTATCCTTGCAACAAAGCCCGTTGCCAACTCTGTCCACATATCTATTCAGGGGATACCATCATAGGGCCTAATCACATCAGCCACACTATCAGAGGCTCGTTCACCTGCGCATCTACCAATGTGATATATGCCATCATGTGCCAGCAATGCCCCTCTGCCACGTACATTGGTCAAACTGGACAGTCTCTATGTAAAAGAATGAATGGACACAAGTCAGAGGTCAAGAATGATAACATTCAAAAACCAGTCGGAGAACACTTCAATCTCTCTGGTCACTCGATCACAGACCTAAGAGTGGCTATCCTTCAACAAAAAAGCTTCAAAAACAGACTCCAACGAGAGACTGCTGAATTGGAATTAATTTGCAAACTGGATACAATTAACTTAGGCTTGAATAGAGACTGGGAATGGATGAGTCATTACACAAAGTAAAACTATTTCCCCATGTTATTTCTTCCCCCCCCACCCCCCACTGTTCCTCAGATATTCTTGTTAACTGCTGGAATTAGCCTACCTTGCTTGTCACCATGAAAGGTTTTCCTCCTTTCCCCCCTCTGCTGCTGGTGATGGCTCATCTTAAGTGATCACTCTCCGTACAGTGTGTATGATAAACCCATTGTTTCATGTTCTCTGTGTGTGTATATCAATCTCCCCTCTGTATTTTCCACCAAATGCATGCGATGAAATGAGCTGTAGCTCACAAAAGCTTATGCTCTAATAAATTTGTTAGTCTCTAAGGTGCCACAAGTACTCCTTTTCTTTTTGCGAATACAGACTAACACGGCTGCTACTCTGAAACCTAAAGATTTTAAATTGCACTGTGAAATCATGCCCATGTCCAAACCATGCTAATATAGTTTAATGTTTTTAACACAACCCAGAGTAGATAATCAAAATACTTGCCATACCTAGTCAGACCAAATACATACAGCTGCCTTACCCAAATGCACCTAACTGATAGGGCAACAATGTACTTAGAAAATCCCTTTCCAACTCTATCAATTTACAACCAGATATTAAATTATTCTACTACTTTACATATCCAGTAAGTCCACACAAATTAAAGCCCCAATCTCACAAGCCACTCTGTGCAAGTAAGGCTATGTGTGAGCACAGGGTTGCACAAGACAGGTTACAGAAGTGAAAACTAAGGATATATTTTCATTTTGAATACCCTATCATCAGGTTGGGTCACCAATTGCCTATGAACAGCCTTATGTACAACTGTGTGTAGTTTAGTACTGTATTTTATTAACATTGTTTCCCTGAAAATGCCCAGTCCTGACAAACTATCAAGTGACAACTCACAATTCATAGGTGCTGCAGACCCTTCTGTATGAGCCATTCACCCAAGAATGGTTCAGTAGAGTGCCCCTCACTAGCACATAACAGGGAGGGCTCAGATGACCAAAGTGAGATGTCTACTTTAAGACACTCAGATCCTGACCAATGGGGAAGTGACACAACTGGAAGGGAAACACTGGGGTGCAAAGAAGGAGCCACCAGCGGGTAACTGGCAGGGAGAGGCTTGCTCCCTTGCTTACCCTTCTGGAAGAAGGGTAGAGATGCCCATCAGCACAGAATGAGCCACAGCATCACAGCCCCGCAGGGGTCAGCATGTCCTCCGAGCTGTTTGCTTAACAGCAACACCTGCCCGGCTGACAACACTGCCCACCGCCTCCCCAAATCAATGCCACCTCAGTGCCTACACATCCCTGAACCATGACCCTACACAGTGCCCCTCTCCCTGCCCCCATCTCCCCACACTCCAACCCCACCAAACCAACCCCACCCCACCCCACTTCAGTGCTCCTTTCCCCAACATTGACCCCTCAGAGTCCCTTCCACTGCCCCTAACCGACTGACCCTACAGTGTTCCCTGCCCCCCATGCTACTCCAAACCAACCCCCCAGTGCCCCAACCCAGAACACTAACCCCACAGACCCCCCCACCTCCCCATTGACTCCAACTTAGCTCCCTTTGCAGTCCACTTCCCTTTGCACCAAACCAACCCCATATCAGTGCTCCCAACCCACACATCAACCACAGTGCCCCTCCCTTGACCTCCCCCTCGCACTGCCCCTACAGAGCCTCTCCCTGCCCCCATTGCCCCCTCCCCAGATACTGACCCCACAGAGCCCTTCTCTGCCCCCCATTGCCCCAAGCCACCCCCCAGTGCCCCCTCTGCATACACTGACCCCCCAGAGCCCTTCTCCCTGCCCCCCATTGACCCCACACCTTGACCCCCCAAAGCCCTTCTCCCTGTCCCCCATTGTCCCAAACCGCCCCCATGACCCCTCCCCAGACACTAACCCCCCGAGAGCCCTTCTCCCTGCCCCCCAGTGCCCCAAACCACACCCTCCCCGGACACTGAGCCCCCAGAGCCCTTCTCCCTGCCCCCCATTGCCCCAAACCATCCCCCAGTGCCCCCCAGAGCCCTTTTCCCTGCCCCCCATTAGTTCCAAACCGCCCCAGTGCCCCCTCCCCAGACACTGACCCCCCCGAGCCTTTCTCCCTGCCCCCCATAGCCCCAGACCGGCCCATTCCCCCCTCCCCAGAACTGACCCCCCGAGCCCTTCTCCCTGCCCCCCATTGCCCCAAACCATCCCCCAGTGCCCCCCCGGAGACCTTTTCCCTGCCCCCCATTAGCCCCAAACCGCCCCCAGTTACCCCTCTCCAGACACTGATCCCCCCAGAGCCCTTCTCCCTGCCCCCCATTGCCCCAAACCATCCCCCAGTGCCCCCCCAGAGCCCTTCTCCCTGCCCCCCATTGCCCCAAACCGCCCCCGCCCTGGACACTGACCCCATCCTGCCCCCAGCAGCGGCCCCGCTGCTCACACCGCCCCCCGGCGGCCATCAGGGCGGCACCTTGAACGAGCTGCCGCTGGGACCGGGCGCTCGCCAGCTCGCCGGGGCCCCGCTCCGCCGCTCTCCGCTGCGCCATGGCCCCGCGCTGCCAGGAGCCGGACGCCCGGCGACGAGACACAGGCCCAGCCAGGTGAGCCCAGGCCCGCCCGGCCCCAGGAGCCGCGAGAAAAAACGAGACGAGACCCGTCGCTGCCGTCACCCCGGCCCGGCCCCACACGGCGCATGCCCGCCGAACCGCTTTGGAGCTGCAGGCAGAGGACTCCGCCTTTAACTGGTAAATACGATAACGGCCAGCAGGTTTTGCGTTTTTAACCTGTTAATTACGACAAAGCCTTAAGTGTTGTAACGCTAAATCAAGATTGGGTGTTCAACCATGTAAATACGGTAATCCCTAGGCAGGGATATATGTTGTAAAACTGAGGGTGAGTTGCATGTTTCCGTTTATGCTAACGCCCAGTCACGGCTGCGTTTAGCCCGTTAAATACGGCAGCGCCTATCCAGATTTCACTGTTTCCCGCTTCCCATCCTGAAAACAGTAAAGCCTAAATCAGTGCGTGTTAAATGCTTAACCCAATAAATAATCTAAAACGGAGGGTAAAGTGAGGCAGGGCTTCCTGATTAACCCATTAAACATGGTTTAAACCTAAAAGTTGGACTTCAATAAATACGGTAATGTCCAGCTAGTGTTGCGTGTTTTACTGAGTAAATATGACAGGGTTCAGAGTAGCCGCCGTGTTCGTCTGTATCCGCAAAAAGAACGAGGAGGACTTGGTGAGAGCATCCGATGGAGTGAGCTGTAGCTCACGAAAGCTTAGGCTCAAATAAATGTGTTAGTCTCTCAGGTGCCACAAGTCCTCCTTTTCTTTTTGAGTAAATATGGTAGCCTGTTTAGCTATTGAATATAACAGTAAGGCAGGGCTGTGTGTCTCGCGCAATAAATAGGATCGTGCTGTTAAATATGGTCAAATATGCTCATCTGACACTGAATGTTTAACTGCTATACGTGGTAAAAAGAAAAGGAGGACTTGTGGCACCTTAGAGACTAACACATTTATTTGAGCATAAGCTTTCGTGAGCTACAGCTCACTTCATCGGATGCATTCGGTGGAAAATACAGAGGGGAGATTGATACACACACAGAGAACATGAAACAATGGGTGTTACCATACACACTGTAACCAGAATGATCACTTAAGGAGATCTATTACCAGCAGCAGAGCGCGGGGGGGGGGGCGAGGAGGAGACCTTTTGTAGTGATAATCAAGGTGGGCCATTTGCAGCAGTTAACAAGAACATCTGAGGAACGGTGGGGGGGAGAAATAACATGGAGAAATAGGTTTCAGAGTAGCAGCCGTGTTAGTCTGTATTCGCAAAAAGAAAAGGAGCACTTGTGGCACCTTAGAGACTAACAAATTTATTAGAGCATAAGCTTTCGTGAGCTACAGCTCACTTCATCCGATGCATTTGGTGGAAAAAACAGAGGAGAGATTTATATACACACACACAGAGAACATGAAACAATGGGTTTATCATACACACTGTAAGGAGAGTGATCACTTAAGATAAGCCATCACCAACAGCAGGGGAGGGAAGGAGGAAAATCTTTCATGGTGACAAGCAGGTAGGCTAATTCCAGCAGTTAACAAGAATATCAGAGGAACAGTGGGGGGTGGGGTGGGAGGGAGAAATACCATGGGGAAATAGTTTTACTTTGTGTAATGACTCATCCATTCCCAGTCTCTATTCAAGCCTAAGTTAATTGTATCCAGTTTGCAAATTAATTCCAATTCAGCAGTCTCTCGTTGGAGTCTGTTTTTGAAGTTTTTTTGTTGAAGGATAGCCACCCTCAGGTCTGTAATCGAGTGACCGGAGAGACTGAAGTGTTCTCAGACTGGTTTTTGAATGTTATAATTCTTGACGTCTGATTTGTGTCCATTCATTCTTTTACGTAGAGACTGTCCAGTTTGGCCAATGTACATGGCAGAGGGGCATTGCTGGCACATGATGGCATATATCACATTGGTAGATGCACAGGTGAACGAGCCTCTGATAGTGTGGCTGATGTGATTAGGCCCGATGATGGTATCCCCTGAATAGATATGTGGACAGAGTTGGCAACGGGCTTTGTTGCAAGGATAGGTTCCTGGGTTAGTGGTTCTGTTGTGTGGTGTGTGGTTGCTGGTGAGTATTTGCTTCAGATTGGGGGGCTGTCTGTAAGCAAGGACTGGTCTGTCTCCCAAGATCTGAGAGAGCGATGGCTCGTCCTTCAGGATAGGTTGTAGATCCTTGATGATGCGTTGGAGGGGTTTTAGTTGGGGGCTGAAGGTGATGGCTAGTGGCGTTTTGTTGTTTTCTTTGTTGGGCCTGTCCTGTAGTAGGTGACTTCTGGGTACTCTTCTGGCTCTGTCAATCTGTTTCTTCACTTCAGCAGGTGGGTACTGTAGTTGTAGGAATGCATGATAGAGATCTTGTAGGTGTTTGTCTCTGTCTGAGGGGTTGGAGCAAATGCGGTTATATCGTAGCGCTTGGCTGTAGACAATGGATCGAGTGGTATGATCTGGATGAAAGCTAGAGGCATGTAGGTAGGAATAGCGGTGGCACTGCGATGGGTACCCGCATGGCCCCACAGTATGCCAACATTTTTATGGCTGACTTAGAACAACGCTTCCTCAGCTCTCGTTCCCTAATGCCCCTACTCTACTTGCGCTACATTGATGACATCTTCATCATCTGGACCCATGGAAAAGAAGCTCTTGAGGAATTCCACCATGATTTCAACAATTTCCATCCCACCATCAACCTCAGCCTGGACCAGTCCACACAAGAGATCCACTTCCTGGACACTACGGTGCTAATAAGCGATGGTCACATAAACACCACCCTATATCGGAAACCTACTGACCGCTATTCCTACCTACATGCCTCTAGCTTTCATCCAGATCATACCACTCGATCCATTGTCTACAGCCAAGCGCTACGATATAACCGCATTTGCTCCAACCCCTCAGACAGAGACAAACACCTACAAGATCTCTATCATGCATTCCTACAACTACAGTACCCACCTGCTGAAGTGAAGAAACAGATTGACAGAGCCAGAAGAGTACCCAGAAGTCACCTACTACAGGACAGGCCCAACAAAGAAAACAACAAAACGCCACTAGCCATCACCTTCAGCCCCCAACTAAAACCCCTCCAACGCATCATCAAGGATCTACAACCTATCCTGAAGGACGAGCCATCGCTCTCTCAGATCTTGGGAGACAGACCAGTCCTTGCTTACAGACAGCCCCCAATCTGAAGCAAATACTCACCAGCAACCACACACCACACAACAGAACCACTAACCCAGGAACCTATCCTTGCAACAAAGCCCGTTGCCAACTCTGTCCACATATCTATTCAGGGGATACCATCATAGGGCCTAATCACATCAGCCACACTATCAGAGGCTCGTTCACCTGTGCATCTACCAATGTGATATATGCCATCATGTGCCAGCAATGCCCCTCTGCCATGTACATTGGCCAAACTGGACAATCTCTACGTAAAAGAATGAATGGACACAAATCAGACGTCAAGAATTATAACATTCAAAAACCAGTTGGAGAACACTTCAATCTCTCTGGTCACTCGATCACAGACCTAAGAGTGGCTATACTTCAACAAAAAAGCTTCAAAAACAGACTCCAACGAGAGACTGCTGAATTGGAATTAATTTGCAAACTGGATACAATTAACTTAGGCTTGAATAGAGACTGGGAATGGATGAGTCATTACACAAAGTAAAACTATTTCCCCATGGTATTTCTCCCTCCCACCCCACCCCCCACTGTTCCTCTGATATTCTTGTTAACTGCTGGAATTAGCCTACCTGCTTGTCACCATGAAAGTTTTTCCTCCTTCCCCCCCCTGCTGTTGGTGATGGCTTATCTTAAGTGATCACTCTCCTTACAGTGTGTATGATAAACCCATTGTTTCATGTTCTCTGTGTGTGTGTATATAAATCTCTCCTCTGTTTTTTCCACCAAATGCATCCGATGAAGTGAGCTGTAGCTCACGAAAGCTTATGCTCTAATAAATTTGTTAGTCTCTAAGGTGCCACAAGTACTCCTTTTCTTTATGGAGAAATAGTTTTACTTTGTGTAATGACCCATCTACTCCCAGTCTCTATTCAAGCCTAAGTTAATTGTATCCAGTTTGCAAATTAATTCCAATTCAGCAATCTCTCATTGGAGTCTGTTTCTGAAGATTTTTTGTTGAAGTATTGCCACTTTTAGGTCTGTAATCGAGTGACCAGAGAGATTGAAGTGTTCTCCGACTGTTTTTTGAATGTTATAATTCTTGACGTCTGATTTGTGTCCATTTATTCTTTTACGTAGAGACTGTCCAGTTTGACCAATGTACGTGGCAGAGTGGCATTGCTGGCACATGATGGCATATATCACATTGGTAGATGCGCAGGTGAACGAGCCTCTGACAGTGTGGCTGATGTGATTAGGCCTTATGATGGTGTCCCCTGAATAGATATGTGGACAGAGCTGGCAACGGGCTTTGTTGCAAGGATAGGTTCCTGGGTTAGTGGTTCTATTGTGTGGTGTGTGGTTGCTGGTGAGTATTTGCTTCAGGTTGGGGGGCTGTCTGTAAGGAAGGATTGGCCTGTCTCCCAAGATCTGTGAGAGTGATGGGTCGTCCTTCAGGGTAGCTTGTAGATCCTTGATGATGCGGTTGGAGAGGTTTTAGTTGGGGGCTGAAGGTGTTGGCTAGTGGCGTTCTGTTATTTTCTTTGTTGGGCCTGTCCTGTAGTAGGTGACTTCTGGGTACTCTTCTGGCTCCGTCAATCTGTTTCTTCACTTCAGCAGGTGGGTATTGTAGTTGTAAGAATGCATGATAGAGATCTTGTAGGTGTTTGTCTCTGTCTGAGGGGTTGGAGCAAATGCGGTTGTATCGTAGAGCTTGGCTCTAGACAATGGATCATGTGGTGTGGTCTGGATGAAAGCTGGAGACATGTAGGTAAGAATAGTGGTCAGTAGGTTTCTAGTATAGGGCAGTGTTTATGTGACCATCGCTTATTAGCGTAGTGTCCAGGAAGTGGATCTCTTGTGTGGACTGGTCCAGGCTGAGGTTGATGGTGGGTTGGAAATTGTTGAAATTATGGTGGAATTCCTCAAGGGCTTCTTTTCCATGGGTCCAGATGATGAAGATGTCATCAATGTAGCGCAAGTAGAGTAGGGGCATTAGGGGACGAGAGCTGAGGAAGCGTTGTTCTAAGTCAGCCATAACAATGTTGGCATACTGTGGGGCCATGCGGGTACCCATAGCAGTGCCGCTGATTTGAAGGTATACATTGTCCCCAGATGTGAAATAGTTATGGGTGAGGACAAAGTTACAAAGTTCAGCCACCAGGTTTGCCGTGACATTATCAGGGATACTGTTCCTGATGGCTTGCAGTCCATCTTTGTGTGGAATGTTGGTGTAGAGGGCTTCTACATCCATAGTGGCCAGGATGGTGTTTTCAGAAAGATCACCGATGGATTGTAATTTCCTCAGGAAGTCAGTGGTGTCTCAAGATAGCTGGGAGTGCTGGTAGCCTAGGGCCTGAGGAGGGAGTCTACATATCCAGACAATCCTGCTGTCAGGGTGCCAATGCCTGAGATGATGGGGCGTCCAGGATTTCCAGATTTATGGATCTTGGGTAGCAGATAGAATACCCCAGGTCGAGGATCCAGGGGTGTGTCTGTGTGGATTTGTTCTTGTGCTTTTTCAGGGAGTTTCGTGAGCAAATGCTGTAGTTTCTTTTGGTAACCCTCAGTGGGATCAGAGGGTAATGGCTCGTAGAAAGTGGTGCTGGAGAGCTGCCTAGCAGCCTCTTGTTCATATTCCGACTGCATTAAAACTGCTCCCACACCACACTTGGACGCATCTGTGGTTACTAGGAACGGTTTGTCAAAGTCAGGGGCCCTTAGTACAGAGTCAGACATGGTTAAAGTGGTTAAAGGTCTTCTGACACTCTTCGGTCCACTGAACAGCATTTGGCTGTTTCTTTTTGGTTAGGTCTGTCAGTGGGGCAGTGATTTGGCTGTATTGAGGTACAGATCGTCTGTAATAACCGGCCAAGCCTAAAAAGGATTGAACCTGTTTCTTTGACTTTGGGACAGGCCACTTTTGGATAGCATCCACTTTGGCCTGTAGGCGGTTGATAGTTCCTTGACCCACCTGGTGTCCAAGGTAAGTCACTCTGTTTAGGCCTATTTGACACTTCTTAGCCTTAACAGTTAGCCCTGCCTCCCTTATGCGCTCAAAGACTTTTTGTATATGTTCCAGGTGTTCTGTGGTAACACACTCAATCAGAGCTCATTGTGTTTAAAAACACAGTAAATACAGTAATGCAGAGCTGGAGTCAGTAAGTATGGTAACACAGGGCCTCCTTTAACAGTGCCGGTAATTAATCACTGGAATAATTTACCAAAGCTGGTGGTAGATTATCCCTCACTGGCAGTTTTTAAATCAAGATTTCTAAAAGTTGTGCTCTAAGTCAGCCAGGAATTACTTTGAATATATGCTGTGGCCTGAGTTATACAGCAGGTCAGAGTTCTGTAGATGATCTCAATGGTCCCTTCTGGCCTCAGAATCTATGGGATAGTTGGTGGAGTGCTAAGTGCACCATGACTGGCAGGACAGCACTTTAAGCCCTTAGCAGCTGGTGGGTTCCAAAAAGCACTTATATGTGTGGCTCAAACAATAAGATAATTAACTAGGCAGAAAAAAAATGCAGATAGCCTAAATTTGTTGACTAAACAGTTACAACAAAGTAGGTCCTAGCATAGTGCCTGGGACAGGGGTGGGCAAACTTTTTGGCCTGAGGGCCACATCGGGGTTCCGAAATTATATGGAGAGCCAGGTAAGGAAGACTGTGCCTCCCCAAACAACCTGGCCCCTGCCCCTTGACTGCCCCCCTCAGAACTCCCAACCCATCCAACACCCCACCTGCTCCTTGTCCCCTGACTGCCCCCTCCCGGGACTCCCCGCCCCTAACTGCCCCCCGGGACCCCACCTCTATCCAACCCCCCCCGCTCCCTGACTCCTGACTGCCCCAATTCCTATCCAAACCCCTGTGCCCTGACAGGCCCCCCGGGACTCCCATGCCTATCCAACCCCCCTGTTCCAGGTCCCCTGACCACCCCACCCCAAAACCTCTGCCCCATGCAACCGCCCCCTGCTCTGTGTCCCCTGACTGCCCCCCAGGACCGACTTCCCCTTATCCAACTCCTCCCCCCCACCCCCGCCAGAGTCAGCCACGCTGCTGCACAGTCTAGAGCACCAGGGCAGGCCAGCGGCTCTCGCAGCCACGCTACCCGGTAGGAGCTTGCACTCCGCCACCCAGAGCGCTGGCAGAATGGTGAGCTGAGGCTGCGGGGAAGGGAGGACAGCAGTTTAGGTACCAGGGGCTAGCCTCACTGGCTGGGAGCTCAAGGGCCGGGCAGGAGAGTCCCGTGGGCTGGAGGTGGCCCGCGGGCCACAGTTTGCCCACCTCTGCCCTAGGGGGAAATCCAAAAGAGGATAGCACTTCTCAGGCCTAGTACCTGGGATTTATGTCCATTCCTTTCTTGGAGGTCCTCCTCTGAAAAGGATCTATCACCACATCCTGTTTAGTCCACCAAGGGATCTTTGTGCCAGAAATCTGTCCTAGGACTTTAAACCAAAAGCCTAAATCTCACAATCTCAACCTCCTCATTTTGGGTGGGGAACAGTGCACGTTCCAAGTGTGCCACTAGCCACTTCACACGGCTTACTGGAAGAGTAGGACTTCTTGCTCCCATAACTATAGCAGATATAGATCGCCATTTAAATACCTTTTAGCCTAGGGGAAGATGCTCTGAGTGGGGAGTCAGGAAACCATTACTTAAAATCTCACTTCTATGCACTGCTGTCTATTTTTCTATGTATTTCATAATCATTAATGAGTAAGGCTTCATAGCCTAACTTTGGAGGCAGCAAGTATCATTCCTTCATTTTGCAAGTTGATTAAGAGGTTGCCCAAAATAGCTTCTGACAGATTTGGGACTAGAACCCAGGTTTCTACTAGGGTAGACCCAAATCTCTGTCACACTGCCTTTCAGGTTTGAACATCCCAAATCTATGGATTTAGCTATTTTTTTGTACCTCTGATCATAATCCACATTCCAATCTCAGAGCCAGGAGCAGAACCCAGGAATGTGAAGCTCCAACATTCCACTGCTTTTGAGCAAATAGTTGTATAAACCACTGGTAAAGGGAATGTCACATCCTCATGCAGGGCTGACAAATAACAGTTATTCCTTTAGATCAAATGATAGATGCTTTTGCTGCAGTACACACAATCCAGAATTCAAACCAATGGAGGAGGAGACCCTTGGAATTTCTGTTTCTCCCTTTTTTTCTGTCTTCTTAAAAATCTTGTTTATTCAATTAACATAAGAAAACATCATTAACAACACATTTTATAGTTAAAAAAATTATGTTCTGTCAATTATGGTGTGACACACAATAGCTAAGAGTTCCACTTTTTGGTCATTTGTCGTCTATTTTACTTACTTATATCACACACTGGCAGGTTTGAAGAATGATATGTGTGAAGACTTTAGGGATATAGCTCTAGAGTGGCCATGTTTCCTGAGGGCACAATGCGGCTTCAGTTCCATTGGAAACAATAGAAAATGTCAGCCATCTTTATTAGGGGCTCATTAATTTCCCCCGCCCCACCCAATCCCCTTATGAAAGCATGACCATTGAGTTACTGCACTGAATGCAGCATGTATGATTACCTACCTTGTGGGAAGGTAGCATATGTGTGCATTCAGTGCAAGGAGTTCATAGCCCTCAGAGACCAAGTACGGGCTCTTGAGACCACAATGGCTGAACTGGAGGAGCTAAGACAGACAGAGAGATACATAGATGAGACTTTCTGGGACACAGTAGAGCTGTCCCACCCCCAGTCTGACAGCCTCTGCGCTGTTGAAGATGATGAAAATCTCAGGGAAGGAGAACATCAAACTGGAGAGGAGGAAAACAATCCCATAGTTGGGACTAGGGTGACCAGGTAGCAAGTGTGAAAAATTGGGACGGGGGCAGGGGTAATAGTTGCCTGTATAAGACAAAGCCCCCAAATATTGGGACGGTCCCAATAATATTGAGATGTCTGGTCACCCTAGTTGGACCTTTCCTCCAGATGATGTCATGGTATCCTCTCACACTGAAGATATCTCTCAAGGGGAGGGAATCCCAGTTATTGGGAAGATATAGGTAATAGTAATGGGGGGAATCATTAGAAATATAGCTGGGTCTGTGATAACCGGCAGAACCTCATGGTGAACTGCCTGTTGGTTGTGAATCTCTCGAGACATCTAGGAAGAATTATGTGCAATTTGCCAGGGAGCAGCTGATGGTCATGGTACATGTAGGTATCAATGACATAGAGAAAGGTAGGAGAGAGATCCTGGAGTCCAAATTTAGCCTGCAAGGTAAGATAATAAAGTCCAGAACCTCCATGGTATATTCTCTGAAATGCTTCCAGTTCCACATGCAAGGCCAAGTTAGTCAGAATTGCAGGGTCTCTATGCGTGGATGAGACAATGATGAAGGGAGGCTACTGCCTGCCCTCAGGTGACCAACCATCAGACCCGCCCTTTAAATTCTTTGGGAATTTCCTGTTTGTTAAGCCAGGCATGGAATGCTCTCAGCAAATCTTTCCAGGTGACCATGCCTCCCCGCACAAGGCAAGCCCCAGTATGGAGCAATGCTGAGTTGCTGGACCTCATCAGTATTTGGGGGGAAGAAGCTGTCCAGTCCCAGCTGCACTCCAGCTGTAGGAATTACGATACCTTTGGGCAGATATCAAGGGACATGATGGAAAGGGGCCATGAGCGGGACGCACTGCAGTGCAGGATTAAAGTGAAGGAGCTGCGGAATGCCTACCAGAAAGCCCGCGAGGCTAACCAGCACTCCAGTGGTTAGCCTCGCAACCCCCGCAACCTGCTGTTTCTACAAAGAGCTGGACGTGATACTTGGGGGCGACCCCACCTCCACTCCGAGCACAACCATGGACACCTCAGAGGCCAATGCAACAAGGCAGGAGGAGGAGGAGGAGGAAAGTGGGAGTGAGGGTGCTGAGGTGGAGGAAGACACCCCAGAACTCCTAGATGCATGCAGCCAGGAGCTGTTCTCAAGCCAGGAGGAAGGTAGCCATACATGCCGGACGGTGCTTGGGGAAGGACAAACACCAGAGGAGGTTCCCGGTTAGCGACTTCTATTTTGGGAAGGAAGTTATTCGGTACGGGCTCTTAGGGCGAGGAGGGTTAGGGCTGCATGCATGCCTAGATGCGGAATAGGGCATTGATGTGCTCTCTCACATTGCGGTAATCGGCCTCAGTGATCTCTTCAAAGGTCTCAGCCAGAATTTGGGCAATGCGCTTGTGCAGGTTTCTTGGGAGAGCCACTGTGGTCCTTGTCCCAGTCAGGCTAACGTGTCCGTGCCACTGTGCCGTGAGGGGCAGGGGGACCATTGCTGCACCCAGGCAAGCTGCATATGGGCCAGGGCAGAAGGCACATTACAGTAGAAGACCCTCCCTTGCTTCCCAGGTCACCCTCAGCAGCGAGATATCTTCCAGGACAAACTCCTGTGGAAAATGTGGGGACGGTGTTCAGTATAGGGGCCCCCGCCGCTGTTGGCTCTCCCCAAGGCACAGAAACCCAGAGGACAGTACGACTGGGAAACAATCAGTCACGCTTGAGCCTGTGCTTACTCACCATTTTGGGGCTCCCGGGGGTTATGTGTGCTCACTTTGGGACGGGCAAATTATGCGATTGTGTAGACTTAAGTACAGGGGAATCTTTGCTCTGTCTGGTGTGAACAATGCTGCCTCTGTTAAGTGTCGCATTTTGCCTTTGAGATCTCAGCCATCTGTGATATCGCCGGCCGAAAGACTCCAAAGAATCAGAAAGAGGCCACGTAAAAGCAAGGAAGACACGTTGCATGAAGTAATGCAGCATTCAAGTAATGAAAATTGAAAAGTGCAAGAGTGGCGGGACAGTGAAAGGAGGATTCACCAGCAGAATGTGGATCGCCAGCACCAAAGCATGGAGTGGCTGATAAGCATAATGGAGCGCCAAACGGACTCTATCCAGGCGCTCATAGCCATGCAGGCGGAGCACTACCGCACCCACCCCCCCTGCAGCTCTTGTCCCAAAACTTTTTCCCTTGTGCCTCCATGTCATCTCCAACCCACTTTCCCTAACACCTGGGTTCTTACCACCACCAGCTGCCTCCAACACCTGTAGCTTCACCACCCAGCCCTGAAAACTATGACCCTTACCCTTTGCACTCAACCTCCATCACCATGCAGTATAGCCATCCTAAAGTGCAGCGCTCATTGCACAGCACTCCAGACAGGACATACGCAAATCTGTGATTGTACCGTTCCCCACCCCACCCCCTGGCCCTTTCTGTTTCCCAAGCAGTTGTGTTTCTTTTCAATAAATGAATTTTCTTTTCAATAAATGGATTTTTTGGCTTTGAAAACATTCTTTATTATTGCATAAAGTAAGAGATACCTTAGCCCAGGAAAGAAACAGGCACTGCAAGTCAGCGTAGCAAACATGGATTCCTACTAACATTGGAACCACTGCACTGTTCGCTGCTGTGCAGGGGACCAGACATTACTGGTGGCTTCAGCCTCGAATTGCTTCCTCAAGGCATCCCTAATCCTTGCAGCCCCGCGCTGGGCCCCTCTAATAGCTCTGCTCTTTGGCTGTTCAAATTCAGCCTCCAGGTGCTGAACCTCCGAGTTCCATGCCTGAGTGAATCATTCACCTTTCCCTTCACAAATGTTATGGAAAGTACAGCATGTGGATATAACCACGGGGATGCTGTAATCAGCCAGGCCCAGTTTCCCATACAGAGAGCACCAGTGGCCCTTTAAACAGCCAAAAGCACACTCCACAGTCATTCTGCACCAGCTCAGCCTGTTGTTGAACCGCTCCTTGCTGCTGTCAAGGCTCCCTGTGTAGGGTTTCATAAGCCACGGCATTAAAGGGTAAGCGGGGTCTCCAAGGATCTCACAATGGGCATTTCGACTTCCCCTACGGTGATCTTCTGGTCTGGGAAAAAAGCCCCAGCTTGCAGCTTCCTGAACAGGCCAGTGTTCCGAAAGATGCATGTGTCATGCCTGTTTTAATGTCTGTGTAACACCCACGGTGATCCACAAGCGCCTGGAGAACCATAGAGAAATACCCCTGCTGATTAACATACTCGGAGGCTAGGTGGGCTGGTGCCAGAATTGGAATATGCATCCCATCTATCGCCCCTCCGCAATTAGGGAAAGCCATCCACAATGTCCTGCACGTTACCCAGAGTCACGGTTCTTCTGAGCAGGATGCGATTAATGGCCCTGCAAACTTGCATCAACACAATTCCAACGGTCAACTTTCCCACTCCAAATTGATTAGCGACCAATGCGTAGCTGTCTAGTTTCTAGATTGCAATAGCCACCTGCTTCTCCACCGTCAGAGCAGCTCTCAATCTCGTGTCCTTGCGCCGCAGAGTGGGGGGAGTGCCTCACACAGACCCTGAAAGTGGCTTTTCTCACCTGAAAGTTCTGCAGCCACTGCTCATCATCCCAGACTTGCATGACGATGTGATCCCACCACTCGGTGCTTATTTCCCGAGCCCAAAAGTGGCGTTCCACGGTGGTGAGCATGTCTGTGAATGCCACAAGCAAACTCGTGCTGTATGCGTTACTCACATTAATGTCATTGTCGGAGCCCTCACTATCACTTTGGATCTTAAGGAGTAACTCGACTGTCAAACGTGACGCGCTGGTGAGACTTGTCAGCATATTCCTCAGCAGTTCAGGCTCCATTCCTGCAGACCGCAAGGGAACACAGAGCGCACGGTACAAAAAACGTTGAAAGATGGCGCCAAATGTAGACGGAAATAGAGGGAATGCTGGGATGCAAACCAATGCATCATGGGGCATTGGGACAGGACCCAGAATGCGCCCCGCCCCCTTCCCAGAAGCCACAGCGCCAGAATGGGAAGAGGTGCTCTGTGGGGTAGCTGTCCATAATGCACGGCTCCCAATGCCACTGCAAGTGCCGCAGATGTGGCCACACCAGTGCACTGTCAGCTGTCAGTGTGGACAGACTGCAGCGCTTTCTCTACTGTGCTCTACAAAGGCGAGTTTAACTCACAGCGCTCTATATCTTCAAGTGTAGCCATGCCCTAAATGGTCAGACATAGGTCAGCTCTCTTTGAGGGTAGTTGGTTGGAACATTTTATTTTTATCAGATTAAAAGAGCTGTGCCTTCCCTCAGTGGACCTTTCGCCTGACCAAATTTATGTGTTTTTTTTTATTCTCTTAGGCAAGGAGAGAATATGTTGGAGGGCCAAATCATTGACATTGTTACAGACTAAGTTCTGTTTCCGACTGTCAGGAAAAAGAGAGAGAAGGCCTGATCCCTCCAGGTTCTAGCTGACCATATGTAAATTAATTTCAATATGTGAAGCAATACTCAGCAGTTTGTAGGTACTGTTTCCTCAGAGGTAGAGGCAAGTTGTATTTTCAGAGCCCTTTATTCCCACTCTCATCAATTAGTCCTGGCTTCTTTGTGACCTCCATAGGGGAAAAATATGGGCTTGCTCCCTTTTTTGGTTCTTTTTGATGTATAACGAAGCCATGAAAGGATTTTGTTTTATTTTTTTAAGACATTCAGGGTTTGTCTACATTTAAAACGTACCACAACAGCAGCACCACTGTAGCACTTCAGTGTAGACATTACCTGTGCTAACAGGAGGGATTCTCCCGTCCATGTAGATAATCAACCACCCCAAGAGGTGGTAGCTAGGTCCAGAACAGAAAAATTATTCTGTTGACCTAGCACTGTCTACACAGGGACATAGGTCAGTTTAATTACGCAGCTGTGTGGATTTTTCTGACCACTGACAGATGTAGTTAAATTGTCCTAGTTACCTACTGTAGGCTAGGCCTCAGGTCTTGTCTAACCAGGATCACTCTTTGGTGACTGAAGAATTAGTGAAATGTTGATACCACAAAAGGCTGAAAGCTGAACACTGGAAAGCTGAGGGGATTTTTAGTCAGACTGCTTAAAACTCTGTGGTTTTTGTTCACTTTTGTTAACATCTATTTAACTCCAATGCATAATGAATAAGGCTAAGATTATGTCAGGGAAGTCACAGAATTCATGGAATCCATGACTTTCAGACACCTCCTGACATTTTCCACTTCAGCTGCCAGAGCAGTAGGGCCGACGGCAGAGCCAGGGGTTGAGCAGTGAGCACCCCCCGGCACATTGGAAAGTTGGCGCCTGTAGCTCCAGCCGTGGAGTCTGTGCCTATACAAGGAGCCGCATATTCACTTCTGAAGAGCCGCATGTGGCTCCGGAGCCACAGGTTGGCCACCTCTGGCCTAGATGATAAATTACCAGATGGGTGTATAGTGTTGATTTGACTAGCTACACTGAGGTAAAAACTACCTGCACTCTATCTCCATTAGGATTTTTATCAAGACAGTTATCACAATGTGAAAATGTACCTTTTTTGCAGCCAAGACATAGCCCTAGTCCAGACAAGGTCTTGGTTGAAAGGATGTTTCTGTTAACGTTTCAATGGACACACTTCATCCCTTCAATTAAAGTGTGAAAACTCACAATAAATACCTGATACCACTTCTAGGAAAAACAGTGAAGACCAGCTTTTATGTTCTTGATACTTCTAAGGTAAAAAATAGGCAGGCCTTTTTGGTACATAATAAATAAGCTTAAAAAGACAAAAACTGCTTTTCAGGTCACCTTTATTCATCTATTCAGCCTTTCTATAGGGAATTCTTATGATAACAGCATATTTCTTTAGAAGGTAAATTCCCTAAGGGCTGATCTATATACAGGTCCTTTGAGAATGGATTTAAATAAATTGCTTTAGAAACTGATTTAGTTAAATTGGTGGAAACCGTCTTACATGGACACACGTATTTCAGATTGAGAGTGCCCTGCTTTGATGTAGTTTAAGGCCTTACCTACACATAAAGGTTTTTCACTATAACCCAAGGAGTAAATTTAAACCACTACTGTTATACGAGTAACCCAGGTCAACATTCTAGGCATGTCTACACTACAGCTACAACAGCAGCAGAGCTATAGCACAGTGCCATAACATAGACACTTCCTACATCAGTGGAAGAGTTTTTACCATGGACGTAGTTAATCCATCTCTCCGAGAGGCAGCTAGATCTTTAGTACAGCAAAATACTCTTTAAGGAGGCTCACATATCCTCATATGTCTTAAATTGCCCATTTGTCTGTAATGCAATTAAAACATGTAGAATACTGTGTAAACAATAAAAAATGTCTGCCAGAAATGAAACCTCTGGCATTTTTATGACTGATTTTATTCAAACTATAAAATACCCCAAATAAACTGTATTTGGGATATGCCCTACTTGCAATTGCAAGGAATGAGATTTGTATGTTTTGATGAGCTCATCCCTTCTATTGACATTAGATCATGGTAAAGAGTTTCAGGATATAGACTGGTGAGTCAGCGGCCACACAAAAGAGAAATCAGGGTGGAATTCACTGATAAAAATGAATAGAAAAGTGCCATCAATGAGATAAACACAATAAACACCTCTCTAGTGGTTGAAAAGCTCTGCTTGCAGTGAATAAAGGATTAAAAATGTCTTGGAGCCATACCCAAAGATGAAAGAGAGATTTTATTCAAGAGAATCAGTGCTCAAGGAGAAAATGGAGAAATAGGGATCAAAGAGCAAGTGAGGTTAAGAATCTCACAGATCAAATTCAGCTGAGTCTGAACTAAAAAATTAAACAGTCAGAATTTCTTCCCCTTGCAGTTTATTTATGGAATATATTTTCTTCTCACTGTATACATTATAACAAATTAGATCATGCAGTTTTTTTCTTGGCACCCATATCATTATTTAACTTTCTTTTCATTACTGTTTAATCAAACAGAAGCAGAGTACAAACTGATAATGTATAGTAGCTCCAATGCGACATACATTGCAGTATGTCTAAACATATGGGGCCAGATTCTCAGCTATAAAACAGCTCTTTTTTAGCACTCTGGCTGCTTAATTGGGGGGCCAGCTAAGAATTTCCTTCTGCATGAGGAGAAACCCCTGGTGGTGTATGGGCTACTACTGGCCATGGAGCTTTTCTACTTAGGGCTCGGCTACACTTGCGAGTTACAGTGCAATAAAGGAGCCCCAGGTGCACTAGCTCACTACCCGTCCACATTGGCAAGACACGTAGAGCGCTCTGACTCCACAGCTACAGCGCTGCTGGTGCTCCAACTCAGCAAGTGGAATAACGTTTGCTGTATCCCCGCTGGAGTGCCGCGGCGCCAGTGTGAACGAGGTGTTGCATTACTGCGCTCTGATCAGCCTCCAGAAACATCCCATAATCCCCTTAAGTCAAGTTGCCACTCTTGTCATTATTTTTGAATCGCTGCAGTAATGCGGATATGCCCTTTGAAAGCTCCCTTTCTGACAGCCGGTTGCTTATCTGCTCTGGGACAAAGCAAGCCATTAGTGTGAAATGCTGTGTGTAAGAGAGAGAGGCAGGGGGGAGGGGAAGGGGTTATGCTGCTGTCTGAACTTACAAGACAGCATGCTGACAGGCTCTCAGCCCCAAAAACCCACTCTCTCTCCCCCCACATACACACAACACACTCCCTGTCACACCCCACCCACCCCATTTGAAAAGCACGTTGCAGTCACTTGCATGCTGGGATAGCTGCCCATAATGCACCGCACCCAATGCCGCTGCAAGTACTGCAAATGTGGCCACACCAGTGTGCTTGAAGCTGTGAGTGTGGACAGACTGCAGTGCTTTCCCTACTATGCTCTCCGAAGGCTCGTTTAACTCAAAGCACTCTACATCTGCAAATGTAGCCAGGCCCTTAGATTTCCCCTTTCTTATGTTTTAATGCAAGAAGGATTAGGGCCATTATGTCCTGTTGCCAAGCAGAAAAAGATACAAGCGTCCAGGAACGAATCTCTACCTTTCTAACCAAACCTCTTTGAAGCCCTCACTCTCATACTTTACTAGCAGTGTGAACCCCTTCCCCCTCCCCCAAATGCTTTACTACAGACACAAAAAACTTTACAAACCGTAAAATTATTTCCCCTAAAATACAACTCTCTCCTTTAAAACATCAGGAGAGGAGGGGACTTCCCATTGCAGGCCAGGAAACATCAAATGGCCTCTGGACACAAATAAACAATTACCAATAATTAAAGGAACACCAGACAACCACTCGCTTACCTTGCCAAAGGGCAAATAACCTCATCATAGCTCACCATTCAGACTCAAATACCTAAGTTATGGGAAAGAATGCAGGAAGAAAATCTTTTAGCAGATCCAAAGACAATGGAGGACTTCTAGACTATCTAGGCTTAAAGCATACAACCAGTCTGTAGCCATTGATTAGATGAAAGTACAAATCTTCCAAATGCAGTAAAGTCCTTTCGTCACCTCATTCTCATCCACTGACACTAGCCACCCCAAAGCCAAAGGCCCCAAAGGCACCCCACAACTGAAATTTCCCTTCATAAAACTTGGATGAAATAGCCCAAACAGAGGCCAAATCCCACCTCATAAAACAAATGCAAGGAAAACACTGAGTGGCATTGGCACAAGAGGATAAGTCCTTGCTTGATTTGAAAGCAATCACTGTTGTGAGACTCCACCCATCTGGGACTTGTCTATATTTGAAGATTTTAGTAATCTTCACATTAACTATCACAATTGTAAATTCCAGGTTAAACACTACATAAATATTTGTTCCAGGACACAAACACCAGGGTTAAACATGACTAGCACACACACAAAAAAAGTCTGTATCTAGTGTATAGCTAAATTTACAATTATTTAAAGTAACATACCTAAAAATTCAAATTTAGTCATATCCTTTCTTTGGAGGAATTAGGTGATCTCCCTTCTCATTCTTCAGGTGTTTCTTCGCACCCACATCAGTGAGGTCTCTAAAGTCCTGTCTTCACAGGCAAAAAGGTGTGTTTTTTAACTGAGTTAGCTCATTGAAGTTAGCTTACTTGGATTGAAACCCCCTTTAATACAGTTTAATACCTTTCAGATTGTTTGAGCAACCTCTGCCTATACAGGGTCTGCGAAGGTATTTCCAGTCAGCTGAGCTACCCTGATTGAAACAAATACACCTATCATCTAAAATCTCACTTTTTCCAGAGAATACATGGCCAGGTCCTTGGTCTCAGTACAGTCCCTTTGCATCACTCTGGTAGCATAAAGGGTTTTTTAAGCTGGCATGTCTAGAAAGTTGTGGATTCCTCCAGCATGGAGAAACGCCAAGTGGCATAGAGCTGGGTTAGTATCCCACACCCTGCAGCCCCTAGTGTATGGAGAGTATCTGAGAAGACCCTTTTGGGCTGTGGCAGCTGGTAGAACTTAAAGCATCAGAATGCAAGCAAGTGGTTTGAAGTCACTTTTGCCCCTGTCCTGTCAGCTGTACTGAGCAGGGCTGAGGAAGGATCTAGTTTACAGACTGCTAGGCTTCCAAGCTATAACAAACCAATCAGGGAACTCTTTCGTTTTTTACAAGCATTTACCCTCTGCATTCTTCTTCTCTCCAGTGGATTAGGCTAAAACAGGCTATGTTCTTCTCAACATTTCCACACAAGCAGCTTCATATTATTTTAATTAACCTTCAAGATGGGCTCCTGGCAGTGTCCCAAAGAAATAAATAAAGAAGTTGACGAGATAAATCTATTTACCAAAAATGAATTGCACAGTTCTAGTCTAAGTACTGAAGAGAGAGGAAGTGCAATAAAAGACGCACAAAAAATTAGAGTCTGTTGGTTATGAGACCTAAACAGAAACCAATTTAGTTTCCTCATTTACTCAACAGTAGCTTGGTAATGTAGTTTTTACAGAAAATAAACCACAATACTGGCACCACCTTGGTATTCAGGGACAGGATATGTCAACAGCATAGCTGCAGTTATCTAAAGTTATTACAAAGATAGTTGATTAAATACACAGTAGCATTGCCATCTTTCACTTTTTACCCTGAATAAAATTCTAACTCAAATGATTCTTTGGTGCTAATTAGTGAAATCATTTGGTCTGAAAAGGGAGAGAAAATCAGCAGTACAATTAGCACACACATACATGCTTTTTAATTCTTATAGCAGTTCACATAAAACAAAGAATCAACTAACGTTTGCTACCAAGAGGATATGTATCTCTTAGGGCATGTCTACACTTCAAAATTAGGTCAATTTTATAGAAGTAGATCTTTAGCAACAGATTTTACACAGTCGATCATGCATGTCCCCACTAAATGCATTAGGTTGGCGGAGTGCATCCTCAATACCGTGGCTAGCATCGACTCACGGAGTGGTGCACTGTGGGTAGCTATCCCACAGTTCCTGCTGCCCACTGGAATTCTGGGATAAGCTCCCAATGCCAGCACAAGGAAGACTGTGAGCAGAACATGGACACAGACGTTCCTGAAAGCACGGGATGTGGCAATTGGGATATCATGGCAGCATTGGGGCATGTTGATACAGTGGAATGCTGATTCTGTGCCCGGCAAACAAACACAGACTGGTGGGACCACATAGTGTTGCAGGTATGGGATGATTCCCAGTGGCTGCAAAACTTTTGCATGCATAAGGGCACTTTCATGGAACTTTGTAACTTGCTTTCCCCCGCTCTGAAGAGCAGGAATACCAAGATGAGAGCTGCCCTGACAGTTGAGAAGCGAGTGGCGATAACCCTGTGGAAACTTGAAACACCTGACTGCTACCGGTCAGTCAGGAGTCAATTCGGAGTGGGCAATTTGGAGTAGGGCTGCTGTGATCTAAATTGCCAAGGCAATCAATAACCTTCTGCTAACCAGGGTAGTGACTCTGGGAAATGTGCAGGTCATAGTGGATGGCTTTGCTGCAATGGGGTTCCCTAACTGTGGTGGGGCAATAGATGGAACGCATATCCCTATCTTGGCACCGTACCACCTTGCCAAACAGTACATAAACCGCAAGGGGTACTTCTCAATGGTATTGCAAGCACTGTGGATCACAAGGGCCATTTCACCAACATCAGCGTGGGATGGTCAGGAAAGGTGCATGACACTCACATCTTTCGGAACTCCAGGCTGTTCGAAAGCTGCAAGAAGGGACTTTCTTTCCAGACCAGAAAATTACCGTTGGGGATGTTGAAATGCCAACACAGTAACTCCTCGCTTAACGTTGTAGTTATGTTCCTGAAAAATGCAACTTTAAGCAAAAGATGAAGTTAGAGGGTGGAAGAGAGTGGGATATTTCCCAGGGAATGCCTTATTGCTAAATGATGAACTAGCATTCAGCTGAGCCCTCAAGAGTTAACACACCATTGTTAATGTAGCCTCACACGCTTCAAGGCAGCAGGAATGGAGGGAGGGAAGACAGCATGGCAGACAGAGACAGAGACACACACCCTGTGTTAGAGAGAGAGAAAGATGTGCATTGCCCCTTTAAGTATGCTGACACCACTCTAAGTACACTGCCTTTTTAAGTAGATCAGGAAGTTGAGACAGCCCCTGCAGCCAGCATGCTCCCTCCGTCCTGAGCCCTGTTGTGTCCCCACCCTGCTCTATATGGAGAAAGGGTAAGAGGGAGGGCAGGAGCGGGGGGGAGGGGGACACCCTGACATTAGCCCCCCTCTCCCCCCTCCCCCGCACAGCAAGCAGGAGACTCCCTGGAGCAGCTCCAAGGCATAGGGCAGGAGCAGCATATGGCAGTGTGGGGAGGGACAGCTGAACTGCCAGCAATTGATAGCTGCCGGGGAAAATGGATTCTCCACTTGCCTGCTGCGCATTCTCCTTCTCCTCCTCTTCCTTATCCACAAAATCTTCCTCCATGTTGCATGAGGCTGCCACCTTGCAGGTGTCCATGGACAGTGGTGGGGTAGTGGTAGGGTCCCCCCCAAGAATGGAATGCAGCTGATCATAGAAGCAGCATGTCTGGGGCTCTGACCTGGAGTGTCTATTTTGCTCCGTTGTCTTTTGGTAGGCTTGCCTGAGCTCCTTAATTTTCATGTGTGTCCCTGGTGTAGCCTCTGTCCACCATGCCCTGTGCAATTTTGGCATATATAGCAGCATTTCTTCTGCTGGGTCGGAGTTTTGCCTGCACAGATTCTTCTCCCCATACAGCAATCAGATCCAGTGTCTCCCGTTCACTCCATGCTGGAGCTCGTTTACGATTCTGGGACTGCATGTTCACCTCTTCTGCTGAGCTTGCCACGCTGATCAAACAGGAAATGAAATTCAAAAGTTCCCGGTGTTTTTCCTGTGTACCTGGCTAGTACATCAGAGTTGAAAGTGCTGTCCAGAGCAGTCACACTGGAGCACTCTGAGATAGCTCCTGGAGACCAATACCATCAAATTTCACCGCGCTGCATCTAAAATACTCCAAATTCGACTCAGGACGGTCAATTTTAGCGCTACTCCCCTTGTCAGGGAGGAGTACAGCAGTCAATTTTAAGAGCCCTTTAGGTTGATGGAACGGGGTTGGTTGTGTAGACACATTCCTTGTAAAATCGACCTAATGCAGCTAAATTCGACCTACCCTTGTAATGTAGACCAGGCCTTACAGTTACCAACTTTAGCTGAACATATTCCTGGAGGTTTCATCAGATGATATAATCTTTAATTAAAGATTAATCTTTAATTCCTGGAAATACAGAACTATCCTGGAGGGTTGGCAACCCCAGTATGTCTACTCACTAACTATCTGGAGCACAGAGTCACTAGAGTTGTACCTTCTTTCCCTTAAGAAGTGTGACCCAGATGGTAATAAACACTACCAATACTGGAAAAATTCTAAGAACAAAGGGCCAGATTTTCAGAAGTGTTGAGCAAACAACTTGAATTGAAAGTCAGGCCCATAATGTCCCAATACAATGCAAAATCCAAAGACATTCCATTACTGGAGAATGCATTGTCCTATCTCCCATGTATTTGGCTGAACAATGCTCTGTGCACCAACCCTTTTAAAGTTTACACTAAACCAATTCTCCCACAACACCTCCCTGCTAAGATCTGCTGCATGTTGGGTGACAGGGCTGACCTGCACAGGGAGAGCTGTACTGCATGCTGGAGAGGATCATAGGCCTTCACCTACGTCCTGTGAAGCACCAAGCCTGGTGGGAAGGGGGCACATGATACATCCATAGGACCTCTGAACAAAACTTCCCCTCCTTGTAACAGTAGGCCATCTACTTATGTTATCTTAGTCCACATGGAGCTGGGGTAGCAAAAGAAGTACAAAAATTAGCAGGAGTGTCACATCCCAGGATACAGTTTATGTGGTCATAGAGGCAAGCAGGAGCAGTAGACTGAGTTTAAAATTTGCATGGCCCTTTCCCAGAGCAATCAGTTGTTCACTTGTTGGCCCGCTGACCCAATCAGTGGCTGAGATTATCCCAAAGCAAGTCAACCATTGGTCAGGATAGACAGCTGATGGATTTTCTGTGTAGATTTTTCTAACCTACAGTCATAACCTCCTCCCAAGTGTAGCTTTTTAAAGTGGGTTTTCTACAATTAGATGTTCCGTTCTTGTTGTGAGTAATAATTTTTAGTATTTAAATAGTCTAAACCAGCAAGTTACCCAATGGTGGTCAATGTGGTCAATGTAGCACTTGCTGGTGGCCTGCAGTCAGCAGGTCACGTATTCCTGATTCCGCCCCCTGTTTCCAACTGGTTCTGCAGGCATCCAGAGGCTTCAAGAGCTGGAATGGAACTCGAAGATAAGACAGCATTTCTAGCTCCACCAGAAGCTGTTTCTACATAAGAGGAGAAAGAGAGGAAAAATTAGGAACAAGAAGCACTATCAGAAATGGCAACCTAGAAAGAGTGGGAAGGTACAGCAGAACAGAGCTAGGCAGCACATGCCAGAGAAAGAGGATTAGGCATTTAGGCAGTGTGTTGCGGGAGAAGGAAACCAAGTCCCTGGCAAATATATGCAGAAGAGAAGGGGAAAAAATACATGCAGAGGAAGCCAAAGACTGAGACGCACATGCTGATGAACAAAAGAGAGAAACAGAATAGATGGGAGGAGAGATGAAACAAAGAGCAAGAAGAAACAGGTTTTTTTCCCTCAAAAGGACAAAACATTTATCACAATCAAAGAAGGTAAATACATAAATAAATATTTTCCTAATATGACATCTCCATGTAAAACATTTGCTGCAGTTGCCAAATATGTTGCATGGTTGCATATGAGACTGGGAGAGGAGGGGGGTTCATGAAATTATCTTTCTATTATGATGTGGTTCACACCATGAAACAATGTGAGAACACTTTGTCCAACCAGACTTTCATGTTATCTCATTTCAAGTTGACTTCAAGGTTGGGTGGGAAAGATACCTTTATTATTGCAATCACAAGACTGGAGGCAATGTGCATTAATTCACATTGTGGGTGGAGAAGGCAACAGTGCACTAATACATAGTGAAGTATTTCTCCAGTTTTGCAACAAAAAGGGACAGAAAGTTTTACATTTCTTTTCTGATTTATTTATTTAATAATTGATCAATCCTGTGAGATACTGAGCATCTGCAGCTTGAGTGCTCAGCACCTCTTATGATCTGGCCCTTAAGCTGTAAATTCTTCAGAGAAAAGACCCAAATACTGAAAATGATAAATTTTCCTGTGGCATTTGGAAGATTCAACATATAACCCCACAATTTTTTAAAATACATTCAGGCCACCATTAAACTAAGTATTCTACAATATAAAATAAGTAAGTAAAATAAATAAGGGCAATATCAAAGGGACCAACGATATATTTAATGGAAATATTTTAGAAAAGCTGTTTCATACAAAAATAAAGTGATGATAAATGACTATAGCTGAATCCTTATGGAAAATTATTAGGTTAATTGAAGAAACTTTAGTGTCACTTACAGCATTTAGTGTCATAATAAATGGGCATCATGGAGTCAGCTGTTAATCAGGATTAGTGTCTTCCATGGGGAAGGGCTGAATGGAAGAACTACACTGTTTACACCTTAAGCAGCTCTCTGTACTAGAGCTGATTACTGATCTTGAACATCTTGGTTCCATGGCCCAGACAAGTTTCTTATTGAATAGCTTAGCTGGGTGTGGAAGGCAGATTTCTGTGGTGTAGAAATACACCTATATTTTGGATGAACACAATACTTAGGACTCCATCCTTTTGCCTATATAAAGATTGCAGGAATGGCTCCTTAGTATAATTCCCACAATTATATAGACTAAAATTATTGTTTTCAGAAAAGAAATGGCTAAAAATAGTCTTGTGAAAGATTTAATAATAATTTGTAATTGAGAATAATTTATGATTAGGCTAGTATAAGTAAAGGTACAAAAATGGTGATGTTAAACTACTAAAATGCATGAAAAAAATGTAATATACCAATATTCTATATAAAACATTGTTGTAAATGAATTAGCAATACTTTAGTTGTATGGAAATGCTTGCTCTACTGACACTATATTTTCCATTTAAAAACTTTAGTAACTTTTCAGCTTGGTTCAACCTCAGTAGTTATTATTTTGTCATGTAACACAGGCATGCAACACAATACATTTCATTATAATGTAAGGAATCCCCTACTCAAAAAAGGCCCAAAAATGGAATACCAGGAGCAGTGGAGGCCAGAACAAAGGTGCATTAACAGAGCTGCAAGAGGAAGCTAACATGGCATCTATGCTATGAAAAAATTCTGGCTACCATGTGTACCTATGCATGTCAGGAAACCTTGTACCATGACTACATAGTACCATTTGTGCATAGGTATGTCAGGGGAATGAAAGGTAGATTTTTTTTTCACCTTAGCTTTGACTCCTTCACAAAACACATTGAGAAACCACTAGGAAGGCCTTCTGCAATTGAGGATACAGAGATATCAGTGGGATATCTTGTTTGTGCACATAGCCTTCATCTCACTGTTGTGGCTCTGGGAATTATACATTTGCCTATTATCCCATATGAATTAATTTTGCTCTTAGCAGAAATAAATGTCAAGGAAGATGTCTGTCTGCTCACATGGGTAAAGCATTGACAGTAAAAATACAAGCTGGACAACAGTGGCACCAATTTAGATATTTCTGCAGGGAAGCAAATTCTGGTCCCTGCTCTGCTAACTCCCAGAAGGGACCCAATTCTGGTCCCCACTTGTCCTCTCCCCTTCCACAAGGACCCTGGATCTCCCTTGGCCAGAGATGGCCCCCGCAATGCATGAGACAATGCTACCAGGAGTCAAGCTCTCCGTGGACTCACTTGTACTGTGCCATCAAGGAACAGACTTCCTGTGCACCAGGTTGCAACACCATTTGGCTTTGCCACCCCTCTGCCTGGGCAGCTGGGCCAAATTTGAGTGGCGTTATGACCTCATACACCAAGTCACAAAACCACTCACTGAAATTTGGCCTGTCTACCCTTTCAGGAATGGAGGTTGCCTGCAGCAGAACCAGTCTCTGGGCAACCTAACAAGTGCAGCTGGCCTGTAGTAGGCTGCCTGATTGACTACACTGCCTGACTAGTGGAGAGTGATGACCAGACCAGCTCTTATGCCCAGGAGCAGCAGCAGCACTTTGGTGGTTGCTCAAAGTGCTCAGGGCTTGATAGTACCTGCTCCTGCCTTGCCTCACTCCAGGTGACCTGGCTCTGATTCCTGACTTTGGCTCTGATCCTTAGCTCTGGCATCTGGTCTCTGACGCCAGCTCTGGGCCTGGGCTCCTATTCCTGGCTACTGACTCCTGCTCCAAACACTGGGCACATCCTCAGTATGTATGGAGGGGTGATGAGGACACATTTCAGTGGCATTGCAACCATGCACCCATGATGATGCCGTGGAGTGCTCTAGTAGCAGCCATACTGATTTAGTATGGGACCACTGCTCCCTGGGTTCCACAGCCTATGGAACTTTTAAGCAAGTGCAAAACTTTGGGGGGAGAGGGGAGAGAGTATCCTCCCCCCTAGTCCTTCCTCACTGATGCCATTGCTGGACAATAACAATGATAACCAGCATTAATGTGCCCTTGTTTTTGAACCATTTACATGACTCCATGGTTCATTTTGATATTTCATAAACTAACTCAAACTATCAAGTTTAAAAACATAATAAATTGATATAGTCTAGTAAACTAATATATGACTTTACTGTTCAGTGTGGACATTACTATAGTAATTAATAAAAATATCACAAACTTAAATAATAAAGAATCCAGTAAAATCAGCCAAATAAATTAGAACTGTTACTCTAGAAAAGACAATGTTTCAAATACATGGAAAGAAAAACAAACAAAAAGTCATGACATTTGTTCTTGTCTTTGGAACTATATAAATGTATAATGGAAGAAGTGATTTAAAATTTTTTGGCATACCAATGTTTTGAGACTTCCTTTAGTTGTATTTATATAGTGTCTGATAGATATACTGTATTACATTTTGCAAAAAGAAAAGGAGTACCCGTGGCACCTTAGAGAATAACAAATTTATTAGAGCATAAGCTTTCGTGAGCTACAGCTCACTTCATCGGATGCATCCGATGAAGTGAGCTGTAGCTCACGAAAGCTTATGCTCTAATAAATTTGTTAGTCTCTAAGGTGCCACGGGTACTCCTTTTCTTTTTGCGAATACAGACTAACACGGCTGCTACTCTGAAACCTGTATTACATTTTATTACTCCTCTTAACCCAAACAGCTAATATTTGAGCTCTTGTGAGGTGTTTCCATTAGGGAGATAAATTGACAGGTATTTATTTTATGCAATCTTGTTTATTCACAAATAATGTACACAAAGTCATGTTTCCTTGAATGCCTTAGGAATAAAACAGGCGACAGTTTCTTTGGTCACAGTTCCATGTATATTTCCAGTCAGAACTCTACCCAAGAGCTCTTTCTCTTAATTTTTCTCAGGTTAATGCTATAAGTGCTTCTTTGGATGTCTCTGGGGCTTCCTTGCTTCCTTCTCTGTTTGCTTGTCTCACACTCAAACGCTACCTATCCCCCTGCATTTGTGTTCAGGCCCCATTTAAACCCTTCAATCCACATAGCTCAACTTACTAACATCCTGGCATATGACCTGTGTTTTGGATGGTGGTTCCTATTGTTTCAGCTGTTTATTCCATAAAGGAGCTTAACTACTCTTTTTACCTTCCTCTGAATAGAAGACAACAGTTTTGTCTGCTGGCTTCAATGAGATTTCACCCAACCCTCCAGCATAACATTATATTTCTGGCTGTAGAATCCTCTACTCTCTTCCCTATTATCCTTGTAAAACATAAAAATATTGAACTGGGAAAAAAGAACATGACTCTCAGCCCACACCAAAGAGTTAAATCAGAAAGTTCCATCATGCAGTGATTTTTAAAATAAACATATATATTTGAAGACGAGGCAGCTTCCAGCTTGAACTTGCTGTCTAAGAAAGTTAAATCCATAATGTTTTGAACTCTTGATTTAGGCTTTTTAAATGGAAGATGCCTGTTAAAAGTGTGTAACTATAGTGTATACAGTACACATTTGTCTCCTAAATTTTACAACAGAAAGAAAGAAAGGTGGATTGGGAAGGAGAAAGAGGGTAGGAGAAAACATGGCAATAATTGTTCTTTTTTTAAATTATATATATAGACACCCAAACTGTGCAAACAAAACTATAAATCATCTTTAAATTTCAGTCACATTAACTCACTATGCAAGCTTTGATTGCATGACCTGTGGTTCACCACATCCATTCATTGTAATTAAAATCTTTTAACTGAAATAGATGCATTTTCCCTTTCTTTTAATTAATCTCATTCCTTTACCTCTACTTTCTTCTTTTTTTTTTCTTGTTTTTCTTGTTATGCTATTTTTTTTCTTTCATTTTTCTTGTTATGCTATTTCCCACCCCTCCACCTTTGATTGTCTTTCTTTCTCTTTCCTTACATTCCTTCCTTCCTCCATATTTGCATTGCAATTCTGCACTTCAGTGCTGAGTCATCAACACCACTTGCAAAAGCCCTGCCTACTCCAAACATCTGACTGATGACTTCCGTTATGGGAGGAGGCAAAGCTTTAAGGACAGTTTAAGAATTAGTTTAAGAACTAATGTTGTGGAAGAGCATTGCACGGACAGCAGTGTTTGTATACTTTTAATTGATGAGTGAGAATATGGAAAGTTATGCAGCAACTTAAGAATCTATTTTACCACATTCTTGGTGTTCCACTGACTATACTCGGAACACTCACTGAACAATGACAGGTTTCAGAGTAGCAGCCGTGTTAGTCTGTATTCGCAAAAAGAAAAGGAGTACTTGTGGCACCTTAGAGACTAACAAATTTATTTGAGCATAAGCTTTCGTGAGCTACAGCTCACTTCATCGGATGCATTTAGTGTTTCTGCGTGAATTATGCATTCAACCATTTGGAAATTCAAAGACCAGAATGTTTTAATAGTCTAAACTTTGTTACTAAATTATTTTATTTATAAATTAATGTTGAGGGCTCTTTGCAGATGAAAAGCATCTAATAAATGCTAAATACTTATTAATATTTTTTATAAAACAAAAGCTGAATCTTGATTTATTAAATACATTGATTTCAATACGTGCTGGATAAGGATCTAAAGACTTTAATTATTCTGAACTGAACAAAACTGACCTCTCTAACTGATTAATATCATATTAAATTATTAGAATTAAAGGTAAAATGTCAGGTTAAAAATGATATATTTAATTATTTTTATTATATTACTAGCATCTTACACTATTATATCTGAAAGACTAAAATCCTATGAAGTTTTCAAAATTTTGGCTAAGTTTATTTTTTCACTTTCAGATTCTAATGCACTAGAATAATATTGTAATGGCTTGGTTGCAAAAACTTCAGTAAATGTTTATTTTTTAAAAAAAGTTTCCATCACAACTTTAATAAATCACAGAAACACTTCAGTTGTTATTATTTTTGTAAAAGCTTATTTTTACAGAATTTAAATTCTGGGTCAAATCTGTCCTACCAGTAAAATATTGGGTCCATCCACTTCAATACTCCATATTGAAGTGAAAACAAAACAAAATACAAAATAAGGCTCCCACTGACTTTGAGTTCATTATGTGATTTTTTTGGCAAAAGGAATATGGAATCACGCTCCTAATGTACACAAGTGAAACATATTTGGAGGTATTTCATGGTTCTGAGGCCACAGAACTTACGTCTTTGCTGCAGTACTGTGCTCTGAAGTATGACCTTTCATTTTAAAATAACAAAACACTCCTAGTTCTTATGTTTGTGGTTATAACTTGAAAAATAGGAAGCAAGTGTAAAGTGATGCCATGTCCTCTATTAGTGTCAGCAAAGTCCTGAAACAACACCTCTGACAGATGTTATTTGTTCCAATCATCTCAACTGTGGCCATGTGAATTCCACAATTCTGTGGCTTTGTAATTTGGCATTTTCTCAAGTTGTCATGGATTTTTTGCATTTTTGCCACTGAATTCACTATTTTTCCAGGGCCCTGCCATTTTATTTTATCTTTTTCCTGCTCTGTCTGAAGCTGACTCTTGTTCTGCAGTTTTCCCTTTACACAGAAGTGAACTCAATTACAGCACATGTCCTTGCACTGTTCCATGTAGCCAGGCAGCTGGGGGGGTCAGGGAGTCAAAGCTGGAGTCCAGGTTGCAGCCAACAACCAGGGGAAGCCCTCTGTGTAGGCCTGTGAGCTAGGCAGCCTGGAGAACAGGGTAGCAACTGAGGGAGATAAACTGCTAAACCCACCTTCAGTCCCCCCCCATTCCCTGGCACAAATGGGGGAAGTAGGCTCTGAGCTGCGTTGCTTGGACAGTACCATGCAATCCAAGGTGGAGCCAGCCATCTGTAGAACATAGTGGGGAAAAAATCATGATTTGAGTTTGAAACCAGAAGGGACCCATTAGTTTATCTAGTCTGCTGCCTGTACACCACAGTTTCACCCAGTTACCCCTGTATTGAGTCCAGTAATTTTTGTGTGGCTAACACATATATTCCCAAAACGTGTCTGGTTTTGATTTGAAGACATCAAGAGATAGAGAATCCACTACTTTCTTTAGCAGTTTGTTCCAGTGGTTAATCACACTCTCTGTTAAAAATTTGTTCCTAACTTCTAATTCGAATTTGTGTGGCTTCAGCTTCCAACAGTAGATTCTTGTTGTACCTTTCTCCACTAAATTAAAGAGCCCTTTAGTACCCAACATTTTCTCCCTGTGAAGTCATTTACACACTGTAATCAAGTCCTCTATCTTCTTTCTGATAAGCTAAACAGACTAAGTGCTCTAATTGTCTCACTGAAAAGCATTTTCTCCAGCCCTGGAATGATTTCTGCGGCTCTTTTTTACACCCACCTCTCCAATGTTTCAACATCATTTAAAAAATGTGGACCACAGAACTGTATGCAATATTCCAGTAGCAGACTCATCAATGATGTACACATCACCACCTTTCTCCTACTCACCACTCCCGTCTATATAGCCAAGGATCCCATTAGCCCTTCTTGCACAGTATCACATTCAGGTTCAGTCGCTTGTCCACGATGACCCCTAAATCATTTTCAGAGTAATTTCTTTCCAGGATACAGTGCCCCATTCTGTACATATGGCTTGTATTTCTTGTTCCTAGATGTATAACTTTGCACTGGGCTTTATTAACACATTTTGTTTGAATGCCCCCAAATTGTTCAGTGGTCCAGATAGCTCTGTACAACTGCCTCATCCACATCATTATTTACTACTCTGCTACTCTGTGGATCATCCACAAGTTTTATTTAGATTTACTTCCAGATCATTGATGAAAATGTTGAATAGCATGAGGCCTTGTACTGATCCCTGTGGAACCTTACTAGAAACAACCCCTTTGATGATCATTTCCCACTGATAACTACTGTTTGAGATCTTGAGGTCAGACAGTTCTTAATCTATTTAACATGTGCTCTATTGTTAGTCTCTAAGGTGCCACAAGTACTCCTTTTCTATTGATAGTGTATAGTGCTCTTTTTTTAAGGAGAATGTTGTGCAGTACTAAATCAAAAAGTCTATTACATCTACACAATTACCTTTAACAACTAAATTTATAATCAAATTAATCAATGAAATCACATTTGTTTAACAAGACCTACTTTTAATAAAATAATGATGACATTGACTGGCATTAATTGTATTGCTATCCTCTAATTCTTTATCAAATGAATCCTTGTATCAGCTTTTGCATTAGTTTGTGTAGGGTTGACGTCGGTCTAGTCATCTGGGTCATCTTGTTCACCCCTCTTGAATATTGGCACAGTATTAACACTCTTCCAATCTTGTGGAATTCCCCTTATTAAAAATTAACATAGGTGGGCCAGCAATCTGTTCAGCCAATTTTTAGATCTCTTGGTGCAAGTTATCTGGGACTGCTGATTAAAAAATATTTATCCCTATTAGATGTGGTCTAACATCCTCCTAAATTACTTATGGACTGTAATATACTTTATTGTTCTCTTATTATATGAGTGCAGGGAGCCAAGCCCTGGCCCTGCCCACGTTCTGCCCTCTTCCCAGTGCCGGTGCCCAAACTGGCAGGGACTCAGCTTCACCTCTGGCTGGAGGCCAGTGGGCCAGCACTGGGGGCATCCGGGGGCTGAGGCCTGGGGGCTCATGCACCACCCATGGTGCGGTACAGCATTATTCTATCTGTATTATAAACAACAGAAAGAAATATACCTGAAAAAACATTCCTCCCCTTAAGTGGGTGTGAGGCTTTGAGATATAAGAAAAGTCCTTCCCTACTCTCCAAATAAAGACCATATTTGGTGACAGCAGATCTGACTGAAGGACTTTATAGGGGTCAGAGTAGTAGCCGTGTTAGTCTGTATTCGCAAAAAGAAAAGGAGGACTTGTGGCACCTTAGAGACTAACGAATTTATTAGAGCATAAGCTTTCGTGGAAAACTGCATCCGATGAAGTGAGCTGTAGCTCACGAAAGCTTACGCTCTAATAAATTTGTTAGTCTCTAAGGTGCCACAAGTCCTCCTTTTCTTTTTAGAGGGGTCCAGACAGTTACATGGCCCCCCATTTCTATAGCACAATAGCCCCCCCAAATATTAATTTATCCTCTCAACGGTTCTGTGAAAGAGAAAAGTTATTCTCGACGCTTTACAGAGAGTACAGAGAGGTGAAATAACCTCAGGTCAAGAGGACGGGGCTGGGAGGGGGGTGAGGAAGGCTCCCCACCCCTACGAGAGCGGAGTTGGGGGGCCACTGCTGCGTGCGGGGGGGGTCTCCCCGCATGTGTGGGGCGGCGGGGGGGGGCGCTCGGTTTGCAGGCGCACGGGTTGGCCCGGCCCAGGGCGGAGGCGGAGGCCGCTGCCCCGGACTACAGCTCCCGTGGTGCCCCGCGGCGGAACGGAAGGGCCCTGCTGGCCCGCGGCGCGGGGGGTAGCTGCTCTATCCGGGGCCTTGGCGCTTCTCTTCCTTTCGCGCCGGCCGCCGCTGTGGAGCGGCGAGTCCATGTGCGCATCGAGCGGCGCTGCCCTGCCCTCCGCCTCCCCGCGCGCCGCCCGCCCCGGCCCGCCCATGGACCCCAACACCATCATCGAGGCCCTGCGGGGCACCATGGACTCGGCTCTGCGGGAAGCCGCCGAGAGGCAGCTCAATGAGGTGAGGGCGCAGCGGGGCCTGGGCTGGAGCAGGAGCCCGGCCGCCGGCAGGACAGGCGCGGGGCCTGGCCCGGAGGAGGAGGCGCTCAGCCCCCGGGGCCGCAGCGGGGGCTGAGAGGCCGCCGGCGGGGCAGGACTCGGCCGGGGTGCGCTGGCGGGATCCTCGGGGATGGGGCTGAGCGGGGGTAGGCGAGGCCGGGGCTGGGGAGTCTCCTGCCGTCAGCCGGGGCAGGAGGGGAGTAGCCCGGGGGAAGCGGCGGCGTGGGGGGCCCGCTGGGGAAGCCATGTGGAGGGGGAGGCGGCGGCATGGAGAGGTCTGTCTGCTGGAGGGGCCGGGGAAAGGCCGCGCGGCCTTGATGTCGTGGTGCCTTCCCGCTCCGTCAGCATTGTCCTCAGCTACCTGCCGGCCCCCGACGTGGGTCTCTGCAGCCGCTTGGGCTGAGTGCCTGGGGCAGCCCCCTGCTTGTCCCATGAGGAGCCATGAGTCGGACAAGTCCGGTTTCCATGGGCTTCTGTAAAGTGTTGGTCGTGAGTCTGGGGAAAGGAAAACCACGCTGAATTGTTTCCTAATTAAAATAGTCTTCGATATCACTCTCGGGTGTAGTTAATCCACATAGGGCCATAATGTTGAGTTTTGGGAGAGGGGGAGGAAGGGGTGTAACAAACTGCCACAAAAAGTTGTGCTCAGCTGGTGGCAGAAAGCACCCCATTCTGGAGGCCAAGAAATGCACAGTTTCTCTAATATCAGCCATAAATTCTCCCCCTTGTCTTTTCTGAACACTAGTAAACAATTGGTTTAACAGTATAGGTTGGCTTCAGAGTAGCAGCCGTGTTAGTCTGTATCTGCAAAAAGAAAAGGAGGACTTGAGGCACCTTAGAGACTAACAAATTTATTGGAGCATAAGCTTTTGTGAGCTACAGCTCACTTCATCGGATGTATTTGGTGCTCTGTTTTTTCCACCAAATGCATCTGATGAAGTGAGCTGTAGCTCACGAAAGCTTATGCTCTAATAAATTTGTTAGTCTCTAAGGTGCCACAAGTACTCCTTTTCAGTATAGGTTGGTGATCTTTATGGGTCGGAGGTACTGCATTTGGGACCTAGTTTGTGGCCATCTGTATGAATATTTAATGACATCTTGTCTCTCTAAATTTGAGAACTGGAAAGGAAGATTAAATGGTGGAACTCCATTGCTTTGTGATTTAAATGCCACAGCTAGCATTTGGTTAAAAAAAAAAAGTTTTAGTTATGATTCTAGTAGCTTGAAACTTTTTTTAATAGTATTTAATCAGTTGGTTTTGATCCTCATATTCAATAGATGCAGCTTTGTTTTGTGTGCAGTTGGAATATATATATATATAACTTATTTACATAAGTGCCAACAGTGTAAATTTATGTGCTTAATACGTGTCTGAAGACAAGGTTCCTGCTCCAGAAGTTTGCACTCTCTACGTGCCTATGTCTGGTGGAGGATGGGATGCAATGAAAGTAGCATGCCTTGATAATTCCATGGCTTGTTTGATTTTTAAAAAAGTTTGGGTGACTTGTTTCAGTCCACCTAACTGGCTAACGCAGTTTGTGCCAGAGGGATGGAGACTAGGACTTGCAGACCTTTTGGAAGAGTTGCATTTTAAGGGTTGATGTGAAGAAGGTGGTGTCACAGGGCAGACTTGGTGATGGACTGGGCTGCCTGTCCATTCTATACACTTGTAGAAAATGTATTTGATGTGTATTAATCCTCAATTCAAATTTACTTTTGTTTTTGAGTAAAAGTAATACAGAAGAACACACAAGTTGGCTAAAATGAATATAAAATAATATACACAAGTAAATCAACATAGATGGTAATTTAGTTCAGATCTACTTGTACTGTTATTTGCTGCAGGGTCCAAATTGTTGAGCATTTAGGAAACTTTTACATCCTCTGGTAGTGGGGGATTCCAGGTAACAGACTAATACTGTTGATTGAGAAATCATGCTGACCATCAACTGACTTATTTTGTTCACTCTGATGGCCTGCCATACCGTATACAAGTGTCTCTGTAAAATCCAAATATCCCAGTTATTTTGAAATCCTAGGTCATTACTGCACCAACATATAATAAAATGGTGAATTATTTTTAAATACAGGCTCACTGATAACTGAGAGAACTTTCCTGGTTAAATATTATTAAGTCGTGATCCTACAAGCACTTACCTATGTGTATAGGTTTCAGAGTAGCAGCCATGTTAGTCTGTATTCGCAAAAAGAAAAGGAGTACTTGTGGCACCTTAGAGACTAACAAATTTATTAGAGCATAAGCTTTCGTGAGCTACAGCTCACTTGCTGTAGCTCACGAAAGCTTATGCTCTAATAAATTTGTTAGTCTCTAAGGTGCCACAAGTACTCCTTTTCTATGTGTATAGGTTTACTTATATGAATTGTCTCTCTTATCTGTATAATCAATTATGCATCTGTTTGCAGGTTTAGGGCCTTAATTTGTAACCTTTACTCAAATTGATGTTTTCTGCTCTATAATGGGCCTCCCTTTCTGCTGTAAAGATTAAACTGCTTTTAGCACTTGAATGATAAAATGCAGGTGGCCAGCAGCTCATATGCTTTTTAGTTTAATTCCTCCAGGCTGTCGTATTTCTCTCTGTGCTTTGGCCGAAATGGTTCTGATGGACTGATATGAGACTTGATTTGAGAATTGCTCTTCCTCTTTCCTTTAAGAGGCTACTTCTGATTTTACCTTCTGACAAGGGGAAGCAGTTTTCAGCAAGAGAATAAAGAATGAATTGACAGTTATAATTATTGTGAGCCAAATGTTTTTACCAGTGGTCATCCTATTCTTGATATGTAAGAAGGTATATGTACATAATTGTTGCATCATATTCAAATAATGTATTTGCTGGTTATGCAAACATTTCATGAGACTTCTTTCTGAAGGGGGGAATGTCATCAGAGTAGTGGACTGAGAGGCAGATTTCTGGATTCTTCCACGCTTTGCTACTGAATGTTTGACCTTGGACAAGTCATTTAATCTCTGCTTGACTTTAATATGACTTCTTCATTGATTTTTTTATTTTGTTTTTGTTTTTATTTTTTTCAGTCAGGGATTGGCTGATTGTAAAGTGCTTTGAGATCTGCAGAGTTTGAAAGATGTTCTGTAAATGCAGAGATCTGAGGGCTCTAATCTTTTGCTCTTTCTTAGTCAATATTTATGACATCACTTGGGGAGATAAACTATTGACTATGATGCCAATAACCTGTTCCCCTGTCCTCTTCCCCCCAGCTCTTCATCTCATTGAGTGCTAACTCTTATCTCAGTATCTTAGCTGGTTATGATACAGGTTTCTGTTTTGCTATCTGAGGTTCAGTATGGGCAAAACAGAGGTAGTGTTTGTTGATAGAAGGGAGGGGAAACGCTTAGAAGAACTGGTAGTCTTTTATCATTTCTTCATTAGAGGGCATCTGTCCCAAGTTATCAAGATGGTGTGCAACCTGGCTGGTTCCCAATAGACTTATCTTTACTTCTTGGCTGGATGGGAGATTGCTAAGTAGCTACATTCTACAGTGACACTTCGATTCTACTTGGAACCTGACACTTCAAGTAAGCATATCATAAAGGAGGAGGATGAGCTATATTCCCAATTGGGATAATTTTGTATATTGAAAATGATATTAAAAAGAGCTCAGATACTACAGTGATCAGTACCTCAGAAATGCATATGAAAATAAGTTGTTTTAAGAAGGCAACTATGGGAAGACAGTCGATTGTATGCCCTTACCTTCTAAACTCGGAACAGTCACTATTTTGGTAGCTGGTGTTCTCTGGCATCTTCTTCATTGTGATTCCAGAGAATGGTGATGGTTTACTCCTTGACTCTGTCTGACATAACATTACCAGCTAATCTTGTTAGGTAAGACACAAGAATAACTCAAATGCAGGTGTTATCATTAAAAAGACCCATTCAAATAATCATACAACTTTTTTGTATGAGAACTTTCAAAAAATTACTGGTTTCAGAGTAGCAGCCGTGTTAGTCTGTATTCGCAAAAAGAAAAGGAGTACTGGTGGCACCTTAGAGACTAACAAATTGATTTGAGCATAAGCTTTCGTGAGCTACAGCTCACTTCATCGGATGCATTCCGATTACTGGTTTCAGAGTAGCAGCCGTGTTAGTCTGTATTCGCAAAAAGAAAAGGAGTACTTGTGGCACCTTAGAGACTAACAAATTTATTAGAGCATAAGCTTTCGTGAGCTACAGCTCACTTCATCGATTGCAATGCTACATAGCATTACTTAACCCCAGTAACCTGGTTTTTTTTGTGTTTTTGTTTTTGAAGGAAAACAAATCTGAGTTTGTTGGGAAAAGTTATTAAACTTTGTGGTGCTCTCGTGAAGCCACTCCTTTCAAAAGTCAGGCTTAATCTGACATCTCAGTCTGAAATATGATATGTAGAGTACCGTACAATATTGAAGAGTGGTCGCCAAAGCATACCGTCAGCCTGACAAAATAAATCCGTGTAATTCAATTGAGTAGCATTAATCTTCTGTTTTACACGCACGTAAATGCTTTGATGCTGAAATAATTGTTTAAGTAAAATTCTTGAACCTAGACTGACTAGTGAATGCTTTGGAGTAAAATGCATATTTTTCACATACAATCCTGCCTTTGATCTAAAGATCTCCAGGTGCTGAACCAAACGTTAGTTAAGCTTTTTGGCATTTTAAAGTAGGGTAAGTATAGTAGTAGTCGCATTTTTCAGATGGGTAAACTAAGATGGTCTTAAGTGATTTGTCCACCATGGTCATGCAGCTAATCAGTGGTAATGCCAAGATTAGAGCATAGGAGTCCTGGCTATTTGCCATTTTCAAACCACTAAATCATGCTTTCTCAAGTGGCTTACTGTTACAAGGTGCACTTGCTTCTCAGTAACCATCACATTTCCCCACTACTCAAAAACCAAAAAGTCGGTACATACATCGTTGTAAAAGGATTTTATCATCTTTGCCTTCCTTCCCTGGTATACATTTTTGTGTACAATTTTTAAGAGGAAAAAATCCTAATGTTTATACTCTTGTCTAAGATATTTTCTATACTTAAAACTTATATTGACGAGGTGTGGAAAAAACACTTCCCTGATCATCATAGCTATGCTGACAAAACTTCCACTGTAGATGAAGCTATGCTGACAGAAGAGTGTTTCAAAGATGTGGTGTTCCTACACTGACTGACAAAATAGGTATGGTGCATCTGCACTAGAGGGCTGTGCTGGTATTGGTTCAGTAGTGTAGACTTAACCTCAGAGGAGGAATGGGAGAGATTAGCTTGTGAAAAAGAGAGTTTGAAAATACTGTTGCAGGCAGGATCAACACGTGAAACGGATGGGAGGGAGCCAGAAGACTGTCTTCACTCAGGATGGGAGTTGGGGCAGAGTTGTGGTCTTAACCTGAGTTTGCTATTTCAAGTTAACTAGTACTAGGTAAAAGTCTTGTGAAGACAAGGCATCTTGTAGTTTCTATGTGAGTTATCAGGTGGAGTAAAAGACAATGGAGTTGGCTAACTCTTGGTAAGGCTTTATCTACACTAACACTTTTGTTAGGGGTATGGTAAGCCCCCATTTCTTCCCCCACCCCCAAGTTTCACTGGAAAAAGTGAAAACAGCCCCTCCTGCTGACATAAGTCATTGGGAGGGGTTTAATTATCCCAGCAGGAGAGCGGCTAGAAAAGAACTTACCGCAGCACAGCTGTAGTGGTACAGCTGTACTGCTGTAAGGTTTGTGGTGTAGACATAGCCTTAGACTGCAGTTTTTTTTCCTCACAAAACAGGCTTCTGTACCTGCAGACTATTCTGATGAGTTAGGACTGCAATGGTTTGCTTGGCAAGGTCTGATGTGAATGTATGTTCTCTTTACAGTATGCAGTGTTGTAGCTGTGTCGGTCCTAGGATATTAGAGAAACAAGATGGATGAGGTAATATCTTTTATTGGACTCTCTTCTCTCACCAACAGAAGTTGGTCCAGTAAAAGATATTACCTCACCTACCTCATGCTTGAATAGGTGTCCCAATACTGCTACTTAGTAATGTTACTTATCTTACACTTTTTGTATGCAGCAAATACTAACTTCACAAGAGAGACTAGATGGATACAATCAAATTATGAAAAGATAAAATCAGAATGGCTTGAGCATCTTTTTAACGGCCAACTGAATTCTTCATCGTAATGTAGTAATGTCTTGCTGTTTAATGTCGTTTCTGGATTGGTGAAGATAAGTAATTCACCTAGGAAAGCTTTACATTTTTAAAAAACATCATGGTTCAGTGATGTGTTATCTTGCTTGGAAAAGGAAAATAAAGAATTCAGTGTTAGAATACTATACTGAACTTTTTAAAAAAAAAACTTGCATCTCATTGTAAAATAGTTTACTTGCTCAACTAGTGGCAGAGACTATATAGATAGACTTTTTAGCAGTTTATATTTACTTAATTTTGACCTATTATGCAAATTATTGATGTGATCTTTATTAAAATGTGTGCTACCCTGGAAGAATATTTGTTTTTTGTTTACATAACTTGTGCTTCCAGTCTAGCAAAATATAATAAATATTTTATTTTAAAAAACAGTCCTTTGGTTTGCTGCTTTGACTGTAACCCTTCCTTAAAATACCATATGCAGTATGGCTTTTATGATAGCTTAAAATTTTCATGCTCCAAGGGAGAGCAAGGAAGTTGGTTACCTATCTAGCAAAAATGAGATGAAGTTGGTGGGGGTTATTTAATGTTCAGTTTTTCATAAAATTTTATATTTTGGTATGAACTATACATCCATTACAGTTACATTTATCTTTGTGGGAAAATGTCTTTTCTCTGTACTAATTACCTATCTGAAGTTCAATATGTTGTGCTTTGGTTTCTATCATGTTTATTTCAGATTGAATTTTATAGTTGAGATTATGTAGCACATATTACAGTTTTCTGTTTGTAATATAATTGTACATGTATGACTATCAGGTAGGCAGGCACATATATCTAGTGTATCAAATTTCTGAAATGTGCACGAAGATGTGTAGGCTCTGGAAAACTGATGCTAACAAACAGTGGGGTAACATTTGTGGTCTGATCGAAAACATTCCTCAGCTAGTAAGGCTCAATGGCAAAGATTGCTCAGGGGAAAAGTCCCTAAATTCTTTGGCTCTTAGACAACAAAGTCATACCAGTGACACAGCATTTTGGAGTGGGAAAAGAGCAGTAGGTCAGCCTTGCTATTAAGTGTTGTATTACTTGGTAGAAAAGGACAGGCTTTTATTAGCAGAAATTCTGCTGCAATTAAACATATTTGTAACTCTAACTTTATTTTAATATGTACAAAAATTAATGATGTATGTAAACAAGGAAGATTAGAGTAAGATAATTTGACCACATTTTACGGATGCCAATGACTTAGCCTTAAGAATTTCTCCTGTTCTTTACAGAATTTGAGCATTAGGTAGAAACACTTTTGCAAGCCTGCAATCTGTTGTTTTTCATTCCTATCTTGGGTGATGGTAATTACTTGTGGGATACTTTATACCCGTATCTGGTATTTCTGAAGGCTGTGGTAAGTGGAAATCTATAGAAACAAAAACTTCTAAATTCAAACAGTTGCCATAAGGAGGAATAAATAAACTTTCATGCATTCGGGCTATTACTGTTTGAATGTGAAATATTCTTAAAGTCAGATTTAATTGGTGCCTGAATTTTCTCTCATTTTAAGTCCTCATTCCCAACTTCGCTTATGTTCTTAGATATTCCAGCTCATCCTGCATTCAGAACAAAAGAAGTCAGTGGCTGTATAAAACAAGTGCTTAAAACAGAGCGTGTGTGTGTTTGTTTTTTTTTTAAGCTCTTGTGTCAGTGAACAGGAACCTGGAATGCTGGGACACAGCCATTTGTTAGAGAATAAAAATATGGTAGGAGCTCAGAGACGGCTGCAACAGGCAAGTCTGTCCAAAACCTTTTTTTTATGCTGTGATCACAATGACTACCTCCAGTATATGGTTCTAATCTTAGTTATAGTATATAAGGCCACCTGTTGTGTGAAAATTAATGAAGTACTCGGGTGCAACAGAATGATCCATTGGAACTGAGTTTGTTTGTTTGTTTTTTGTTGATTTGCCTCAGACAATTAGGATATGTCCACATGTCAAGCTGGAGACATGCTCATGCTAGCTTTTGTTCAGTTCACACGCTAAAAACAGAGTGTAGCCTGAACAGTGGGATGGGCTAGCTACTCCAAGAACCTGCCTAGGGTCTTAGCTGGGCATGTACTTGGGGTAGCTAGCTCCTTGGCTACAATCTATTTTTCATGCATTTGCTCCATGAGAGCATGCCTGAGTATGTCTCATTGAACTGGGAATTAGACCCCCAATATAGTCGTACCCTGAGGGTGAAATCCAGCCCCTGTTGACATGGCAACATTCTCATTGACTTTATAGTCAACTTCATCGGGCTCAGCTCTTGTTGAAGCCAATGGAAAGACTTCAGTGGGCGCTCAGTCAGCATCTTAAATGTTTGAATGTACTTGTTTGAAGGCTGTTTGTTTAATAAAAAAAATGGAAAGCAAGGGGAAAACTTACTTGACTCTTTTTGGTAGGGCCAATGAAAATTCAGGCCTCAGAAGTCATGTTAAGGCTTAGCTGCACGTGTATTGATAATAATTAAGCAATGAGTCTCAACATTTTTTACACTGGAACCTACCTTCAATTTAGTAGTATGGGAAAGATTGGGTTGTTGTGAAGTTGTTGTCATTAGAGCCCAAACTTGATATAAAATGTAAATATTGATGTGTACCGGTATGTGAATTTAGTGCTCCTTAATTGCCTAGATTAGGAGAATAGCTTTCATCTTTCATGCAGAGCCTATCTCACTACTGTGCTACTAGTGCAGCTACTTCAAGAATGAGTATCTACTCTGCTAAAGGGAATACACTAAATTAAAATTAAGGCCGCTTAAGTTCTGAAAAAAAGTGTTCACACAGGTTTAATTTAGTTTAACTGAATTAAATTCACACCTTTAGTTAGTTCAGATTTATTTTTGGAATGTTGTCCCCATCCCCTGACAGTCTCTAAAAGTGATGATTCTCACGGTATCCAGGACTTTGAGCCACCTTGTTACCCCTTGTCTCCAGGCTAATTCTGAAGAACATTAAAAATGATCACATAAATCTGAATAGTCTGGTTTTTTTTATATCCATAGCAAGCAACTTGGGTAACTCAAGTCACCTTGTGTATAGGCTGGCTTTTAAATTTAAAAAAAAAAAAAAAAATCTCGCTGAACTCCCAGTTAGCAAAATACTTAATCATATGCCCCTTTAAGCACGTGAATCATCCATTGACTTTAAAGTTAGTTGTGTGCTGCATTACCTTGCTGAATTGGGGCCTAATGCTTGAGTCACTGCAATTAAAACGTACTACTGTACAAGAAAAGTACTTCAATGCCATCCATTTCCACAAGTGCAGTGAATAGAGAAGGCTTAAACAGGTGCAGAAATTCATGTCATCAGATGATTACACAAAAACAAACCTTTTTTTAAATATAAACTAATATGCTTCATTTGATGAAAAGGTCCACATCTTTAGGACACAGAGAGCTGTGGAGAGGTAGGGGGCCATAGACTCTTGAACTCTGCAGTGTCTGTTACTCCCAGTAACTTGTTCCTATCTTTTCTTTCCTATGTTCCTGTATCTTGAATCCCTGGATGCTGTAGGAATAATGACTCCAGTGCACGCTTTGTTTAAAAAGAAAAAAGACACTTGAGCTGTACGTAGTGGAGGCACTGTTTCTGTGGACTTCCACAGTCTAATATATATCGCATGTAGATCTTGTGACCCAATGCTTACAATGTGCATGCATAAATATGTATTTTTTTTTTAAATCTGCAACAAAAAACCTTGTTAACTTCCAGTTAAGTTTGCTTCTTAATATTGTTTAAAATGAAGGTGTTTCAAGTTTTTTTAAAAAAAAATCAAACTATTAAAAAGTATGGAATTGACGTAAAGTTGACTAGTTGCATGAATATTCAAATATATGAACAAGTGTAAATGAATTTGTATCTAGAGCATTTAGGAGGTGTTTCTTCATGAAACTTGTCTAGAAAGACTGTCACCACTGGATAAACTAATCCGTTGATGTTGTAAATGCTTATAAGATTCATTCATGGTGTTACTGATTATTTGATCATGTACAAAGAGCACTTGGTCCTGATAAAAGTGTGTTTTTCATGATGGCTTGTTTATCTTGTAGAGGAGTTGTAAAAGATTGGTTTATCATAATTTTATACTGTATTGTAACGAGGCATTCTTTCATTTTGTAATGTAATAGGTAATACCCTTTTAATGATCTTGAACATGTTGATATTTTCTTTGCTTCATATAGGAAGTAGCTAGTGGATAATGTGTAGGTAACCTAAAATGTAGGTGTAATATTGCTCTATCCCAGGTGCACATCATTGATACTTGTGCACTGAAAAGCAGGTAAAGCCACTATATTGACTTACGTTCTGCAAAGACAAGCAAGAAAGCAACATTTCACAAGTAGATAAAGGACAAAATCAAGGAAGAAATGTTTTCAAGTTGTAACGGTATTATAAACAAAGCCTTATATATTGTGTAGGTTTAAGTTAAGGTCACTTCCTCTCAGGAAATTTTCTTCTTTTAGTCTTTTCCAATTTTTCATGCTGGGGTTAGGGGCGTATAGGTTGCTATCATAGTTTTAAACTTGGCTAGTAATATTGAGACTGCATACAACATTTTCTTGTAGGTAAAGTTAATTAATGTAGTGAAGAAAACTACTCCTTTGAGGAGACTTATTGTGCATATCCTGCCAAATTTTTCACATTGCTGATGTTACTCTGTTTAGGTTTCCATGCAGAATCCAAGGTTCTGTAAATTTGCCAATGTGAGGTGTACTCTGATGATGAGAATACAATTCTTTTATGTTATAGAAGGCCATATTTATTGATAGTGTGGTTAAAAAAAAAAAAAAAGTCAGCCAGTTGTGGTAAGAGAATGTAGTGCTTAGTTTATAAATAGAGTTGCAAACTGCTCAGATTAGTCTATCATGAATTCATGCCTTGATGAATCATCCATGTCTCAATGTAAAGGGAAGTCATTTGACATCCAGTGCCCCCTGTCAGCATTGCTTAAGAAGATAAAACTTTGGACATATTGGAAAAATGGTTCTATGAATTTTAACAGCAAAGTGGTCTTTGCCCAGCTGCCCCTACATGCAGTAAGACAAGAAAATTGCCTTTATTTCTCTTTGCTTGTATCTTAAATTACATTAATCTTTTCCTTTACTTAGGAAAGAGCTAACTTATCAATTTCCTTTTTCTGAGAGCAATTATAGCTCACATAGACTGATATTAATAGACTAAAATCTTATGGTTCTCTATTTGAGCTGTAGATGTTCACTTCCTAAATGTTTAGATAAAGTGTAGAATTTAAAAGAAAAATTTAATGGAGGGTGATTTTATATAACGTTAGATATTCAAATCTTTCTTTAAACATGGCAGCAAATTAGGTTAAATATAGGCCTATAAGAAAAGGCTCTGTCTAAACACAAATACGTATCTTTAAAAATGTTTTTAGTCTGGTTCAAATGTACTCGTAGCCTCAGGTCACAGTAGCAGATCAATGAATGAAAAATGTTAGGCAAAATCTGAGAATACTATGATGATACAAAATATGTACAGCCTGGCATCTCCAAATGCTAAAAAGATCAAATAATGACTTCACCATTCCATGCTGTCTTAATGCCAAGTTATTTAATTACACAGTGTACTTGTAGCTGTGTTGTCGTGCTGTAATATATTTGTCCTAAACGGGGGATAATTTATTCTGTGGTAAAGAAATCTGATTACAGAAATCTGTTTAAGACATTGGGGCAGGGAGGAAATGTGGTCTTCAGTAAACAATAAGAATTCCCCCCTACCATGTGATCTTCTGAAAACATCAAACTCAAGGGGTTTGAAAGCTTTCATTTGTCACTTGATATTACAACATAGTTTGAATTGCTGATGTCATAATGATTGCATCACATGGTACTCAGACATTTTTGAAAATGTATTTACTTGGAGTATCCTGAAGCTTCAAAGTTTTATTTGCAAGACTATTGGTTTCCAGTGTTCTTCTTTAACATCTGGCTTATTTGGTTTTGTCTTCTGCTTTGCAGGCTCATAAGTCAGTGAACTTTGTTTCAACTCTGCTTCAGATCACTATGTCCGAGCAACTGGATTTACCAGTGAGACAGGCAGGCAAGTTTTCTTTTTCTTTATATTCAGAATGTTTACATACTGTATATACATTACATACAAAAAAATGAAAATGACATTAAGGTTGCAAAGTCAAGCGTTCAAAAGCTAGACAGTGCCAGAATTAAGGTTGCCTGTGTAGTAAATGAGACTTGTAATCATATGTTGAATGATGAAGATAAAAAGAAATATTGAGTAAGCTACCAGTTTAGTGAGCATAATCCATTCTGTGCAGTGAATGAGTGTCCTGTGGAAAAAAACTTAATTTATTATGCAATTTAGTATAATTGTGTACTGTCATGCATATGCATACACAGAGGCCAAATTAAGATGGCAACGCTAACTGTGACTTTTTTTGTGTTCTGAATTTTTGAATGCTTGCCTTTGTAACAGTAACATTCTTTTAATGCAGTGTTTGGAAGTAATTTCTAAGTTTATTTTGATTTTTAGCACACTAAAATAAAAACAATGCACAAAAATTCCATCACATGGAACTATATTTACCTCCACATGGGTCCTCAGCAAGGTTGGAACCTTTTACTCTTGGGGGAATTCTATGTCAAAAAATTAAAAATTCTGCGCACAATGTTTTAAAATTCTGCTTTTGGTTTGTCAAAATAACACAATATAATCACACCAGTTTCAATTATTTTGGTCATTTATTTCAAAATACCTATCAGCAAGTATGTCTGTAACAATAAAGACAACAAAAAGATTCCCCCAGGAGTAGAACATTAAAGAAACCCCTACAACAACCCAGTTCCTGTTTCTCTGTTATGCTTTTGTTGCGTGCCTCAGACTGGATGTATCACATGTGCCATCTGGGCACATCTTGTGGGGAAAACTCTGCCTCTCTGATCTTTTGGTAATTTTTCACCTTTTTTCTCTGCTCCCATAGGGTTACCATATTTCAAGTTCCCAAATGCCAGGCTCAGGGGGAGGGGAGCTATGTACTGGGATGGGGTGTTTGGGGCTGCTGGAGGGGCTGCGTGCCCAGACACCCACACCTCCTTCGCCCCCAGAGACCAGCTGCAGGCTCCACTCAGCTTCGTTACTGTCCTGCTGGGTAGACTTGTACCTGCTAATATTGGGGGTGGGAGGCACAATTTAAAGATTCAGCTGCTCCTGGAACAGCTCGAGTTGCACTCCCATCCCCCTGACAGGTCCCTACTCCTGCTTACCCTCAGATTCTCTTCTCAGAAAGCAGCAGCCCCTCCCTGCCGACCGCAGGTGTTGCTCTTGTCTCTCCTCACAGAGCGTAGCTGCTGTCCAGGGAGGAGGCCGAGCTCACCACGCAACTAAGCAGGCCGGCAAACTTGGGAACCAAAGCCCTCCCGTGCAGGTGCACTGCGAGCTGAGGAGCCAGGCTCTGCTGGGTACAGCAGTCCCTAGCAGTGGCCTGCAGCACCATTTCTGCAGGAAAAAATAAAATTCTGTGCAGAACATTAATTCTGCGCAAATTCTGCATTGTGCAGTGGTGCAGAATTTCCCCAGGAATAACCTTTATATCCTAACACCAGACCTCTACCACATGAGCTAATGAAGTAATTGGTAGCAGTATGTGGACCAGCCACCAGAAGTGGGTGAGACAGATATACTTTGCAGTGGATTTGTGCTAGATAGCAAGGGATGATTGAGACTCTCTAATCTTGAGTTGAATTCAGGTTCTGTAGGGGCAAGTACTCTAAAGCAGGAGTTCTCACAACAATTTTTTTTGTGGCTTCTCTTGCTGGTGGCTAAACTGACACTTTTTTCCTAAAATACTTGATTAAGTTTAGGGGAAAAAATAAATAGCACATATACACATCCACATCATTGTAATTTATTTATTGCAGATACAAATATCACTTCACAGTAATATTTTTATTATTGAATGTTGGTTAACATCAATCATTTTTCACAGGCCGCTATCTGGAAGGCTGTGACAAGTGATACTTGCATGTTTAATATCACTTTTCTCAGCAAGTCCCAGGACAAATTAAGCCCTGGATTGGGGCATGAGGGGAAGGGTTGGCAGTGGGATGGATGTGGGCCGGGAGAGGCAACGGGGGCCTGGGGTGGATGCAGGGCCAGGAAGGCAGTGGGGTCCAGGGATGATGGGGATGGGGACATGGATGTAGGGCCAAAAGAGAGGAGGGTGGGTGGTGAGTCCTGCGGCTGGAGCGGGGGTTGGCACCTGCTGCTGTGTGGCCAGGGGTCAGTACCTGCTGCTAGAGCCTGGAGCTGGGGGCAGGAGCTACACAGCTGGGGAGGGGATCAGTGCTTGTGCCTGGATCAGGAACTGCACGGCCAGGGCAGGGAGTTGGATCCCAGGGCTGCAATGCAGCCAGAGCCCAGAGCTGCATGACCAAATGTGGGGGTCACTGCTCGCCGCCACAAGGCCTAAGACAGCACGCACTGCTGTGCGCCCGAGGATCGGTGCGTGCCCAGGGCCAGGCATTGGTGCCTGCTGCCACACAGCCAGCGCTGGGGATCAGCGCCTGGAGCCAACACCCACTTCCATGTGGTCGGGACTATGGGTCGGCACCTGGGGTCAGCGGCCAGGGCTGGGTTTGCTGCCAGGGTATTATTACATGGCAAGAACTTAGAATTTCAGAATCAAAAGGCTACAAGCTTTGACTTATATTTTAAAAAATTGAAAATGAAAAGGTAGATGAAGTGTTACTGCTTTTTAAAGAGAATATTTACAATCTAATAGTAAACCAAAGAAAAACTAAGCAATCTGTGGAGGTTCTGGGTCTTTTGGACTTCTTGTTTTTACATTGTGTCATGTCTGACTGTGTTGGAACTAATTATCCCACCATCCTTTTCTGTTTCTTTGGGAGTGGCTCCTATCTTTTTTGCAGTAAGCAGGATAGCTTCTGGTTACAGAAAATAAGGAAAAGAACAGCAGAAATAATTTCAACTAAAACCCTGATTTTCTTAGCTAATTTATACTGGCAGATTCTTGTGCCCATACAGATCAGCTGGCAAGATCAGGAACTACATCATTATCATATTCAAAACAATAGGTTTACAAGGCGTGCTCTCTGAATCCTTTCTGATACTGGTGCTAGACAACATATAAACATTTAATTGAAAACCAGCAGAGAACCTATGGCACGTTGTACAGGTGTAGTCAGAATTCAGTTAATATTAATTTTGCTGTAACTGTTTGTAAATCTGGACTGACTTTTGCACTTGTAAAGAAAAGAGATTCATAAAGCATAGTAAACTGGAATCTGCCACATAAGCAGTTTGAATGTTTGTCAATTAGTGGAAACATGCATCTGTGTCAGCAACCTAATATCTGCTATAAAGAGTCATAACCTATAATCTTTGTGTAGAGAAACTCCATTTGCTTTCAAGATTCACTTGAATGTAAAACAGACCATGTAGCCCAAACATAGTCACATTATAGAATAAAATCATACTTTTAAAATACAAGCAATATTTGACTAGAGATTTATTGCTGACTAGCCTTGTTTTTAAATACCAAAAAATTGATCTCAAAATAATTACAAAGGAAGCTTCTTCAGAGATGTGTTTTATTAAAAAGTTACCACAACTATTCTTCATGAAAAGAAGTGGAAATATGTCTTTCAATACTCTTATTTTTCAAAAACATTGTCTGAAAAGATAATAGTATTGGGAATAGTGGACTTAAGAAATATTACAGATACCACACTTGATAACTGAAGAAGGGGAAATTTTTGTTTCATATAGAAAATTGGGAGATTAGTGGTTTTTGTGTGCAGGTATGATGGCTCTGATATGTTAAATGTTGTCCATTCAGTCGGAGTTCATTTATGGAATGCATTTTCTAAATGTAAAAATACGCATATCGACTGACTTTTATATTGATACCAAGTGATGTCTTGCTGTTATCTGACAGGTGTTATCTACTTGAAGAATATGATAACTCAGTATTGGCCTGATCGTGAAACTACACCAGGGGAAATCCCACCTTATTCCATCCCAGAAGAAGATAGACATTGTATTCGTGAAAATATTGTAGAAGCCATTATTCATTCCCCTGAACTAATTAGGTATACAGTTTTAATTGGCTTATAATGTAGTCATAGTTTTGATACTGTTCTTTTAAAATTAATACCATTTGCATACTAAATTTCATTGTGTCTTGGATTGTAACACAGATTGTAACACACAGATTTCAGAAAAGGGCAACAAAAATTATTAGTGTTATGGAACAGATTCTGTATGAGGAGAGATTAATAAGACTGGGACTTTTCAGCTTGGAAAAGAGATGGCTAAGGGGAAATATGATTGAAGTCTATAAAATCATGACTGGTGTAGAGAAAGTAGATAAGGAAGGGTTGTTTACTACTTCTCATAACACAAGAACTAGGAGTCACCAAATGAAATTAATAGGCAGCAGGTTTAAAACAAATAAAAGGAAGTATTTCTTCACACAACACACAGTCAACCTGTGGAACACTTTGCCAGAGGATGTTGTGAAGGCCAAGACCATAACAGGGTTCAAAAAAGAACTAGATAAATTTGTGGAGGATAGGTCCATCAATGGCTATTAGCCAGGTTGGACAGGAATGGTGTCCCTAGCCTCTGTTTGCCAGAAGCTGGGAATGAACAACGGGATGGATCACTTGATGATTACCTGTTCTGTTCATTACTTCTGGGGCACCCCTGGCACTGGCCACTGTCTGAAGACAGGATACTGGGCTGGATGGACCTTTGGTCTGACCCAGTAGGGCCCTTCTTATGTATTGGAGAACATAGAATTAATGCAGTTAGAGAAAATGGCTTTTCATTCTTCATTTGTACATTGTACAACATGTAAGCGATTTATTTGTGTAACATCTTTTGTACTTGGAGAAGAATGGATTCCTAAATTATTATAACCCTTTTACAAAATTTCAGAAGATGGTAAATGCCAAGCAGAAGGGAAGTAGAAGACCAGATTAGACTCCTTTGTGTGTAAACAAGACTTCTGAACGCATGTTAAGTTTTATCTGTTCAGCCAAAAATGAGCTATTTCATCATCATCAAAAAAAACCTCTTAAAATAATGAAGGTAGTTATTTGTTTAAACATGTGTGTGTTTGACTTCCAGAGTACAGCTTACTACTTGCATTCACCATATTATCAAGCATGATTACCCCAACCGCTGGACTGCAGTTGTGGAGAAAATTGGTTTTTATCTTCAGTCTGATAACAGTGCTTGCTGGCTTGGAATTCTCCTTTGTCTTTATCAACTCGTGAAAAACTATGAGTGAGTTTTCCCCAAACAAAAAAACATAGAAAGTCTATTCATTTGTAGCAATATATTTTCTGTAAGTTTTATATATACTTCTGAATATGCGCTGGAGGTTAATGTATAAAATATTGAATTGCATGTTGCAATGAACACTGATTGGAGGTAATTTAATATAAATCTCTGAATTCAATAACAAGTCTTGATAATATTTCACCATCTGGAGATAGTAGCTCACGTTGTCTTTCCTAATTAGTTCCATAAATACAGTACATAAATCTTTCTTCATATTAAAACTTTGAGATATGAGATCAGAATACTAGGGTTTCTTTAAAGCAGTCGCTTTCGGAGTTGAAGATGGGCATGGTATCACAAGTCTTAGTGATAGGGGAAAGAGTGTCCAGGGGATAAAAGCATGGCTTTGTCAGGAACAGCATGAGAAATAATGTTTGTTAGACATCTAGTCAGTTTATAATCTAGATATTGTGTTACATGTGAAAAATACATAACAGTTGCAAAGTCCAAAAATTCAAAAGTTATGAAATGCGAGAATTAAGGTTCTGTGTAATCTTACTTTGGGCCCCTTGTGCATATGCATTGTCCATTCTCTCATAGGAAGTCGGTAGCTGTAGCAGAGCCGCAGATAAAAATCCTATTCTCTAGCTCCCAATCTAGTGCCTTACATGCTTAATTTGTTTGTGAGCATCTGTTTGGCTATAAACCAGGTATATCTAAGCATAAATTCAGTCCATGCAATTGTATGTGTTAATTTTGAAAATCTGTCCGTCAATGTGTAGTGTTATGGCTTAAACCACGTTGTTGCAGCCTGCTGGTTGATCAGCTTTAACTTAATCTAAAATATTAACCAACTTTAGGCCAATTTAAGAGCTGAATTGACTTCAGATGGAAAGTAAATCACTTGGGCCTTCGGTATTTTTGCTTCAAAGGCAGCCAGTATTTCAATTGGCAGGCTTTTACATGGGTCAGATTGTTTTCTCTGATCTTTCCCTTTCTGTTGTTACCCTGTTCTTTATCATTGTGTCTTCAAGCAAGCTGGTAGTGAACTTTTCTTGAGCAACATTTTTACGTTCTCCATTTTTTCTTAAGCTTCATGCTTCTGATTAAGTTAATCTGTAGGAACCATATTTATGATTTTTGGGTTGGACTCTTGTTTAAATGGTTATACAATTTTTTATAAGACATGCATTTAATATCAGATTATGTAGGTTTTAGTTTGTTTTTTGTGAACTGGCACTATTAGAAGGTTAATTTGTGTATTTAAGTTGAGCTGTATAAAGTCCAATAATGGGGTGGCATAAGAATGAGCATACTTTAGTGTTAATTGTTTAAGTAAAGCTGTGAATTCTGAAGTACAGTAATGTAAAACTTTTTATTCTTAAATCCTTAGTTTAGAACATCACTAGTAGTATCAGATAATACTCTAATCTGACAATTGTTCAGTTAGTAGGATTTTTTTCTTTATTATAACTAGAACTGGGTGAAAAAAGCTAATAGCATTTTGTGGATATAGAAGGTGAACAAACTCCAACAGTGCTGCCTAATGGTGAGGTGGGGATATGGCAGGTCATCTCCCCATTGCAAATACAGTCCTGTCTTTCAGCAGCTCCCCCCCCGCCACCCTGGCCTGGCCCAGTTTCTGGTTCTTACCTTTTGCATGGGGACTTTAGGGTTAGGGTAGTCTTCTCAAATGAAGGCTCCTGTTGTTGTCATGTCATCTTGGAGTGGGTTGGGGAGGTCAGGCCCATCCTCTCCAGCAGGCTCTGGTCCAGGGCCCAATAGTAGGCAGTGATCCTTCGCACCATTGGGTGCTAAGTTAGCTGCCCTCTGGACCACTTCCTACCAGCCTCCTTTTCCCCACAGATTAAATAAAAAAAATCTCGTATAAAGTCACTGACCTGCACGGTTAGTCACCTGCCTTTTCTTTGTAGGTGTGCTCAGGCAACGAGCTCCTGGGCAACACTGCCCCCAGAGTTCAGCGCCTCTGGTCTGCTCCCTTTTGACTGCCTCCCTCTGAGCTGCTCTGCTTCCCCTTTTACATGCTGCCTGCAAGTTGTTCAGGCATCAGAGGTGTGGTTGGGTGGAGCTGCCTAAACCCAGAGCTGCTCCTTAACCCCTTGCTCTCCAGTGTGGTGTTTGTACACCCCATCACTGTGGAGAATTTTGATATTTTGAATTTTGATTTTGTTCCAATTTGGAACAAAATGCAAAAATATTTGAAATACTCCATTAAAGGGAATAGAGCCCTGGCCCCAGGTAAGTCCTCCTGGCAGGATACCCTAGATCCATAGACCGTGGAAGCACCAGGAAATCAAGGAGTTTCAAGCCTGGAAGCCCAGGCTCTCCAACAACTCAGTGGAGTTGGGTAGACGAGATGACAGGAAACAACTTCTTCCATTGTCTTGGTTCTATCAGAATCAAACAGTGTCCACGAAATGTTTCAATTTTGGCAAATTCCAGTGAAAGTGTTTTGTTGGATATTTTCTGACCAGCACTACTTGTAACTTTCTTGTCTATAAAATTATGGGGTTTGCTCACTGTTTTCTTGCTACTGTGACCTTGTTTTACCATAGAAAATTGTGTGGCATGTGTGTGATGTGACATTCAGAGTGAGTCAGCAGGAGAACGTTATGTTAGTGTTGAATGATTGTAAAGTAATGCAGCTAAGTTGTTTTTTAAATTCATTGGGTTTGGCTCTGTGTTGGTATAGCGCTTTTTATATGACCCCATGAGTGCCATAGTAAGATATAACTCAGTTTTTAAAATCTGTCCTTGGGAGCTGCAGCTCCTGTGTGCCTCTCTTCTGTGCAGGCACAACTTACTTTTCATATCAATAAAGTTTAGTTGTAAAATCTTTGTAAAGCATTTTATTCTTACCTAAAGGTACAAGAAACCAGAGGAGCGGAGTCCCTTGATAGCAGCAATGCAGCACTTCCTGCCTGTTCTGAAAGATCGTTTCATTCAGCTTCTGTCTGATCCATCTGATCAGTCTGTCCTCATCCAGAAACAGATCTTCAAAATCTTCTATGCTCTTGTTCAGGTGGAAGCAAATTTTCTGTATTCTTGAGCAAAGGTTTAATCTGAAAGTTTACTTCCTTTCTCTCTTCCCCCCCCCTCCCCCAAATATATTACATTCTAGGTACTAATGTATTTGAAACAACATTACCAATTCTGTTTCATTTGAGTCATTTTTCACCAATGCTCAACTATGGTGTGACTAACAAGCTTTTGGTATGATTCTGTGTACCATAACACCAATAATACAGATTTTTTTTTTTTTTTAGTTTAAAATTGGGTCACACATTTTTTGAGTCTACTGTCTTTGAACTCTCTGGAACCTGACAGTGCCACTCCTGAGTAAGTCAGAGTGGTTATGAGAGAACAAGAGCCATTTTATAACACTAGAAACAACCATTTATCTTTCTTTTGTAGTGTTACTATATTGAGCTTATCTAACCAGAAGGAAACTGGACTAACATGCGGTTCAGAGCATATATTCTAATATTAGAGAGCTTGGGTGGTCTTGAAATGAAATTTAAAACCAGATTTACCAATCCCTCTATCATGCTTTAAGCGAAGAAAAGAATTGTCTCTGATTCAGAAAGATATAATAACTTAAATATTGTGAAATCATCTTTTATAGCAAAATTCTAAGTAAGGCAGAATTGAAAGGAAGCAGAATGTTTTTGAGGATGCAAAAGATCTCGAACACCATCAAATATCACACTCGCTCCTTTGCTCACCGCTCATAGTACTCAAGTGTATAGCAGATGTTCAGTAAGATTTTGATAGATGAGCATTCAAACATATATAATTCAAGCAGTTGATCGGGTTGTTTTAAATGGCTTTATACTGAACCTGTTTTATGCTTTTTAAATAGTATACGTTACCTCTGGAGCTGATAAATCAGCAGAACCTGACAGAATGGATAGAAATTCTAAAAACGGTTGTGGACAGAGATGTACCTGCTGTAAGTACTTTTTTATGTGTTTTTTTTTTTTTTTTCTTTGGGCTTGCAAATTGGCTTCTGAATTCAATTTCCTATATTTAAAAGTTGGTTAAAAATGTTAACAGTATTGTTTTCTTTATTCTTACTACGAGACATCTTCTAAATGTGTGGCAGGACAAATAAGATTTTTGTAAGGTTAATATGGTGGTTTCAACAGAGACTAAATGGAGAAAGTTTAAAATATTACCCGTTCTTTATAGACAAAACAGCAATTTACAAATTGTATTGTAACTCATGTTGGCTTTTTACAAAGGAAAGTTGTATTTGAACATTTATACATTACCTTTTTATTGTGGGCTTTTTTTAACTCTCCTATTTTTAGATCTGGTATTTCTGATGATCTGGAAGCATGTTTACACAGCTAATTTAAAAAAAAAAAAAGACATTTCAGCAATATTCAACTAATTTAATCTTTCTTCCTAAAGGAAACTCTTCAAGTTGATGAAGATGATAGACCAGAATTGCCTTGGTGGAAATCCAAGAAATGGGCTTTGCACATCTTGGCTAGACTTTTTGAGAGGTAGTTGTTCTTCCCATACTGTCAAATTGAAAAAACCTAACTTCTAATATGAAATTCAGCAAAATATTTCTTCATACTTGAATTTTTCACTTTTAATTCTAGGTATGGAAGCCCTGGTAATGTTTCCAAGGAGTACAGTGAATTTGCTGAAGTGTTCCTAAAGGCATTTGCTGTTGGTGTCCAACAGGTAAGAAATGCTTGAACCTGGAGTATTAGAGAAACTATGACATTTAACAATAATTTTCTCCTTCCCTCATCTTTTCGAAGGATATGGCTCCTTTCAAAATATTTTGCATTAACCTGATGCTATCAGGGAGCATGTAGGAAATACTTACACTTAGTTATCAACTGAAACAATCCAGTGTTCGCTTCCTAAGAAATATCGTATGTTGCTTGTGTAATCTGTTGAAGTACACTGTACTGCAGTTAGGCCTGTGACACTGATTTGGGCTTAGGCTAAAGGGGTGTTTAATTGCAGTGAAGATGTTCAGGCTCAGGCTGCAGCCCAAGTTTTGGGACCCTCCCAACTGACAGGTTCCTAGAGCCTCGGCTCTCAGGACTGAGCAGGGGCACTGGATTTATGGCTTATTACAACTTAAATGCCGATACATAAATCCATGGTATGACCACACTTGAATACTGCATGAAGTTCTGCAGAGGTGTTAACGGTTCACAACCTTTAGTGGTCCCATACAGTATGTGCTAACTATTTATGCTAAACAGACTGTTGCATCTTGCGTTTTGTTGTGATGCTGCAAGTACCTTTCCCAGAACTGAAAAGGAGCTCTGTGTGGCTTGAAATGTCTCTCATCAACAAAGGTTGGTCCAATAAAAGATATTACGTCACCCACCTTCTCTCAATATTCAGTGCAGTTTAGAAAGGCGAGATTTAATTCTCTTCCTAAAGTGGATTTGGCAGTAACTCCTTGTAGAGGTGCTAATGTACTATCTGAAGGTGAATACGACCTAAGGAGCCAAGTACCAAGATTGTCCATCCTAAAGAGGAATTGTGAAGCCTGGATGGGGGGCCCCCCCCAACCCCTCCTCAATAATTTTAGTCTAGGCAATTGATTGCATGGAAAAATGTCTTCAAAAGTTACAAGTTGATACTGTTTGGTAGAGAGGATTTTTTTCAGGTGCACTTCTTAGACTTGCCTAGAATCACAGTTTCTCCGTCTGTGATTGTGTTATCCAGGAAACAACTGTGGTTCAGGTCTTTAAAGGAAAATTCTTGAGGGGCAGGATTTTTGAACCCATAGAAACGTCTCCTCTCTCTACAATATGAAGTTACATAGAAACACTGAGTTATTTTGATCAGATTCTCAGGAAGGATACAGATTTTGGAAGATGGTACATGCATACACATGCACTGTGTGTGTATATACATAAAAATAGGAAAGTCCAGAATATACTGTTCCAACAGATTTTTGCAGACTTCAAACCCAACCCATGACACAGAACCCACGCTATTCAAAACTGACTTTTTGCACAGCGGCGGCGGTCAGCCTTAGGCATGTGCGCAAGGAAATTGATCCCTCAACTACATGGTGGAAAAAATTCTTAAAACATTTCTTTAATTGCAAAATCAAGAGACCCTCTGAAACACAAGAAAATAATAAGCAATTTCTGACACATGAGGACAGGCTCAAGAGTTCCACTAACACTCTGTCATGCACTCATTTTTTATCAAAGAGAAATGGGAAGTAAATACGCACTGTGGGATTACAAATTGTTCAAGTGCGGATTTGGCACAAAATCACTGAAGGTGTTCTTGGTGACTGTAGGCTTGCTCCTTCCTTCCTTCAAGAGCCATCTCCTACATTTCTGTTTGGGTTACAAAATGTCACTGATTGCCAATATGAGGCTCCCTTGGTCATATCTCCATGAATTTTCAGAAGGGTCCTAATTACTGCTTGAAAGGAGTGGAGTACATGTCTGCTCCTCCCATTACTATCTCCTGATGGGTTTCCCAGAAGAAAGAAGGCATCTCTCAAAACAAATGATAAATGGGAAGAATCGTATAGTTCCAGCACCCAGGATCCATTATCTGGGTGTGATCATAGACCAGGATTTTATTTGAATAGTAATCTGAAGGTTATCAACCACTGAATTTTTGGACACCTGATGTCACTTTGACTGCTTGGTGAAGCTATTAGTTGTACTAGTTTCATACAGAAATGAAGTTTCTGCACTCTTCCTTCTTCTAAACAGCTTAAACAGCACAGTGAATGTACAGCAAGTGGTAAGAGATTATCTTACCACGAGGATGGCGGAGAACAAAACATAGCTTTTTTCAGAAGATGCTGAACTGGGAAGACTTGAAACAGATCACTTACCTGGGGAGTACATTCCAGAACCCACGTAGCACAGGACAAGTGGTTTAATAAGTCTTATCAGCTGGCTGATGCCGAGACCAATTTGATTAGCTTTGGAAAGTATAAGTAATGTCAAAAGCAAACAGGTTTTCAATAATGCCATTGGTGTCATTTGAGCTGTCAAGGTGGAACCATCTGTATTGAAATGGGCAGAGCAGAATATAACTTTTATCCTACCACATTTGGTATCAAAGAACAAATAAACACCAGAGCCAACTGATTATGTTATGCTGAAATAAAGTGGGGAAGTGGAGCTCCTGTAACTAGGAAATTCAGGAACTTGGTGTTAGATGTTAACATCCAAGAAAAAGAAGACTGATGATCTTTTCAAGAAGTAGCTCTGGATGAACTTTCTTAAACCTGGCCAAAAAAGCCATTTATTCACATTATGTGCATTCCCACTTCTAACAAAAATAATCTAGAACATTTGGGAGGGACAAAATCAATTACTTGGAATTATCTTCACTATCTGAGACACCTGTGAATCTTGGACTGCTCTGCTGATGAATTAGGGGTGAGTCCTATAATAATACTCAAATAAGCATAGTCTTACTGTTAGGAGGGTGAGGAAAGAAGTGATCAAGAGTATTCGCACAGTATTCTGGCTCATAGAAAATCCTTCACCATTTATAGTATTTTATTGTTCAAATTCAAACATTGAGGGAATAACAAAGGAAGTACTATAAAGATGTGAAACTAAATAATAACCAAAAATTTGTACTGGATGGCCTTTCCCTCAACTTAAAAACAAACAAAAAAAAGAAAAAAAAAACTCCAAAACAATACTCTTGTCCAGGTTTCAGCTATTGCTTATTTGATCAGAGCAGCAAGGGAAAGCTGATTTCTTATTCATATGTACCAGCTTCAAGGAATCCTCAGAGATACTGTTATCCAACACAGAACTTAAACTGGTTTAACAAGAAATCATCTTTACGCATGTATGTGCTCATGCATAGCACACAGTGTAATTATGATGGAATTCCAGTTTTGATTTTATTCCCCTATTTCGGTTGCAGGTAATTTTAAATGTAATTTGAACTAAAAATGTTGAAGCTTGATCTCGGACCAAAGGTGAAGTTTTGTGGAGAGTTTGAGTAAAACATATTCAGCTGCTTCTGAGTTCTGGATGTGTGTTTGAGTTGTGAGGTTTATTTTAAAAACTTTTCCTCCATATACTGTGTATTCATAACTCAAATGGCTGTATTGACTTATTATATTCCTTGGATTTAAATATCTACAAAACAAACCAAGTTTAAATCAAGTGTAAAGGAAATTGTTTCAGTAGTTTTAAGTATTTAAAGGGGGAAAATTTATATGTTTAGTACTTAATAAGTTGTTGAATTTAAATTTTTGAAAAAGCTGTGTACATGAGCCCATAGTTAGAGATGACAGAATTTAATAGCCAGATAAAGGAACTTTACTAGCAGTACTGATAATCTTTAAGGGAATTCAATGCAAAATTATATAATTAGTGCATCACTAATGCTAAAAAAACCTACGCTCTCTGAAATCAGGAAATGCGGAAGGTTGAAAGTTCAATTTTAACACTGGTCCCTTATGGTTTGCCTTCTATAGTATGGTCTCTTGACATCTACTCATTGTCAAATACAATATATAATACAAACTGGAATTCCTGATGCAACCTTGCATGCAGGAAATAACATTACAGGATATGCACTCTTGACTTGGCTTATATCTCAACAATTTATTTACGTTGTTTAGTCTTAGTTTGGAATATATTTTAGAATACTACAAAAGTAGAATGATTTTGAACATTGGAGCCTATTTCACATTCATAGGTTAAATATCACTAAGCATAAAATACTATCTTTAACTACTGAAGTGATTTCCCTTCCCCTCCCCTCCCCCCCAGCCCCCAACTTGGCTTGTTTTGTAGCTTTTTACTTTAGGCCTTAAAAATCAAGGCAATTCTGAATGTACTGTAACTTACTGTGTGTATATATAAGGCTGTATAAGACATTCCAACTCTATTGTTTAATTAACAGATTATTTAGTAAAAAGACCATATTTTAATCCATAACAGGGCATAGAGAATCAGATTCTTAAATACTTCATTTCTCAGTCTTGATGCAGAAATGTTAGGTTTTTTCCATGGAATATTTTTTTAACCATCATTGTAGTCATCTTAATGACTAACTTTTCCAAGGAATATTTCTTAAATTATAACAATTGAATTTCAACACTTTCAAGAAAATGATGTGGACAGACCAAAGTTTCATCCATAATACAAACTTCATCTTCTGTGAGTCTTGAGACTCAATTTCATATCCTGTATCTCTTCATTTAGCTTACAAGAGGGTAAAGAGCAGTAAGGATTGCTTTTCTGACATCCCGTGTGCACCATTATAAAACCTAGGACGTTTAAAGTCTTTGTGCTATGCCACTCTACTTTCTAAGGCAACGTATAAGCCATCTATTGGGGGATGGGTAAAATTCTGCATCTTCAAGTCTGCTAAGATAATGAATGGGCTTTCAAACACCTTAATAGATTAGAGCCCAATCAATTTCAGTGAAGGCTAATACATTGGCAAAAATCATGAAACAATTTAGAAAGCAGTGATGTCCATCGTGAATATGTGGATAGATCCCTAATGAAACTCCTGTGACAGTCTAAGGCAACTTTGTAATCTCGTGTATAGATTTTTTTTTTTAACTGAATTATTTCTCAAAATAATTGGATCTTAGCTTCATCCATATTTCACTGCTGGTAAGGAGGATTGTTAGATGTGAGTGATATTTTCCCAGTGGATATTTTCTTTTAATCAGTTTTCACTATTTTCAGTCTTATCAAAGAGACGAAACATCAGCTAAGCATAGAGACTGAACTTGACCTCTCCCTTTAGTCCAACCAGTTGCTTCTTTCAGAACAATTGTGGTATTACAGGCTTGGGTTGAGCTGCAGGGAAATTTTGCAGGATGTTGGTCCCTAGACTCTTCCAATTACTTGGAGATTAAATACCAATAATTAATGCAGTGGATCCAAGTTCTGGCTTGCAGTCAGCCCCTGGCTTGACAGAATTTAAATGGCTAAACTTACCTGGAGGAGCCCCATCCCTTTAGAAGAATAGGGCCAGGAGGCATAGGAGAAGGAAAATGGAGCCAGCCCTCTACTCTCTCGGTTGCATGTTATGTTTATAATTAAGGGTTTTATTATACGTGTATATTATATGAGGAGACTGATACACCTCCATAATACCATACTAAATTCAAACACGAAGCAACAAACAGCTGGAGGGCACCAGCTAAGGAGGCCAAGCAGTGCGGCAGGCCAAGCAGTGCAGCAGCTGGGTCGGCAAGAAGAAATGTTAGTGGTGCTTATTAACTTCCTTATCTGAGGGGAGAAAGGACTCATTATCCTGTGCTGTGGTGGTGGGTAGAGTTAGCGTGAGTCACTGTTACCCAAACAGTTCTGAGGCCCATCTTCTCCTCTTTCCCAGGAGGCATTTGCTGATGATAGAATGTGGAGAACTTGCACTACTGCTGCATGAGCCATACCTGTTCGGTTAAATAAAGGACTTCAGTCTCCAGGGCTGTCAGTCCACCATCTCTCATGAATACTATAAAAATTACCTGAGCAAATTAACTAAACTTGTGTTGAGGAATTGGATGTGGCACAGACCAGAGGAACCCGTCACATGTTAACTTAGACTAATCGACACCATTTTAGTGTAGTAAAAATCTGTTTACATTTGCAAGACTGTAAGGGGCTTTGTGCGGGCGGTCCTGTGGATTAAATGGCTTCTTGGTTACTGGCCAAGGTATTCAGATTTCTAGAAGCTGTTAATGAGACTTGATTTTCACAGGTGTTGCTGAAGGTGCTGTATCAGTACAAGGAAAAGCAGTACATGGCTCCTAGAGTTCTTCAACAAACACTGAACTACATCAATCAAGGAGTGTCACATGCTGTGACCTGGAAGAATCTGAAGCCCCATATTCAAGTAAAACATTTTCTGGGAATAGTCTCTAAAAGGCTAAATTACTATGTATAAGTCAGTTTGTTTATAAACTCTCTATCCCTACTATTTAAGGTGTATGAGCTTGTATTACAAATTGTTTATTGAGAGTTGAGGTCTGCTCTGGGGAAGCAGGTCTTGTTACATTAGCATAGTTGAAATATTGGCTTTCTCTGGATGAAACAAAAACATTTACAATATTTAGGCCCCAGTCCTGCAAAAACTTCTACTTTAGGCTTGTGAATAGTCCCATTGATTTCAAGCATGTGTCTTTGCGGGATTGCAGCCCCACTAAAGGCTAAAACCCAGATTGGTTGATGCTCCTTATCGTGGACTTGGACACTCTTTTAAAATGTAAAACATAGAATGCATTTATATTAGTATCATAAGGACTTAATACAATGGTGTGAACTAAGACATCCAATGGAAACTGTTTTTAAATAAGCTCTCACAATATAAATAGGATCCCAAAACAATCATGCAGTTTCATCAGCAGCCCTTTAGCATACTGAGGCTAATAGTTAAACTATTGTATTCTTATATGTACAATTCTTGATCCATTAATGCAACACCACACAAATTCAGAGTTAATGTCCGCAACAAAATTTATGCCACCTTTACCAGCTCAATACTCCAAATACAATGGCTTGAATTGCATTGTATTGCAGGTTGTCCTTTAATTTGAAGCAGTTGGCTTTTTCTCTGTTATGACCATGTAATCCATCCCATATCTAAAATTGATGTAAGAGTAAATTTTTTTTAAATTGAAGAAAGCAAATGATTGATTTTAATAGGTTACATCCTTTTTTTGTAACGCTTTAATTGCAGGGAATTATCCAAGATGTTATATTTCCATTGATGTGCTATACAGATGCTGATGAGGCACTGTGGCAAGAAGACCCATATGAATACATACGTATGAAGTTCGGTGAGAATTTTAAAATTTTAATACACGTTAAAAAAAATATAATGCCAAACGAAGCCAGTATTTTAAGAAGTGCATTGTGAAAATAGAGATAACTAGGGTTTTTTTGGTTTTTTTTAAGTGTAGTGCACTTTTCTTAAGTGAGGTAATAGATCAGTGCTTGTCAACATGGCTACAGATACCTTAAATTCAGCGATCTTGGTTCTCACTGTAGGTGAACGTGTGTGTGTGTGTGTGTGAACACAAGATGTTTATGTGGTGGTGCAATAACTTTTTCATAGCTGTAAGAGAGCTAAGTTTTAAAATTACAGAAGGTTGTTTAGATTGGCTAATACTGTTTTTTCTTTAAAAATGCAGTTAAATTTAATCGTTAAAAGCATGTATGGCTTACATACAGTAGCTACTTTTCAGATGCTGATCTTTACCATGTGCCAAAATTTCTTATTACAAGGTGAAGTAACTTTAGTTGACCAAGTGCTTTACACAAGGCATAATTCAAAATAGATGTGCCCATATAGAGATTAAAATAGCCATGGAAGTTTTGGGTGTTCTGTTCATTTTTATGATGTTTTCCACTGGCTCTTCGTTGTCTTTTTGAAGTGTTCTAAAAGTCTTTGTAGCCTGTTCAAGAGGGGTGTGAAAGTGAAGTAATTGGACCTTCGTGAAGGCTTTTTGGTACGCTTAAGACTTTAGGCTGCCTATGATCCCACTGGGATATTCTTTGCCTATAGGGGTTAAACCCCAAAATGCAAACCATATGGCTATTGACAAGGGTTCTGAAAGCCTCTGAAGAAGGTTGAACAAGAAGAGAATTAAAGACCTAGTTTGTTTTCAGCTCTCCCAGTTTTGCCTCCTTATTACAACTAGAAAATATTTTCCCAGTGTAATTTAGTGTGTTAGATCTTTTGCAGATATAAGAGAAAGTCCTGGCCCCAGGGATCTTACAATCACAAAAATTTGACATCATGCTTACAAAGGGTGGAATGTTTCTGTGCCAGAAAACTCAAGACGTGTCTCGTCTTGTCATTTCAAAGTTTAGTCTTCTTATGAGAGCTGCGTTGAAATGCTTGTCATATCAAGGCACAGCTGGGTGACGTATGTCTGAATACTGTTGCTCTTATTTTACATTAGATCCTTAATTTATTTTAACATTATGAACTGCATTAATGGACAAAAATTTATATACTATTAAATATATTTAATAGATGTGTTTGAAGACTTCATTTCTCCTACAACTGCTGCTCAGACATTGTTGTTTACAGCATGTAGTAAAAGAAAAGAGGTAAGCTGTTTAAGGATTAACTTTGGACTAAACAAATCAAATAGTCTTATTTGATATTTTCTGCGCAACTTGCTGAGATATTTGAAACAAAAGATAAGAATCTATTAAGGTGGTTGTAAATCTTCCTGCTTAATACATAGGAACCATAATGTCACACAATAATCCAGTTGTTTTCTAGAAGTTTTTTTGGTACTCATCTGTTGGTATGATTTTTCTCCTTGAGGCTGGATAGACATATTTTGCTAATACACCCAGGAGTTATGAATCAACATGGTGGTTTAGTGATGGCATAAAGCAATGCCTAAACCCAGTCTTTTGAAGAAAAAAATGAAATACATTTTAACAATGAGTATTTTAGAGACCTGACAATGGTACTTTAGAAGACTGGCTGAAGTATTTTTACTAACACAAAGCCCTTATCAAACTAGGTCCTGCAGAAGACCATGGGCTTTTGTTATCAGATCCTCACAGAGCCAAATGCTGATCCCCGTAAGAAAGATGGCGCTCTACATATGATTGGTTCTTTGGCTGAAATTCTCCTAAAAGTAAGTACTGATTTCTAGTGGGTGTTCTGGTTCTGTTTCCTTCTCCTTTTCTACCCATCCCCTCCACACCCAACCCAGTATTAGAATAATTGAAATTAGCTCTCTGAATTTTCAAGTTTTGGTTTAGATGTCATAGTACAACTCTTTCATGGTGGAGCTTAATTATTTGGTTCTTGAACAGTTGCAGACTTCATTATACAAATCTCTTGCAAGAAGCTAGACTTCAGAAACATACACATATTATTCTGGTGTGTTGACAACAAAGGAATGTGGATAACTGAATGTTGACTCTCTGACAACGTTCGTTATAAATTATTTCATACTACTTATTTTAGGTTCTTGGAACTGCTGTGCTGCCTTTTGATAAGCAGTAAATTGCTACATAGGTTCTTCAGTTCCACTTGATTTTCAAATTCCTGGTTGTTCATGTCAGAAAATTTGTTTGATCAGAGAGAGCCTGCTGATTTAGGTACTTCATTTTCTTGTAGAAAACAGTTGTGTAACAGGTTTAGCAACCTTGTTCGCTTACAATAGCGGAGGATGACTTGGAAGAAGCTGATTTCTCTTAAGATGGATCAGTTATAACCAATTTTTGAGGTGGTTGCCCTTTCTTCCTTGTCATAAGTAGTTTGTCTTTGGTGTAAAATAGAGATAGAAACTGCAAAATAAAGAAGCCTTAGTGAGCCAAAGATAGATTGTTTTAAAAAAAACCAAACGAACCGCACCATGAATCATTGCTCTTAATCGGTCTTGTTGGTTGTGATAGTGAATAGATAGCAAACCATGCCACAAAGTGACAGACAGGCTAAGAAGGGTAAAAAGTCTGTTTTCTTTTGTGGTATGTTAAGACATCACAGTCTCCTTATTTACACTTTTATGTATAAAATAGGATTAACAATAACTCAATTTTTTTCTCCCACTTATGGCTTTTATTTAAAAATACCAACTGATGTAATTGCCTTAATATTCTCGCAGAAGAAGATATACAAAGATCAGATGGAGTACATGTTGCAGAATCATGTGTTCCCTCTCTTCAGCAGTGAGCTAGGCTATATGAGAGCACGGGTAAGAATGTATAAGGTTTACTTTTATTCACTTGTTGATCTACAATTGAATAGCTTACAGTTTTTACTGAATTGTATCTTGCTCTAAATGGACAAACTGTTTCCATCCCTCCTATAATAAAGTACATTCAAGTTTTAATCATAAGTGTAAGTTTCTTAAGATGTAGCAACATACAATTTTTTAAATGGCTGCAGTACTGTGTGCATAGCTTTTCCTCTGTGTCTAGTGGTATGGTCCATTTGTGTTTTGCATTTAGACTGTACTGCTCACACACAACCTGTGGCCAAAGATGAACTTGAGATCATAGTACTGGTTTAGTGATGTCTAAAAGACAAACCTACCACTGGCCAGCCTCCAAACTCTCAAACATCTTTATTTGTAAAAGTTCTTAATATTTTGGTTAATAAATAACATCTGTACTACTAATTAATTAGTCATTATTTTCTTGGAGAACTGACAATCCACAAGTGTTGTTAAAATGACCACTTTCTTAAATTGTCAGATGCATTTTTTTCACAGGCTTGCTGGGTCCTTCATTATTTCTGTGAAGTTAAATTTAAGAGTGACCAGAACCTCCAGACAGCCCTGGAACTCACAAGACGATGTCTGATTGATGATAGGGAAATGCCTGTGAAAGTGGAAGCTGCCATAGCACTTCAGGTTTTGATCAGTAATCAGGAGAAAGGTACACTTTTTTTTTTTGTTCAAGTTAGAGAAAACATCTCTAACATTTCTAATGAAGACACAATTTAAGCAGAAAAGATATATAATGCATTATTTTCATGGGATAAGCACTAATGTATTAGTATCGTAATTACCTTTTAGGAGATTCGTTTTATAGTCCATTCATGGTAATTTTGCCAGCTGTAGTTAGAACAAGTGGAGTGCTTGACCTAAGTAATTTTTGGACAAGGAAACTTCTGTCGTGGCTCAGCAAGCTTAGAAAGAAACATAACCTGTAATATATAATTGCTGTATTGCTGAATTCCCAGCTACTATTTGGAGTCTTGTAATAGTTATTTGTTAACAGTTTTTTGCTGTATACAAAATTTAATATGAAGTATTTCATGTTTCATAGTGCTTTGTCGATACACTTTGTCTCTCCATTGGCTTTAGTTGTGTGAAAAATATATGTAGGCTATTACATGTCAAATATTTCAGTAGTATTAAAGTGTGAATTTCTGGTTTTCTTAGACTGATACATTCTTGTTATAAAAATCATTGTAAGACTCAACATAATTGGTGTTTTATTTCCATTTACTTTGCAGCTAAGGAATATATTACACCATTCATTAGACCTGTAATGCAAGCTCTGCTTCATATTATAAGAGAGACTGAAAATGATGATCTTACCAATGTGATTCAGAAAATGATCTGTGAATATAGTGAAGAGGTTACTCCCATTGCAGTAGAAATGACCCAGCATTTGGTAAGCCTGTTTGGTCACTTTGCACTTGGGAAGTTTGTTAAACATGACGGATTTTGTTCCTTATATTCAAGATGGTTTGTCATTTGCCAGCTGACTTTAGACCAGCCCATTTAAACCCGTTAATGCAGATGTTTCACATACCTTGTGTTCAGAAGCTGCTGTGTTCTTAGTACAATAAGGAAATGTCTTCCATAGAAAAATAGTAATCCTGATTTTAGCCGTGATAACCCTTCACAGTACACTTCAGAATCAGATTAGAGTAAAAAGTCTTACTGACCTCTTACTGACCTTTAATAACTAAAGTTATTAAAACAGAAATATTAGAAGCAGTTTTTTGGTAGCAAATTGTGGGTGCCAATAGTTAGATGTTTTAGGCTAAATTAGTTGCATCTGAAAATACCTATTGTGTTCTTGGAACATCCACATAGCATAAGTTGTACCTGCAGTTTCATAAGTACAGAGGCCAGGTTGCTGCTGATCTCAAAATCAGGCCCTTAGTGTTTAGGTTTAATGGTTTATAATGAACTTAACTTTTTGGTTTCCTCTGAATTAGTAATATATGTACAGTAATCCACTTTAGCTATGTGGTACTAAACTAGTAATTCTATTCTGTTTTAGAATCAGTCATCTCTGTTTTTGTAAACTATTGAGTTAGCCCTGGGGTCTGTATTGTAAATGATATTTTTTTATATATAATTGCAAATCTACTTTATTCATATACAGATAAACCCTGGTTATTCAAATTACTTTAGACAGAATTGAGAAATTTGGGATGTTGGAAAATGGGAATTTGGAAAAACAAAATTCTGATCTTGAGGGATATGTCAAATAATTGGCATTCACCTGTACTGATTTTTTTAACACACAATATCTTAAAAGTTCAGTGTACAGAATCTCAGACTTGTACAATAGTCTCTATCCAAGCATACCCTCTTTAATTAAACTACTTGAGTGACACGCTTATCTGGGATTTTACTGTTACTGTGCAGGCAATGACATTTAACCAAGTCATTCAGACTGGACCAGATGAAGAAGGCAGTGATGACAAAGCAGTGACAGCAATGGGAATTTTGAATACCATTGATACACTCCTCAGTGTAGTTGAAGATCACAAAGAGGTAAGGAAAAACTCTTTCAAATCAAGTAAGTGCCCGAAGATGCTGGAAAATAGTTATTGTACATTGAATAAAAATCCAACAATATGCTTTCTGCCAATGTTTTAAAATCCTTTTAGTTAAAAAACTGTTAAGCTTATTTACACCTGCACACACAGGTATAAAATCATAACTATGTTGCATGTACAACTTACGAGCATAAACATTTAAGATCTTGGACACTTTACAGATTTCTGTAGCAGTCCAGATACTTGGATATAATTCTTGTGTACCAGCAGATGGAGGCAGTAACCACTAAAATTGAGTGGTGTCATTTGCTCAGTTTGTCTGTAGCAAATGTAACAGTCTTGTCAGGTGTACTGACAAACGTCTGACTTGATGCCGTGTACCCTTGGAACAAAATAGATGCATCAGTAATCGACTTACAATATTGCGTCCATTTGCTGCTGATGTATCATTTTGCTATCTGCTATACAGCAAAGTATTGGGAAATCTGCATAAGGCCAAACTCAGTGTATGTTTCTGTTTTGTTTTTTCTTGATTTTGGCATGGTTGGCACTTAAAACTTACACTGGCATATCTGTCGATCAAGGGTATGAAAAATGTTCACCCCTGAAAGACATAGCTCTGCCGACCTAATCCCCATTATAGACAGGGCTGACCTAGTTACTGCCTCTTGAGGAGGTGGATTATCTACGCTGATGGGAGAAGCCCTCCTGTCTGCATCAATAGTGTGCACTAAAGTGCTCCAGCTGTACTGCTGTACCATTTTAAGTGTAGGCATACCCTGACGTACCACAGTGGTGCAGCTGCATCTGTTCCACCCTGGTGTTTCTTGCATAGACATATCCTGCAGCTACACTAGGGGGTTCTGCTGGCATAACTATGCCAGCATAGCCTCTGTAGTGTAGCCTTAGTCTGTGTTGTAAAATACTCCAGCAAAGATTGATGTGGCTACATTTTACCGAGTATTATGCTACTATACTGATGTCTGATAAATGTTTTAATTCCATGGTGCCTAAACGGCTTGGTGGTAATCATGCTTTTAAAGTTCCAGAGGTCTTAGTAAAGGAAGCATACTAAGGGTATGCCTATACTGCAATTAAAAACACACAGCTGGTCCATGCCAGCTGACTTGGGTTTGGGATAAGAGGCTGTTTAATTGTGCTGTAGATGTTCGTGCTTGGACTGGAGCCTGGATTATGGGAGGGTCCCAGAGCTCAGGCTACAGCCTGAGCCCAAATGTCTACATTGCCATTAAAAATACCTGAGCTAAATCAGCTGCCACAGGTGTCTAATTGCCGTGTAGATGTACCCTAAGACTTTTGTATCAAAGCTCATAACATGATGCTGCCATATAACAAACCAAGGGACGTTCTGGTTTCTTAACTAGCTTACTGTTGTGTTGTATGTATTCATTTATAATTTTTTTTTATGGGGACTAAAAATGTTACTCAAACTAAATTAAAATAAGAGTAATAGTAAGTATAAGCAAAAACATATCTCAGTGAGATTCCTCCAAGATCCAAAGAAGAATGGTGTTCCAGGAAAAAGATTGCATTAAAGAGAGGCTGACAGATCTTTAGCTACAATGATGCAGTTATAATACATGTGGTATTCAAGAGATATGTAATTTTGTAATGTTTGTTAGAAGGTGACACTCTAGTAAAGGTACTTCACAGAATTTTATTTTAAAACTTATTTAAAACCAATTTTTACATGTGCTTGAAACTCATTTAAACTTTCTCTTTCAGATTACGCAACAGTTGGAAGGGATCTGTTTGCAAGTTATTGGAACAGTTTTACAGCAGCATGTTTTAGGTATGCGTCTCCTTGTTTGTGTCAGTTATTTGCCTGTCATTAGCATTAAATATAGTGCTAAAGTGATGCTTCCATTTTAGAATTCTATGAAGAGATCTTTTCCTTGGCTCACAGTCTGACATGTCAGCAAGTCTCTGCACAGATGTGGCAGCTTTTGCCTCTTGTTTTTGAAGTTTTTCAGCAGGATGGCTTTGATTACTTTACAGGTAAGAAATCCTAATAAAAAATGTCTTAAGATTAGTGGGTTTGATATATTTGTGTTGGGCATAAATGAAATAAATCTTGATTGCAATTTAACCAATGTTCAGAACAGAGTTCTATTTGCTGTATATTATTTTGACCAAAATAGTTTTGCTTAAGCCATCTATATAACCAGGTTTGTCAGGTGACATCCTACTATAGTAGCCAACACCATGTTTAACTAGCTTACAATAAGCCTGAATGCTATATATTAACAGCTAGTGTTGTGTAAAATACACAGAATGGCTAATTGATTATTCTTATTTAATAGATATGATGCCTCTCTTGCATAATTATGTAACTGTCGATACAGACACGCTTCTGTCTGACACAAAATATCTTGAAATGATCTACAGTATGTGTAAAAAGGTAGGTAGACGCCTTCTGTCTAAAACTTACTGGCCTGTGTACAAAATGGAAACAAAAAAATATTTTGTAAAAATGTATTTTCTGTTACAACAGTAGACTCTAAAACTGGAGACTTTTTAAAATTGTATCTTTCGGATATATGATGTTTGGTATTTGCCATGACTCTGCAAGGAACAGCAGCTGAAAAAAGGAAATTACCAAGTTGCTATCAGGGGTTTAGTTAAAGTAAACTCCCTCCCACCCCCGCAATAAGTTGTGCATCACATAAGAATATTAGAAATATGCACGGGCAATGGCTGGAGTCAGTCATCGTCTTGTATTATTTGTATTACAACAGTGCCTAGAGTCGCATTTGAAATTGGAGCTTTATTATGCAAACATGTAGTAGGAGATAGTGCCCCAAACAGATTAAATTTAAATAGACAAGATAAATAATGTGGGAAGGGAAACAGGAACAGAGAGATGAAATTACTTGCCCAGGGCCACACGGCAGATTTGTGGTAGAGTTGGGGATAGAATCCTGTTCTCCTGGCTTCTGGTTCACCATCTTTTCCACTGGACTACACTGCCTCTCAACATTTTCCATCCTTGGCATTTTAATCTTGTCAACATGTAGGGGTATAGTGCATTCTTTGGAACCTTAGCCCTAGTTAACCTAGGGGAATGCAAACCTTCTCAAATACAGTTTTCTCTTCAGGACTTGTGTATTGTATATGTAAGTCTTGTTATCTGAACTCTGCACCAAGTTTGCTCTTTAGATTGAAGTGCTCACATTATTTCCTTTGGTTGATTCTATGATTGGAAGTGTTTAAATTGTGTTGTGAATAACTTATTTGAAGAGTTACAGCCCTTTTTGTGTTTGTGAATTAGCTGCAAACAGGTTGATTTTTCATCTATTCGTTTATTTTGTAATTGAGTAGTTTTTGTAAACAAACTATCTTAATTATTTGTGACCTGGTCATTGTCAGTTTTTACTACTTGTTGTTTTCCCTTAGTGCCATGTGGTTAGTCCTAGATTTTTATAGTATTTTCTGGTCCCTGGTTGGCCAAAAAAAATGATATAACCAAGCTTTATAAAATTCTATGTGAATTTTTCAGATAACTATTCAGTGAATCTTTTGCGCAAATGTTTTCAAAATGGCTATGAGCACTTCTTATGCAAGTACTCCTATAAACTTGCATACATACTAAGATTCAACATTTTTGCAGAACAAGTAGATGGTGGTTCGCTGCAACCATTTTTTTTGCTCCACTTACATATCTCCAGTTATGATCCTGAATCTTTGTTGTAGTTTATTCCCTTTTTTGTTTCTCTTCTTTACTGATGAAAGCTGGAAATGGCACACTAGTATTTTAATAGAGATCATAGTTGTAGATTAACTTCTCAGAGAAAAACAGAATATCGAAAACATCTTTTATCTGTAAGCAGAAAACCAACAGTAGTCTTCTGTTTTTCAGGTCCTTACTGGAGTTGCAGGAGAAGATGCAGAATGTCATGCAGCAAAGCTATTGGAAGTCATCATTTTACAGTGCAAAGGGCGTGGCATCGATCAGGTTAGTAACATGTGTTTGCTATCTTAAAATCATGTGACAAAATCCACATTTTTAGTTTTAGTGAAACTATTATCTGCTGAGATATCATACTGCAGTGCTAGGAGTATTATAAGGCAGCACTGGTAGAGCTAAAGAAATGCATATTTCATACTTTGCCTCTAGAGGTAGAGTGCATCTGATAATCTAAAACACTTCCTTGCATGAGGGAGTGCAGTTTAAGAGCAGACTACCTCTTTTTGCTGTTGGACTAAATTCTGTAATAAACTCTAGTGCAAGGGAAAGATTTAATGGGCCACATGGCACCATCTGTAGGGACGCAATAATTTCTTCAGATTGTGTTTTAAAGAAAGCTTAATCTGTGTTGAAATAATAGTGCTAACCCTCTGCTAAGGGAAGCAGGAAAACTATTCTCCCACTTCTGCTGGATATCTTGAGTTGCATCCTGTAATGCTGTTCTCCAGTATTAATAACTGACATTATTACAGTAAAAAGTCAAAGGTGTGGTGGTGTTTTTTAATATGGGAAAAAGAAAAGGAGTATTTGTGGCACCTTAGAGACTAACAAATTTATTAGAGCATAAGCTTTCGTGAGCTACAGCTCACTTCATCGGATGCATTTGGTGGAAAAAACCAATATGGGAAGTGACTAAGTCTGTTTTCTGGAGTTACTGATGTTCATATTCTGTTTACACGAGCTAGTTTTTTAAAAAACAAGATTACAGAATTATTGGGGAATTAAAAATGCACTTAAATATCTTTAGTATGGCTATCCTGGGTAATATTACAAACCCAAGTACTACATATAGGTTTTACTCATGGTTAATGATATATTTCATTCATGTTGGCTTGACTTGTACCACCAATTAACACTGAGGTGTTAATATCCTTGCATTACTTTCTGTTTTTATTTCATCTTCGTGTATAACCTCAGGTATATTTGTGCACCAGACTGCTTATTCAGCAGTGTTGTATACCATTCTGCAACTGTACCTATGAAATACTGTTGTTAAAATTATATATCTAATTATTCCATGTTGCGTATATAATTAACTCTTGCTGGTGCTGGGGGGGAAAAGGGTGTTTTGATCCGTTAAAATACTGAGTTTATAATGGTTCTATCTCTTCCAGTGTATACCTTTATTTGTGGAAGCTGCATTAGAGAGATTGACCAGAGAGGTGAAAACAAGTGAACTGCGAACGATGTGCCTCCAGGTTGCCATAGCTGCCTTGTATTACAATCCTCATCTGTTGTTAAATACCTTGGAAAATCTTCGTTTCCCCAATAACGTGGAGCCTGTCACTAATCACTTCATTACACAGTGGCTTAATGATGTAGACTGTTTCTTGGGGTAAGCTGCTCTCAGTTTGAAGACTGCCATGTGTAGTCTACCACCTATTTTCTATTTTTAGAAATTGGAATTAAGTAGATATAAAATGTTGTTGTTTTTGTATTTTAGACTTCATGACAGAAAGATGTGTGTGCTGGGCTTGTGCGCTCTTATTGATCTGGAGCAAATACCACAGGTTTTAAATCAAGTTTCAGGACAGATCTTGCCAGCTTTTATCCTTTTATTTAATGGATTGAAAAGAGCATACGCTTGCCATGCGGAGCATGAAAATGACAGTGATGATGATGATGAAGCTGAAGAAGATGAGGAAACTGGTAAGGAAACTGAAACAGTACTGTTAAATTTCAATATCTCGTGTCCCCTCCATGTCCGACAGTCTCTAGAGCATGGGGACAGCCAGCCCCTTCCTGTAATTCCCCACAGTCCTCTACCTCCACAGATAAAGTTAGCGCTGGGGCTTTGGAGCGTCTTTTTAGCCCTTTTATAGATCCGTTTGGCAATTTTCCTGACTGGAGCAGAAGTAAACTTTTTTTTATGGATGAGATTCCTGGGCTGCTTCTCTCCAGAGTTGTATTGGGCCAGCTCTTTTTATAGACATCCCCTGCTTCCCAGGGGGTTATTGCTGGGACAGACCTTTTCCCCCTTGCATCTATTTGAACCATGAGTGAGGGGCACAGAAAGACCTGTAGGTGGTCCTCTTGTTCCTCTGCACTCCAGCTGTGCTACAAAGTGCCCCATGTTCTGGTGCTTTGAATCTGTATCTGAAACAGCACCTTCTTCCTGCCTGTTCTAGCATAACGTAACCTCCACCTCATAAGCTGTCTCCAATCTATCCAACAATTGTTCTTTCCAATCTCTTTGATCAGTCTTCCTCCTCTTCAGATCTCTTCTTTGTCTTTCTGCACGAAGTTCAGACTTCTGCAGAACTTTTGCCTGTCTCCACATCTATAATCTCCATCACTCTCCACCTCTCCCCATGCTCCTGCCTGGACTTTTTAGATTCTAAATTCCTTGGGGTTAGGGACCGTGTCTTGCTTAAATTTCTGAAGTGTCATGCAAAATTTGCCATATAAGTGTATTTATTAATAACTAGTTTCTTGTGGCAGCAACGTGTTCCTTTCCTACTGCTCAGAAGATAAGGAAAGGGCCCACAAAGGAAAGTGTGACACTGGTAGAGGTGGAGAGGAGTGGCCCCTTCTGTGTGAAACCACATTTTTATTCGCAAAAAAGAAAAGGAGAACTTGTGGCACCTTAGAGACTAACAAATTTATTTGACCTCACGAAAGCTTATGCTCAAATTTTAGTCTCTAAGGTGCTACAAGTATTCTTTCTTTTTTGCGAATACAGACTAACACAGCTACTACTCTGAAACCACATTTTTATTGATTCCATCACTGATCAGTATAACCAAAATCCTACCTGAAGATAACAATTTGATTTTGAAGTTAAAAATCTCATTGCTTTATGTGTAAAAGAGTCCTCTTCTGTGACATTCGCCTTACAGAGGAATTAGGGAGTGATGAAGATGATATTGATGAAGATGGACAAGAATACTTAGAGATTCTGGCAAAACAGGCAGGAGAAGATGGAGACGATGAGGACTGGGAAGAAGATGATGCTGAAGAGACTGCTCTGGAGGGCTATTCAACAATTATTGATGATGAAGACAACCCTGTTGATGAATATCAGATATTTAAAGCAATTTTTCAGAGTAAGAACTGTATTTCATCTGCTAGCTGACAGTTACATATTTTAATTCAATTTTAATTTGTTTTTGGAAAATTAAATGCATAATGGATTGTCATTTGGTGACAAATTATTAAATTAGTTCCTTCTCTAGAGAGAAAAGTCAGTGTGGCTTCTGGGGTGGGAGAAGGGAAGCTTGAAAGTATTTAAAGATCAACATTTTTTGAGGCATTTTCATTGCTTTTTAGAACACTTGTATCTGTTTCTGAAATACCAATTTTAAGATTTCTTGTATTCTTAGTACACTCTCTTCTTAGGGGAACTCCAAGTCAAAATACAGGCTGCTTTCTGATTAAGGTGGCAGTGAGAAGATGTTTTGAATGATGAAATATTCTAATGAGATGAATTGTCCTTTTTTTCTTTGTAGCAATTCAGAATCGTAACCCCGTTTGGTACCAAGCTTTGACACATGGTCTTAATGAAGAACAAAGAAAACAGTTACAGGACATAGCAACTCTAGCAGATCAACGGCGGGCAGCCCACGGTACCTTCCCATTCATACTTTATAGCATTTATTATTTTTTACTATTTAAATGTTGATATGCTCAGTGCTTCACAAGACATGCAACACAGACAGAGCTTACCCCAAAAAAACTTGCATGTTAACAAGACATAGAGTGTGTGGGTTGCAGTGGGAAGCCCAAAGGAGAGAGGATAATTAGTGTGTTTTGAATAGTTCAGCATTAACTTACAGCTTAATGTTTTGGCTTTTGATAATGTAACACTGTCAATTTTTCTGCTTAAAATTGTTTACTGAATAGTGATCTCTCTCAAAACATATATTGGAGGTGGTTCAGACTTGCCCACAAGGTTCTAGGCCCTTCTGTACTTCTGCCTGTTTCTGTGCCTCCAGTGATACAAAAAGAGTAATGTCTCTGTTCCCACCATTGTAGTCTTAACTTCTAAAGATGACTGGGAGAGTAGGCAGCAATAAGGACAACTTCCCTGGCTTTGCTCTCCAAACAGGGACCACCTGCCAAGCTCCTTTGTTTTGTTTTTTGTCTCCTCCCCCATCACAATGGAGCAGGCAAACAGAACAAGCTAAAGACCATGAGGTACTCAGAATACAAGGAGACCTCCCAGGAGTTGGAGGAGCAAAGTTCTGCCACAGTTGCTCTCTGTTCATGTAATCTCACTCTGCTGGGTGACAGGCCTTGGTCTCTGTGGCTTGTTTGGGTCTGTGGATGCTTCTCCTCCCCCATAAAGCAGAGACTCTCTTAGAGTCACCTCTGCAAGTATGGATCAGTCCTCTTCATCTCTTGGGACTCAGCAAGCTGGAATTTCATCTCCGTGATCAAGGACTCTTTAGGGGGAAGTCTAAAACTCCAAGCCTCCAGTCCAGTTAAGGGAAAGGATGTCTCATTGGAGGTTCATTCCAAAGTGAATAATCAAGTCACTTGGCAAAGGAATCTAGAATCCTCCTGACTGTCCTTGACTTATTTCCTAGCTGCAATCATGTTGGTAAGAAGAATCTCCAAAATCTCTGCTCTTGAAGAACATGTAACTGACTGTACCATCCTTGATGACTGTGTATTTTGTACGCCACAGTTTTGTAACCAAGGTTTACCTTTTCCACCTTGCTCCCCACATCTCCAGTGCCTCACAAGCAAGCAGTCTTCCTTTAGCTAATACAAAACCTGAACACATGATATGAACAGTCTGGCATATTGTAAATGTGAGCAGTGGTGCAAATAACTTAGTAGAGCTGACAGTCTGGAAAGCATTATTTGTTTCCTTTCTTCCTAAATGCCTGGGCCTGAAAGCATTGAGACCATCTTTAGCTAGGGTGGATCAAGCACTACAGTACACAGAGTATGGTCTATGGAAGCCTGGGCAGAAAGGGCATCAACTACCAGAGGATATCTCTAAAGTGGCCCCTTTATTCATTCATTAACAGGTTTATAAAATACTACAGTATTAACCATCATTCTTCAATACAAGCATAATAGATTAAAGTTCTTAAGATTAGAAAAGGGAGAATATTTTCGTTCTGTTTCTTACTACTTCCTCTCTAGTATGTCTGATTGATTGGGGATAGGTCAAGATACAGATTGGGAAAATTTGTTCTTTTCTTGGACTGACCACCTCCATTCTGCCTTGCCTTCAGAATTTCTTCAGATATATCTTCTGAGTCCATGTATATAATTAAATAGGATTGAATAGTAACATAATGAATCAGACCAGTGGTATGGCTAGTCCAGAATCCTGCCTATCAGGAGCCAGTACCAGTTGCTTGAGTGGAAAGGTGCAAGAAACACAGTAAGCAGCTATAGAATAACCCAAAGGGATTTTTTTTCCTAATCGTTATCAGAAGTTAGTTTATGCTCTGAAACATGTTTTCAAATGGTTGGGTTTTTTAAAATCTACTATTGGAACTCTAGATGTCTTTATCCATATAAATGTCGAGACCCGCTTTGATCCCTGCTAAACTCTTGGTCTTAATGATACCTTGAGGGAGTGGGCTCCACATGCTAACTGTGCATGTTATGAAAAGGATCAGTTTTAAATTTTCAGCTGTTGGTTCTTAGCACAAATTTAAAACAACTTTGAGGCTCATGTAATTTACATCAGCTGGTAATGTGTCTACATGCTTATGTTAGCCAGGGATTGCCCATAGCACAGGATCCTCCAGCTGGGCCCTTTGCGACTGAGCATACTTCTAACATGCCCTATGTTGGAGACAGTTAGAATGTAGTCCACTGTTGCTGACTGTGCCATGCAGGAATTTCCCTAACTGAACAGCTTTTCAGCTTTACTGCACTGGAGCAGTGCACAAGGCTCATGTGCAAGGTTTTGGTTCTCAGTGTTTCCTTACTGCTCTGGAAGAAGTATTTGTCTGGTCTGAGTGCAGGAAGAGGTACAAACAAGTCTGAACTGCCCCTGGTATTTGCAGGAAGAGAGGCACCATTCAAATGTGTCTGATCAGGAGAGAGTGTCTCAGAAAGGAAGTAATCAGGCAACTGTATGTTGTGCCTTTGATCTATACTCAGTCTTGATTTGCATGTGCATTGTAACCTATGAAAAGACACACCAAACAATAAAAATTTTTAAAAACACATGGAAACTATATGACCAGTCAATGTGGTCAGAGTTCAAATGTAACCGTTGGTCCCTTCAAGATGAGGATAGAGACATGGATTCTGTGTGATAGAAAGGTAGCTGAGATTGAGAATTAGAACTGGATGAGTGGAATGTAGAGGGGATGTTGAATAATTTAAGTGCTTCTTTTTTTTTTTATAGTTTACACTAACCTATGCAGTGTAGCAGCCTTAACTGGAAGGAGACAGTTTATTGTGTGTGTGTGCGCACGCACGCATGCGCACGCGCGCACATGTGCATAGAGAACAACTTTCCTCTCTTTGTTCCGTTTATATTTCCCCTCCTGCTGTTGAATCTGGGCAGGAACATTGAATTTTTCATTGATGTTCAAATGGTGCTTATTTAGTACAAGTACGGTTTTTTTAGTGACTTGACTGACTGGTCCCTAGAGTATCTCTTGTTGAACAGAAAACACTGAAAGTTCAGTAGCAATCCAGCGGCCAGACTTTCAGCTGTGTTTGACTCCTATTCCAGAACATGTCACACAGGAAGCATTTCATTTAAAAACTGTAATTTTTGAATTTAATATTAATATTCTCCGTATATTTTTTTTAAATCATAGTAAAATCTATTGCCAAGATTTTTCAAAAGTGACTAACAATTTTTGGGTGCCCATTGTAGACACCTTAAAGGAATCTGATTTTTAGACGGTTGCTCAGCAGGTGCATTTTTGGGTGTCTCAAGCCCCCAAAATCTGAGGCATTCACAAACACTACCTACTCAGACCAATTGTGATATTTACATTTTTTGATATCTACATTCTACTAAAATATTTTTCTTTCAGAATCCAAAATGATTGAAAAGCATGGAGGATACAAATTCAATGCTCCAGTTGTGCCAAGTTCGTTCAATTTTGGAGGTCCAGCCTCAGGAATGAATTGAATTATCATTTTTCCTGCTACTGTGTGATTGTAGTGAAGAGCTTGTGTTCCTCCCAGTAGTGGTTCCAGAACTGGTTCATGTTATCTACAACTCACTCTAAACGAATTGATAAATAGATTGGACAAAAAAACCCCAGGAAGTGGGACCTGATCATGCAACCTAATACTGGAAAGCAAACCAGAGGTTTTTTGAAGATAGGAAGAACCTGACTTGAAAGCTTCAAATGACACACTGTGGAAATCTGAAATCAAGAGGGGATGTCATGAAGGCAGCTTTTCTTTTTCTGTGGAAAAAATAGGCGTGGGCTGCAGGACTATTTAAAATGTCTCATTTACAGGACAAGCTAGAAGGCTGATTTAATTTTGACACTTGTGGCAGTATGAGTATTGGCCCAATTTCCTTCCCTGTCCCTCCTCTCTATTGGGTGTTTATTCTTTTCATGTAAATAAGATAAGGTAATCGGATAGCCTTACTTAATCTTCATTTCCATTCATCAAGATTGTTCATATGTAGAATATTGGACACTTATTGTAGCACTACATAACTGGTAAATCTGTAAATGAATTAGCACTTTCATATTGAAACAAGCCTGCTAGCCTATGTACAAAAATAGCAAAATGTTTGCTGTTTATTAAAAAAAAAAAAAAAAAAAGAAAAAAAAAAGGGATGTAATGGGGAAAATAATTTCAAGTTTTAATTTAAAATTAACTAGCAGTTTTGTACCTGGTGACTTTGTGGTGCAGTCACCTCTGGTTGTGACTTGAATTCGGTTATGTAAAAAGGGGTTAGTGATATTTCATTGCTGCTAAAAAAACAAACAAAAAAAGGCAACACCCTCTGTGTCCTTTGTTTTTCTTAAAGCTCTCAATGTACAAGTGGAAATTTGGAGACAAAATCTTAATGTAAGCACTGAGAAACATTATCTTCTCTGAAGCATGTAAATTGGACATGAAATTCTGCTCTTAAAGAGTTTATTGAAGTGTGTGGATGAAACATCTATATATGCAATCTATTAAAAAATTAATTCGGCTAACTTGGGCTTGATCTATGATTGCAGTTTATTCCTAATTTTGCAAAATAATTCATCCTGTTTTTGCACTCCCAGCATTAATATGTGCTCTTGTTTGCCTGGTCCAGATGGGATGTTTAAGGTTTCACCAAGCTTTCACTTTTGAAGCCATACTTTCCCCCTTCATCTCCAGCTGTTATAGTACCTCGTATTTTAGCTAGAAAGGCGAAATAAAGTTCCCTCTGGGACCACTGTCAAAACCACTCTATCTAGAAGCCAGCAGTAAGGTGCTGTGAATGGGCTGGTTTATTGCCCCCTTTTTCTTCTCTGAAAATCTAAATTAATAGTTTGATCCTGTGTTGAGATCATTGGTGTCAAATCTTTTAAAGCAAACATTCTTTCTTTTGGCTGTTTTTATGTGTCACCTGCTGTTACAACTGATATTAAACAAGCTACCTTAATTTAAATGTAAGCCTCCAAATCTTAAATGCAGGTTAAAATGAACTGAGTTTATATCTGTAAAAAATGAAACTGAAATGCACATATATATATAGATATATATATATATATATATTATGATATTCAAAATGCAGTCTTCAGAAAATTGGTTTGTGTGGTGTTTTTATTTTTTGAGTCAACAGAGTAACAGGTATCCAGAAGTTGGGTTTTCCTTGAGTTTGACCAGTAATAGTTACTACTTTTTGGCTTGTCACACAACTACTAGGACTGTTCTGAGCAGGGCTAATGGACGTTTCACTTATGCCTCCGTTTTGGATTGCCTTTCTCACACAAATCTTTCCATGTGCACAAAAAACAGTTCTAATATGAAAGACTAGTCCAAGCCTGTGATGGAATGTTTCCCTATCTGAACACCTTTAAGGGGATATGTGTAAGCATTTTATGGAATGGATATTGCATCTGGTGTAGAAGAGCCTACAGTTAGCCTTGAGCCTGGGTATCCTATATAGAGATGTGGTATGATAGCCCCATTATCACTTTCTGATTCCTAAAAAGGTTGACTGGCAAAGTACATATTTAAAATAAAACTTCTGAAAATGTGTATTCATTGCAGGCCTCAAAATGTGTTCTACTGTTGAGGTGGGAATCTCAAAACTTGATTTTGCTTTTGTGGCAAGGTGATACAAGATATTATTACAGCATTTACTTTCCTGTCCATTCCTGAACTTTGAAAGCTTCCCTAATTTAACATGTTAAAAAAAATAAAAATACTGTATTTCTAAACTTCCACTTGTGGGGCAATAATTTATCTACTTATGCTTCCCAAGTATTAAAAAAAATAGCTTAGTTTTTGGGTAGGTGAGCATGACAATTTAGGTTGCGGGGAGGGAAATTTTGTGTGAGGGTGAAAAAATTGAGGGAAAGCTAATGAGAAGCTAGTTTCATGGTTATTTAGAGCTTGAATAGTTATTTCTCGAGTCAATGGAAAATTTCTGTATAAGTGTGAAATGCAGTTTTGTTTTCGATGATGTCATACGTATCTCAAAATTGGTAGGAACTGCATCACTTTTCAGGGTGGGGGAACTGGGATTTGCTTTTTCACTTCTCCAACAGGTACATCAGTATACAGTCCAAAGGAACAATTTTGCATTGGCAAGGTGATGTGCTAGATTACCTAACAAGTTACGTTCGTTTTTTACTTTTAGTGATATTCTCATTGTACAATTCAGAACTGACTCCTTTTTTTGTGGGACTTTCACTTACCTGTTAGATTCTTTAAGTGTGTTGGGGAACGTAAAACCTGAGTGGCTTTTCTAATGTTGAAATTTTCCATTTGGATTAATATATCTAAACTACATCTTCACCACTTATCTCACTGCATAATTCCAAATGCATAGCTGTAGACGTAGAATATCTTGGACTCTTGTTCTAGTTATATCACTCCTTATTAAAGTTTGCCTTATCCTGCTAACTATACTTTTTTCAAGCAGACCTTCACAGATACATTGCCTCATATTCCCCTTACAAACTACACTTAATTCAAGTTTAAAGCAGAAGTCAAGGTATCTTTAAAGATTTGTGAAACCTTGTGAAGATTTGACATGCTCTGGCCCTGAATAGTTTATCTTAGGGAAATTTCTGGTTTAGAAACCATTTTCTTACAATTCTTTCTGTCCTGGTCAGAAGTCATATTTCATGGATATTTGTCCAATACAGGTGAATGAAAGCCAAGTTGTTTTTAAATAGAAATTACCATTTCTGTTCAAAATTAGAGCCCTGTTTTAGGTTGACATTGGTCCAGTATTAGATGCATCCAAGGAAGTTTGAAGAAACCCCCATCAACAATTGTGGAATAAGTGCCCATGGGGAAATTTCTTGTCCCGCTTGTTAGTGGTTGGCTTATATCTACGGCTTCTGATTTTTTTTATTTTAATTGATAAAATACTGATACAAAATAAAATTACAATACACGACATTATTTTATATATCCGGCAAACACTGGAAAAAACTAAACGATTACTTGTATCTAAGCACTGGTGTACACAGAGCAGTAATGTGGACTGGGGCAGGTGAGTTCTAAAACACATTAATATGCATTAATTGGTCACTATGTACCCTGCTGGTGTGCACTAAATGTTCCTAGTACATTTTAACAGCTCTGTTTGAAATGACTATGTTAAAGCGCACTTGGGAACATTACAAAGATTGATCATTACAGTACATACAGAAGAAGCCCTAAAAATCCCCAGTATTTTGGACATCTACATCAAACTAAAACATTGCTAAAAGTAAACATCCCAAAATGAAATTAACAAACTCCTAAAATATAAGACCTATTTATCTCTTATAGCATGAGTATTTATATCAACAAACAAACAAATTCAAAGTGTAAATTTATGTTCTCTAGACATAAATATCCACATCTTTTTTTGAATCCTGCTAATACTTGGCCTCTGATACTTGGTTAATCAGATAACTTTAAAAAAAAAAAAAAAGCTGTCTTTTGACTGTCCCATGGTAAGTAGGAGTGCCTGATCTTTTTTCAGTCCTTTATACAAAATCTCTTAATGTCTAATTTTTATTTCCAATGTGAACCTCTTCTATCTTCTTTTGAGAGATTGTTCAGAACTGAACATAGCACCGGGTGAGGACATAATATTAATTTGACCCCAGACCGCTAGAGGAAGACACAGCTTTTTCAGTCCTCTACCCCCTTCTGACTCAAGATTTCTCCAGACATATCTTCACAAGGACTAGTCACTTCTCTTCAGCTCTTGAGGCTCAACAATAACTATTCTGCAACCCAGTGTCTTCCCACCATCTGGATCTCTGGATTTCTCTCCTCTACAGATCACAAAGGCGGATCAGTGTTTTGGCATTCCACAGTCCAGCCATGTCCCCTCTGCTCCTGCTTACTGCCAGATTCTCTGCCTCTGCAGCAGCAGGTAGTGGTGGCTTCTTTTGCAGTCACCCTCGTTCCTATTTTAATTTTTCTGCTTAGCTTTGGGGCTCTGCGGAGCAGTATTCTATCTCCTTGCCATTCTTCCTCCTCTCTGAGTTGGTTAACCCTTCATAAGCCTCTGTTGCAACATCTTCTTGCTTCTCTGTCCCTTATAGGCATGGCAGAGCATCCAGGAAAGCACCAGGTCAAATCCAAGAGATGCTTTACAGCTGAGGCATCCTTCCCAACTTCAGTAGATGGCAAATTGTACTCAGACTTCTGTCACTAATAGTTAGGTTCCAGGGCTACAAATCAGACAGGCAGATTGGGTCCCTTACGCACCAAGGCACCCATTTCTCCAGTGGGGGGAAAATGGACCAAGAACCCCAGTGCAGAGCAGGGAGAGAGTCCAGAAGTAAGATGGACCCAATCAACTTGGGGGTAAGTCCCTAGGAGACCCTGCAGAACAAAGGAGAGGCTTGCAGGGCTACAGGTCTTGCACCCCCACCTAGTCTTAAAGTGGGTCCTGAGCACCCTCGGGAAAGAAGCATGACTTCCAATCAGCTACCCTTTCTCACAAGCTAACCAGGGGGAATAGGACCCAGTGTGGGAGGATTCTAAGATGACCTCTCAGCACTTCAAGCCCTAAGAAAGGGAAGCCACAGAACGCCTCACCAAACTGAAGCAGAGCTCCTACACTCCCAAAGTGCTCTGAAAATGTTAAAATATCTAGAAAGCGAAAGAGAGTACAAAAAAATCAGGAAATACAAGTCCCCCCCTCTTCCTCCTGCTCCCCCAAAGCAAGTTTGCTCTCTAGCTCTGAAACCTGAGCAGGCTTCTGAGAGTAAACCTCAAAGTAAATTTCTCCCTGCAAAAATCCTGCCCTGAAGCTTCACTACTTCAAGGAAGTGATTAGGGCTGAACAGAAGAAGACTATGAGGACTAGCACATTAATAAGAGCAACATCAGGCTCTGTAACATTCAAGAACCAAAGAGCTCTATTGCGGAGACACTAAAAGTTTGATGCTGCAGTAGCATCCCTTGCCAGGGATATGATGATTCCCTCAGAAGGGCAGTTCTACCCTAAGGAACCCACTGATTGGAAAGATGGATTCTACTCTCAAAAAAGACTGAAGTTTCCTCTGACACCCTGCAAGTATCCCTGGAAGCTACTAGCATTGCAGGTGCATCTCTATCCTGGCTGAAGATCTCAAAACCTTTAAGGACAGAGATCACCTCTGACTTTAGCTTCACTAGAGTCTCCTTAGCAACAGTGTTTATAGCTGATGCCTCCATCGATTCAATGAGGTTCTCGGCCCAAGCCATGCCTTCCAAGCTCAGTAGCCAAGTGCCATGTAAGGCTCCAACCCTGGAAGGTGGATGCTCACTCTAAGCAGGTCCTATGCTCCGCCAAGTTTGCAGGTTCCTTCCTTTTTGGAGAAAAGCTGGGTAAGGTGGTGGCTGACAGTGCAGCAAAATCCAAACAGTCTCTCCCTTTCCTATCAGAGCCCCCAGGAGAGAATATAGCCCAATCTTCAGAGAGAGGTGTTCTTTTTAATCCTTATCCTCACAAAGGTATCAGCAAAGGCACAACAGATTTTCCAAGGCAAAACGGTGGAATTGAGATTCCTAGGGGAAACTCCAGAGGGATCTCAGCCCCCACCCCTAATGCACTTTGACAAAGATTGCATAGGCCTCCAGTTAAAGCTGAAGCTAGGGGTCAGGATTTCCCATTTCCTAAAGGCATGGTTTTCATTACCCACAGATAAGTGGGTCAGGGAAATAGTGAGCCAGGAATACTCTAAAGCTGCAGGCTCCACCCTATCTGTTCTTCATCTGGTCCCCCAGCTCTACTGGCCCCTGGTAAAACAATCTGATCCCAAATGAAATATCTTCTGGATATGGGAGTGACAGAGTGTTCCCTCAGAAGAAAGGTCCTCCAGGTTCTACTTTGATCTTTTTCGTTGTACAGAAGTGCATGGGAATATTAGAGCCATTCTGAACCTCAGAAGGCTCAACAAGTGGATGGGAAAAAAACCAAAGTTTCTGATGGAAACCCTGACCTCTGATCTCATCCCTGTCTTGGGGTGGACTTCTTGACTTGAGTAGATCTAGCAGATGCATATTTCCGTATCCCCATCTGTCATAAATATAAAGGGAAGACTAAACACCTTTTAAAATCCCTCCTGGCTAGAGGAAAAACCCTTTCACCTGTAAAGGGTTAAGAAGCTAGGATAATGTCGCTGGCACCTGACCAAAATGACCAATGAGGAGACAAGATACTTTCAAAAGCTGGGGGGAGGGAGAAACAAAGCGCTCTCGCTCTGTCTGTGTGCGATGCTTTTGCCTGGGACAGAACAGGAATGGAGTCTTAGAACTTAGTAAGTAATCTAGCTAGATATGCGTTAGATTCTGATTCCTTTAAATGGCTGAGAAAATAAGTTGTGCTGAATGGAATGTAGATTCCTGGTTTTGTGTCTCTTTGAAACTTAAGGTTTTGCCTAGAGGGATTCTCTATGTTTTGAATCTAATTACCCTGTAAGATATTTACCATCCTGATTTTACAGAGGTGATCCTTTTTACTTTTTCTTCTATTAAAATTCTTTTTATGAATCGGATTGCTTTTTCCTTATTCTTAAGATCCAAGGGTTTGGGTCTGTGTTCACCTATGCAAATTGGTGAGGATTTTTATCAAGCCTTTCCCAGGAAAGGGGGTGTAAGAGTTGGGAGGATTTTGGGGGGGAAAGATGTAATCTCCCGGTTAGATGTTTGGTGGGTGGCAGCGATAAAATACAAGGGCAAAAGGTAAAACAGTTTGTACCTTGAGGAAGTTTTAACCTAAGCTGCTAAAAGTAAGCTTAGGAGGTTTTCATGCAGGTCCCCACATCTGTACCCTAGAGTTCAGAGTGGGGAAGGAACCTTGACACCATCAATCCATGCCTCCCCAGATTCCTGAGGTTCACTTGTGGCAGAAAACATTTATCTGTACAAAACACACCTATTCAGGCTGCTCTTGGTCCCTACAGTTTTTTACAAAGATGGTAGTAATGAGACTAGCCAGACATAGGTTGCAGGGAACTCGCATATATCCCTTCCTGGACCTCAACCTGATCAGAGCTCCATTACAGTCAGTAGCACTTAGGGCCACATCTTAGATGTTGAATCTCCTCTAGGTGCCCATCATCAGTGCCAAGAAAAGTTCTCTGGTTTCACCCAGGAATTAATTTTCTTGCTCCAGAGCAGTAGGAGGCCTGCCAAAGCACTATGCCTCCAACTGTTAGGATTCTGGGGGCCATGCATAGGGATCACTCCATGGACCTCAGAAATTTTCAAGCCTTCACATTAAAGGTGTGTGACTACTCCCCAGAACACATGAAAGATCAAATACAGGGTCCAACATAGGTTTTCAGCTCCTTATAACTGTGGTCAGTTTATGACCATGTCTGCCAAGGCATGCCCATCTGCCTTCCAGATCCTTAAGTCCTCCTTAAGCTGATGTTAGCCTGGAGGACTGGGGAGCTTACTTGGGAGACCCAAACAACTCAGGGTCTCTAGACTGAGAAGGAAAGGCTTACAGCATAAACCTAAAGTTGACTGGTCAATCTAGCTCTGCAAAGGTTCCACCCACAGGGCGAATCATATTCTGGTTCAATCAGACAATATGACTAGGGTCACATATTGAAACAATCTAGGGAAAACCATGGCACTACAAACACAAGTGGAAGTGGAAATAATTAGGTAAGTAGAAGAGCTCCTTCTGTCCTTCAGAGTGATCCACATCAAAGAAGACCTGAATCAAAAGGCAGACTGGCTCAGCAGGCAGAAAATCAACAATTCCAAGCTGCCTGATTCAGAAGGTTTTCAAGCTTAATGTTTAGATGTCTGGTCTCCCTTCAACTGACCAGTTCATGAATTGTATGAATGAAAAGAGGCCAAAAAAATTCACAAAGAAAGCAGACACCAGATCCATGGGAACAGATGCTTAATAGCACAGTTAGCCACAGAGCCTACTTTATGTACTTCCACCCTTTCTGCTAGTGGGGAAAGTGGTTCAGAAAATAAAACAAGAAAAGGCAATGATGATGCTGATAAATCCTCCTTGGCTGAGGCTCAGACAGAATAGAGTTGACACTAGATCCTCCACTCCAGCATCTGAGGAGACCAGATAGCCTCTTGCCAAGGCCCTCTTCTTCATCCAGACAAAAATGGATTCAACACCCTGGTTATTGAGAGGGAATGAACTCAGTCTATCTTCCATAATCATTAAGACATTGCTTTCATCTAGGAGAGTACTGACACTAAAAACATACTTTATCTGGTCCAGATTCAGCAACTGGTGCCAAGACCACAATGCAAATCCCAGAAATCCCACCCATTCTGGACTTTCTCCAAGAAGACAGAGGTCTTCAGCCCAGTAGCATTGTGTGTCAGGTTTCTGCTCTTAATAGCATCATAGGATCCTTGGGGTTCTTGGTAGACAATCCACAGGTAGCCAGATTCCTACAAGCAGTCTGATCAGTTAAAATGGGATCTTCCATTACCTTTTGAGCACCCTGATGAGCCATCCCGTCAAGCTTCTGTTTTAAGAGTCGGCCTTTTATTTATCCATTAAGACTTGTTTTAGTAGCTCTCATGTGTGCCAGGTGCTTGTCAGAGCTGGTAGCCTTATCTATGCAGGAGTTGTACTGTGTATTCAGGGTACCAGAATCTTTTCTTCTAAAGGTAAATTCCTCTTTCCATGTTTCCAAAGAGGTTATGCTTGCTTCATTCTGTCCAAAACCATAATATCCAATTGAAAAGGTAAGGCACACTTTAGATGGCAGAAGAGCATTGAAAATGTATCTCAGGTATACAGAATCTAAAAGATCAGAATCCCTACTTGTGTCCTTCCACCTAAAATGCCAGAGACTTGGAGCTTTCAAGTTCTCCATTGCTAACTAGATTTTAGACTAAGCAGTGTGGCAGCTTACACATTGTCAGAGGCTCCTCCCCCAAAAGGGATCAAGGCACACTCCACAAGATCCTTAGCAACTTTATGGGCAGAACAAGTGTGTCCACTCAAGATACTTGCAAAGTGGCCACTTGGTCTACAGCTGATACCTTCATTAAGCACTACATGATGGACCTTTTGTCTTCTGCAGAGATTTCCTTTGGCAAGAAGATGCTGCAGACAGTAGCCCAGAAATAATACAGACTTTTGAGTGAGCTCACAAAAAGGGGGTTACACTTCTTTCCCCCTGAATGTTTGTTTGTTTCATAACATTCTGTTCATTGCTTGCTATTTCCCTGCCATCCAGAATTGGGGAAAGCATGGAGGTGCAGGATGAAAAATTTATTACAGATAACTTCCATTCTGCTAGCAGTTTCTACCATAATTCTACCCGTCCCAGATGGCTCACAAGTCAAGGGTCAGATATTAAGTGCAATAGTTACCTCATGATGATCTTCTAAATGTAATTATTTTATCTCTGGAATATTTAATGATGTTATGCAAGTGTGATCAGGGCCCTGGATGGACCACACTGAGAAAGCAACACTCAAGGCACACTGCAAGAAATAGGGCAGACAATCCCCAAAACTAGTGGTTTATTCTATAATTAGATTCACCAAGCCAATAACAAAAGAGGTTTTGTAGTACCACACCGGTTAACAAAAAGCCACAGTTCCCTTTAGGTATTCCATCTGGCAACCAAGTTTAATATAGTGAGGGGTTACTGAAAACCCTATTCACTTATCCTCAGGGTAATATGAATCTCAGATCTTATCTAAATATATGCTTATAGCCAATCCTTAACTAAACCTAGGATTTATTAATAAAAGGAAAAAAAGTTTTATAAATGGTTAAAAGATCAATATACATACAACTGCGTGTAAAGGCCCTAGGTCAGTTTCATAACAGAGATGGCAAGGCTGCTGATTTGTAAAAGTCTTTGGAATCGTCCCAAAAAGTTTGAATCCAAATGCAGCTTAGATGTAGAGTCTAACAGAGTCATTCCATGCATTTTCTAGGGTATTCCAAATAACTATTTAGAACATCTCAGTCGTAGGGCTTACACTTTCCCTGTTCAAACTTTCAACATTGTAAAGACGACAGGATCAGGCCTAAGGCTTCTTTTTTATAGCTCTCTAGCAGGCTGACATGTGGCCTTCTAGCAATTGTCAGAGCAGGGCTTTCATCCAAGGCAGAATAGGCAATGGATCAGTGTTTTGAAGTTAATCTTCTATTTCCTATGCATACAAAGGTAATCTGGTTACACTGTAAGACAACAGCCAGTCATTCATTATAATAGATAAGATGAAGACAATGTAGATAATGCTATTAAAAGAAAAGGAGGACTTGTGGCACCTTAGAGACTAACAAATTTATTTGAGCATAAGCTTTCGTGAGCTACAGCTCACTTCATCATATGCATGCAGTGGAAAATACAGTGGGGAGATTTTATATACACAGAGAACATGAACAATAGGTGTTACCATATACACTGTAACAAGAGTGATCAGGTAAGGTGAGCTATTATCAGCAGGAGAGCAGGGAGGAAGGACCTTTTGTAGTGACAGGTTTCAGAGTAGCAGCCGTGTTAGTCTGTATTCGCAAAAAGAAAAGGAGTACTTGTGGCACCTTAGAAATTTGTTAGTCTCCAGGGTGCCACAAGTATTCCTTTCCTTTTGTAGTGATGATCAAGATGGGCCATTTCCAGCAGACGACAAGAACAGATTGTTTCATGTTCTCTGTGTATATAAAATCTGCCCACTGTATTTTCCACTGCATGCATCCAATGAAGTGAGCTGTAGATCACGAAAGCTTATGCTCAAATAAATTTGTTAGTCTCTAAGGTGCTACAAGTCCTCCTTTTCTTTTTGCAGATATGGACTAACACGGTTGCTACTCTGAAACCTGTCATAATACTATTAGTTTCCTGCAGTATTTCACATCGTTGATCTTAAGGTTAACTGGACACAGTCACATATATAATGTAAAGCAATTAAGACATGAAAGGGAATTAGCATCTACAAGCTAATTTGGTTACATTGTTAAACTTCTAACAGGATATAGGTAAACAGACAAAACCATTGCATCTACCCTTGAGTCCTATTACTACAAATGAATGAGTTGTTAATTGCTAGCAATCCCCCCCTTTTTTTGATTAATAAGTGAATTGTTTTGAATACAATTTGTAATGCCTCTTGTCAAGTTCTTCTGGTCATACAGAGGTTGGCTGATCTGCCAGCGTAACAGCAAGTTTTACAAAACTTGGGGGTAAATTTGCCTGGTAGCCAGCAGGAACAGAAGGGTTGTGGCCAATCCACCTGGTTCCAAAATACTGATCTGTCTCTGGGAGCTAGAGGGAGAAGAGCAGCCCAGAAGTCCTGAATTATGGAAAACACTATCAGAAAGGAAATTAGCAGTAACCAATTTTCTGATCCTCACTAGTCAAGGTCTTTTCAGGGGCTAAGGGCTAGATCCATAAAGTGACATAAGGGCCTGCCCCTCTAGGTGCCAATATTTAGGTGCCACTTAAATCCTTGAAACCTCCACTTAGCTGACACCTAACCCTATACATGCTTAAGTTTCTACCAGTGGGCATACATAAAATCACTTAAATTCCAATGCTGATTAACTGCTTGGTGCCTTAGCACACATCTAAGCCCTGACAAGAGTCTCATATTAAGTGCTCCCTGACCTGTCTTGCCTATGGTGTCTGATCTGATAGCTAAGCTCAGGACATACCTAACCTGCCCAAAACCTATCTGGGGGCAGCCAGATCAGGAATTTGAATGGATGGCTGTGTCCCAGAATACCTCGAAGCTTAGGCTACCTACCCTCTCCTCGGCATTTCCTACTGGCTAATTTAAGTGGTTTTCTGCTCAGTTTGGTTTCTGTAAATCTGTTTCTTACATGCCTAATTCCCCCTATGAATGTATAGAGGGACCTAGGGTGCTGAGGACTCCATTAGTCAGCAGGTCACCTAAAAGCTAAGTATTGCAATGCTCAACATTGCCACACCTAAGTGCAAAACTCCCAGAACTCCTTTAAAGGGAAAACTGCAGCACCACACATCCCAAGTTCTTGGTTAGGTAAATGATGACTTGAGAAAATCTGGCATCTTTTCTGATGCATCTTCCCCATAAAATGCTTTGGGCTCTCAGTGTTCCCTTACACTTCGTCTCTAATTATATATTAGATGATAAAAAGCTGGGGCTCAAGATCTCCAAAGGGAACAACTGATAAGATCCAATTTCTAAATCAAGATAAGCCAGTTGCAAATTGATTTAAGAGTACCACATGCAGGATTTACACCAACTAAAACCAGTTTTAGACTGGTGCAACTATTGTGTGTAGTTGAAGCCTCCCTATCAAACCCCACCATGCATGTCTTCCATTATGAATTCTATCTTGACATTCACAAATTATTCATGTTTTCATTTAATTTATCATAATGTCTTGATGGAATTACTTATGGACAGCTATTTAGGGAGGATATGTTCATTTTCTATAGCTTTATCAAAATGTAAATAGCATGCTATTTGTGTGGTATTAAATAATTTCATACTCTTGTTCTTCCCATATCATAGAATCTCAGATATGTAGGACAAGAAGGAACTCAAGGACTTGTCTTGTCCAGTCCCCTGCATTCAAGCAGGACTAAGTGTCTGATAGGCATGTCTAACCTGTTCTTAAAAACCTTCCATAATAGAGATTCCACAACCTAGATAATTTGTTCCAGTGTTTAACTATTCTTAGAGTTAAAAAGGTTTTTCTAATGTATAACCTAAATCTCCCTTGCTGCAATTTACTTCTTGTCCTGTCCTCAGTGGATAAGAACAATTTATCACCCTCTTTATAACAACGTTTTACATACTTGAAGATTGCTATCATGTCCTCTCACTCCTCTCTTCTCTGTGCTAAGTGAACCCAATTCATCAATCTTTCCCCATAGGTCATGTTGTCTAGACCTTTTATCATTTTTGTTTCTCTCCTCTGGACTTTCTCCAATTTGTCCACATCTTTCCCAAAGTGTGCTGCTAAGATCTGGACACAGTACTCCAGTTGAGGCCTTACCAGTGCTGAATAGAGAATTACTACTTCTGTCTTGCTTAAAATGTTCCTGCTGATACATCTCAGACTGATGTTCACTTTTTTGCAACAGTATTACATTGTTGACCCATATTTAGTTTGTGATCCACTGTAACCTCCAAGTTCTTTTCTGCAGTACTCCTTCCTATCCAATCATGTCCTGTTTTGTATTTCTGCAATTGATTATTCCTTCCTAAGTGTAGTACTTTGCATTTGTCTTTACTGAATTGCATTCAATTTACTTCAGACCATTTCTCCAGTTTGTCAAGATAATTTTGCTTATGCTTAAATAAATGTTAGTCTCTAAGGTGCCACAAGTACTCCTTTTCTTTTTTAAGATAATTTTGAATTCTAATCCTGCCCTTCAAAGCGCTTGCAACCCCTCATAACTTGGTATCATCCACAAAGTTTATATGTGTATTCTCTATGCCTTTATCCAAATCATTTATGAAAATACAGAAGTGGAGCCAGGATAGATCCCTGCAGGATCCCACTCGGTATGTCCTTCCCGCTTGACTGTGAACTATTGATAATGACAGCTTTCCAACCAGTTGTGCACTCACTTTATAGTAGATTAATCTAGACTGTATTAATCTAGACTGTTTGCTTATGAGGGGGTCACACAAGACAACTTAAAAAACCAGAAGTTACTAAAGTCAACATATATCACATCTACTACTTCTCCCTTATCCACAAAGCATGTTACCCTATCAAGGGTAGAAGGTTGGTTTGAAATTTGTTCTTAACAAATCTATGTTGGTTACCTTATTATCTACTAGGTGCTTACAAATTGTTTAATTATTTGCTCCATTATCTTTCCAGGTACTAACGGTAAGCTGACTGGTCTACAATTCCCTGGGTTGTCCTTATTGCCCTTTTTATATATAGGTACTGTATTTTCCCTTTTCCCATCCTCTGGGATCTCTGAGTTCTCAAAAATAATTGCTAATGGCTCAGAGGTCTCTTCAACCAGTTCTTTCTAGGATGTATTTCATCAGGCCCTACGGACCGAAGACATCTAACTTGTCTAAGTAATTCTCAACCCAGTTAATTATGTATGTTTGACACAGTCCGGAAGTACTATAAAAAAGGATTTCATACTGCAACAACTCAGATAAAATGTGTTTTGGATGAGGTCTTAATCAGAGTCTGCCAGTTCTGTGTGGATGTTAGGGATCCGAAAGTACAGAGATGAGGAGTTTGGTTGGTTGGCCTAAGGCAAAATTTCCCCTCTTCCTCCTGTTGTGATATATGTCAGGTAGATATCACTTTTCACTCCAAAGTGGATGCTCTTCTCTATTTCTGTACACATATATCAATTGTTGATACTTTGGGATTTTTCAAGAGGAATGCTTCATGTAACTTAAAATTATGTAAAATGCATTAAACCAAACTATGAAAAAAGGGTGTGTAGAATGGGGAAAATTAAAAAACAAACAAAACAAAAACCCACCACCACCAAAAAACTTTGGTCTGGATTTTGTCTTGCAGAGTGCAGCAATTAGCAGGTGTATCTTAACTCAGGTTGGAAATGAAGGTGGGTTTTTGGTCTTTTTAAACAACTACATATGGTGGGGAAGGAGAGGAAAATTAATGTTTGCAGTGTTGTTTTACCTGTGTTGGTCCCAGGATCTGAGACAGAGTGAGTAAGGTAATAATATCAAGACCTGATGAAGAGCTCTGTATACCCCAAAAGCTTCTCTCTTTCACCAACAGAAGTTGGTCCCATAAAAGGCATTACCTCACCCACCTTGGCTCTAGAAAACTTAATGAAAGAAGAGTGAGTCGAGACAAGGACAACTATCCAGAACTGGACAAATACAAAGACCAGGCGCCAGGATTTGATAGAGCTCTAGGTGAAGGATCCCTATCTGAATTATTTTTTGGCCACATGAACTTGTGAAAAGAAATGAGGAGTGCTTGTGGCACCTTAGAGACTGAGGTGCCACAAGTGCTCCTCCTTCTTTTTGCTAATACAGACTAACATGGCTACCACTATGAATTTGTGAGACACGAAATTGCCCGGGAACAAGACTTTACATTTATTACTAATAAGATGTCTGTGTAAAACAAAACACAGAAGCTTATAAATCTAGAATCAAGTATTGTTTTTCCAACTAAGAAATGAAAAAGGACAAATCTCTTCTAAAGGGAAGAGTAAAAATGTAGATCCATTTATTCAATTGTCATATACACAATCAGGACTTTTCTGAGGGTGTAGTTACTCAGGAACAACTATGCCTGAATAACTGAATAACATCATGTGTTGAAAACCCTTGATTTTTAAAAAGTTTATTTTAGCTATACTTTTTTGGCGTGGTGTTATGGGAAGCAGTCCATATGTTTAATATCCATAACGTAGCATAGATTTTATAGTCTCTTTGAAAGCAAAGGCTTTTAACAGCAGGGGAAATTTTTCTATCTCAAAATTTTAGTGATGTGTTAACATGGGTTATTTTCTCTAATCAAGTAACTTATTAAATGGTTTTGAAACTAGAACTAGTTAAAAAATAGTTCCTTTCTCTCATTTGTTTGAAAATATCATTTTTGGATCCTTTAATCTTTTAAAATTGAAATGCTTAGGTATTTAAAATAACTGTACATACATAACGGGAGACAACACCGTGTCTGCCTACAAAAGTTAGTAAAAACCTAATAAACTAATGATTGCTAGCATATTTATTACTACCTCAATTTAAATTTTTTTTAAATTTTTTAAGAGCTGAATGTTGACAGTGAAAATGGGATCCTACTCTCTGAATTTCTAAAACCTTTGACAAGGAAAAAAAAATAAAGGTGAAAAAAATACACGTAAGGTGAGACATATGTGGAGAAACAGGTGAATTAGGAAAGCCTTCTCTTCTTTCCCTTTCATTAAGTTCGTCAGTTTCCACCTGAGAATCTGTCCTACTCCAACCCTGCAGCTGAATCCACAAGTGCCAGCAGCCAGACAAGGGTCCCTTTGCAGGACGCTCTTGCTATAGGGCTCATCTCCTGCCACTATTGTTAATGTCAAGGGAAAAGAAAGTCTGGACCTGTCTCCTATCAGTGAGTACAGGAGGAGGACCAGCCAAACTCGAGTTCTTGAGTCGGCAGAGGGCTACATCCCAATAACAGGGTAGTCAGGATCCCCTACTGGATGGTAAGAAAAGGCCATGGCCCAGAGAGCTGCAGTTGAGAAAAGCCAGGTTGGGGTTCCCCCCATGTGGAAGTGGGGGGGAGGGGGCTGAGCTCAGTGGCTGGGGACTCTCCCTAATGTGTGTGTGAGATGCTGCTAAGCCCATGCATAGGAGGGACCAAGCTAGGTAGGGTTCTCCTCCAAAACCCCCAGGCTGTGTGGGGGAGGGGAAGCTAAATTGGGGCTCGCCCCCATGTGTGCACGCGGGGCGGGGGGGGGGTACGGTGCTAAGCCTATGAGTGTACAGAGTTCTGTGTGGCACCTTATAGAGTAACAGACGCACTGGAGCATAAACTTTCGTGGGTGAATACTCCAATACGGCTGTTAGTCTGTAAGGTGCCACACAGAACTCTTTGCCACTTTTACAGATCCAGACTAACAGGGCTACCCCTCTGATACCTGCTGTGTGTGGGGGTGAGGGGGGCACTGAGCCCGCAGGAGAGGGCCAGCCTAGGGCTCTCCCCAGTGTGTGCGGGGAGGGGGGGGTAGGGTGACGAGACAGCAAATGTAAAAAATCGGGACGGGGAGTAGGGGAGGAAGAGCTGCCTATATAAGAAAAAGCCCCCAAAGCGGGACTGTTCCCTGGTCACCCTCGCGGGGTGCAGGGTGCTTAGCCCGTGAGTGAATGGGGTCTAGGCTGGATGTCCGGGGGGGGGCAGCGTAGGGCTCTCCCGCTGTGTGTGGAGCAACAGGCTGATGCGCCTCACTGTATGCGGCAGTGATCCGCTCCTGAGCTGGGAGAAGCCCTGGCCCCGGGACGGAGCAGGCTTGTGCCCCCATTACAGCACCTGGTGGCCCGTGGGGCTGGCAGAGAAAAACTACTGGCCTCCTCTCTGCGAGCGCGTCCGCCCGGCGGGATGAATAAGAGAAACCGCAGACTTCCGCCCGCCATAGCGCCCCAGGGCGAGCCCGGCGCTCGGAGTCCCCGAAGCGGGGCTAACTAGCGTCTTCCTCCTCGGAGCGTGCGGGGAAATGGCGCCCAGCTCGCTCGCTCCCTCTCTGACGCACAAGCGCCTCGCTGGCCGTGATACAAAATGGCGGCGGTCGCGGCCCCGAACCCAGCATAGCTGAGAGTCCGTGGCGCGGGGAACACGGCCCGCGGCGCGTAGCCAATCGGGGTTGGCGCTGGGCCTCCAGCGACCAATGGAGTGTGTGGGCGGTGGTTTCTGGTGCCGGCTGTCCAATGGCGGCTCGGCGAGTGCTGGTTGCGGGGCCCGCCCGCACAGCTCTGGGCGGTGCTGGAGCGGGCGGGCGCTGAGGCGGCCGTTTCCTGTCCTGGTGCATGGTGGTCGGACGGAGGAATTGTTGGAAAATTTCTCGGCGAGGTTAGTATATAAATGTGTTTTTACCCAGTGTGCCTTATTCTACCCACCGCCATCTCCGGCTGGGGCTGCCGCGCCGACCCGCCGGGCCCGGCCCCTCCGCGCCGAGCGCGGGGAACCGGAGCGGGGCAGCCAGCGAGCGGGGGCTGCGCCGACTGACATTAATAAAACCGCGGTTCTGCCGCCCTCCCGCCTTGTACGTTTTCCTCCCCTCCCCCATCGGGCTTTCCACAGCCGCCGCCTCAGCTTCCTCCCCGCTGGCGCCGCCGCCTCTGGATGTTGCTCGGGGCCGACGCCGCTCCCGAGCTCCGTGACAAACACGCGGCGGGGGCACGGGGAGGTGGCTAGGCCGGGACGGGGACTGCGCGCCGCCGCTCCCCGGGGGCTGTGCCCTGGACCCCGCCTTAGAGGGAAGGCGCCTCTAGCATGGTGCGTCGCTTGGGGAGCGGGGTCGCTTCCCCTGCCCGGCGCTGTGTCCGGGCGGGTGTCGGCTCCCCTGCGCACGCTGCAGCAGCAGCAGCTGCTTTCCCTGGCGCGCCGCGCTGCCTCGGGGGCAGGCGTCCAGCCAGCGCCGCCTTGAGCCGCAGTTGCGGGGGCGCCCATCGCACACGCCTCGGAGTTTGTTTGTATTGCGACGCAGGGCCGGTAGTGGTGTTCGTGCTAAAGGGGTTTGTTGCAAACACCTTGGTTTGGGTTTTACTGTTGCCGTGTCTAAGGGATGGAGTCTCCCATGTCCCTTGGACTTCTAATTGCCTTATGCAAAAGTTACCCTCTGCAAATAAAATTCTGCAGGTATAGTGTGTGTGTTGGGGTGGGTGGGTGTTAATTGCTACCCTATGTAAAGGATTTATGCGGCGTGCTTCTCTTTCCTCTTCTTAAAAAATGACTTGCAGCTGGAGCCAATCTGGAAGCTTTATCACTTTTAGGAGGTGTGTGGTGCAGTGACAGTGAAGGAGGGAGTTCTCAAATCTGTCAATGACACAAACAGTACTCTATGCTTAAGAGGGAACGACTTACAAAACAGCATTAAAGGGAATCACCCCTGTGAACGGGTCTCCCGCATTGAAGAGAGTTGGGAAGCCGCTCATTCTGGAGAAGATGCTGTTCTATCAATAGTATTTATAGTGTCATAAGCATAGGTACAGCTTCACTAACACAAGATGCAAAGAGTCTTGTGGCACCTTATACGGCAACAGCCGTATTGGAGCATAAACTTTCCTGTCGGATGTGTTGCATGTGACAAAGTGGGTATTCACACACGAAAGCTTATGCTCCAGTATGTCTGTTAGTCTATAAGGTCCCCCAGGACTCTTGGTCTGGGTCTGTAAAAGTAGCAAACACGGCTACCCCTTTGATACTTACACAAGGTGAGGTCCTTGCATTGTGTCTGATAGTCTATTTTACTTTAACTTTCTCTGTTCATAAAAGTAACGTACAGCTATGTTTTTTTTAAATACCATCACCTCTCTTTTCTTAGCACATTCTTCTTTCCAGAATTTGTAGTTGCATATATACAGTTAGAAGATCCAACTATAGACAAAACACATTACTTTTGCAGTAGATTACAATATACTTTCACAATTAAGCTGCTTTATGATTTTGTTAAGATGGGTCATCTTGTAAAAATTGAGGCTTCTTAAGAAAACCTAGCTGTTATCAGTGTTCTATATACAAAATATATTATTGCTTAAATGTTAAGATACTGCAAATTTTAAATCTTTAGTAACTTGCAAAGTGTGACATACTTCTCAAATGATTCCTTTTATAGGAATTTAATTTTTTTTAAAAATTGTAAATAAAATACTTTTCTAGGATACTTCTCAAAATTTTGGTTCCAATGTTATAAATCTCCCATTGAATTAGAGGACGTTTTTCTGTGCTAGAAATAACATGTCATGTTGTTTCAGGTAGATAATAGACAGTTCAATTTATTTATCTTTAATAGTTTTGTATCCTTGGGGTAAAGGAATAAGCATTTGGTATATCTGCATGAATGTGCCTTTAGTTATAAAGATGTATTCTTAGAATTTCGAAGGTACAATAAAACAAGCATGCTTTAATGGCTTAGCTTTTTCGATTTCATTTTAATCATTTAATTTTGTGAGGGCTTAATCCTCCAAGACTTTCACATTTTCTAGAGCAATAAGAATTTGAGTGTTATTTTCACAGCAGAGTTTTTCTACTTAATCAGTAAAGAAAATAAAACTATTTACTTAAGATGATGCAGTGAAATACTGTATGGTCATGTTAATTACAGGATACCATATAGATTAAGTATAATATATAATAATTATTTTACTGATGAGCACCATCCCCAGAGTTTATTGCAGTCCACATAAGTTGCCTTTACCATAGTTGTGGAATAACATTTTACTTTTAACAGACTATCTACAGAATTATTATTCTGGTTTAATTTATAAAACCTCAATTCAGTGAACACTTAACCATGTGTATTACTTTATCACATGAAGAAAAGGAGTACTTGTGGCACCTTAGAGACTAACAAATTTATTTGAGCATAAGCTTTCGTGAGCTACAGCTCACTTTATCGAATGCATGCGATGAAGTGAGCTGTAGCTCACGAAAGCTTATGCTCAAATAAATTTTAGTCTCTAAAGTGCCCCAAGTACTCCTTTTCTTTTTGCAAATACAGACTAACGCAGCTGCTACTCTGAAACCTGTCTTTATCACATGAATAATCTTGTAGGTTTCATTGGGTCTACTCATGTTCAATTTATTGCACACGTGTGTATCTGTAGAATCTGAATAATTCATAAACATTAATTTATTTTCACAATACACTGGTGAGGTAAAGTGGTAATATATCTGTTTTATAGATGGGGAACTGAGGCTCAAAGAGATTAAGGTCAAAAGCATTCACTACTTTTGGGTGTCTAAACTGAGATGTGTTGGACCTGATTTTTCAGAATACTCAGCATTACATAGCTCTGTGTCCAAAATACAGCTCATCGGTTATGTCTACGCTCCAGCCCAAGTCCAAACATCTACATTGCATTTAAGCAGACTCTTAGTGTGAGTCCCATAGGTCTGAGTCAGCTGGCAAGTGCCGACCACACGTTTAATAGCACTGTAGACATGCTTGTATTGACTTGAGTTGTAGTTGTGGGTGCTCAGCACTTTTGCACATCAGACTCCAGGGTTTCAGACTGAACACCCAGACAATGAGGAACACACAACCAAACTTTTCACAAGTGGCACTAATTATCATTTGGAAAATGTTAGTTATCATTGGCTCCCAGTTTCTCTTGTCCAGCCTGTCCCAGCCTTTCTCTCCAGCTACTCCTAGTCTCTTCCCCTCTCTGCTGGCACCCAGTCTCTCCCCTTCCAGTCTAATATCTCTGCCTAGCTACTTCCAGTCTTTTCTCCCCAGTTCCCATCTTTCTGCCAAGCCAGTACCAGTCTTTTTACTTAGCCTGTCTCATTTCCTCCTTCAGCTCAGCCTCTCAGTATTCAGGCCAGACCTAGGGAAAACTCTTTCATCCTGGCATGCTTCAGCATGAGCAGGTTGGGGCTGACAAAGAACCCTCACATTCATAACTTCCATGCCCTTCAGCAAATAATGTCATAGCCAATTACTACTGTAGCTAACAACCAGTTCGCCCTTCTTTCCAGTCTTAGTCCAGAAAAGATTTACAACCTCCTTTCTCCCCAAGGCCTCTCCTCCTTGCTGTGGAGCAATAGCTTTTATGTTGCACCTGGGTTTGCATAGGCCTTACTTTTAAAATGACACTGGTATGTTGGCTCCTTCTAAGTCAGATTCTCTTTGTCTTATTCAAAACTGTTTTTGGTCAGAAGCCCTCTTAGAAAATTTCCCTTATCTCTTCAGTTATTCATTGGACCAAACATCCTTCCTACTTCATTCCTTCTGGCTTTATATCTTATTACTTTCAAGGCCTTCCTTCTACTTGGTCGTCAGGACTTTTCTTTACGACACACGTTTCTTTAATCAAACTTAAGCTAACTCTTTAATTTCATATTTATTCTACAGGCATTTACAATATTTTCTCTGCCAACTTATTTAATGAGTATGTTTAAAAGCTATCTGTGAATTTATTGGCCAGCTGACAGCTCCAGAGACAATCCTCTTCCCAGGACAGGTGCACCAAGGCATGGCAGTGTAAGCTTTCCAACCTGTCCCCCCAATCTCTCTTTGCTTTTTAACTCTAGAGATGGGTCCCTCTGAGTCAAAGAATGATTCACAGTGCTTTTTGGCCTTGTCTATGCTGGAGAAATTTGATGTGCTAATCACCCCTACTCTGCTTGTAATATATCTTGTATTCACACATTTATTCCCAGTAGTGCACTGATGCTTGCTCCACCTTTTGAATTAGACTGGCTTTGAGCTGGGCTGACCAAGAAGTGGTTGTCTCTCATGCCAAATCCACCAGTGCACTGCAGTTTGTATAGGATCACTGGCATAATTATCTTAACCATGAAAATGGTCTTTCTATTAATTATCCCACAGTCTACTATGTAAGTGCCTATTATACCTTCTGAATTCTACAGCACAGGGGTCAAGGATGCTTGAAGCTGCACTCTCCAGGGACCTCAACATTGTCTTGTTTCCCCAGGAGGTTTTTGAAATCTGACTTTTAGAAAGCCTTTAAAAATCTTCCAGAAGTCACTGCTTCAGGAAGCTATTTTGGCAACTGTAGAATAGTTGTCCAGAAACTGTGCATCTGTAATGGTGAAGTACAGTGCAAGTGTGGTCGTGCTAGCTGACTAAACAGCACTGTTCTTGTGACCGTGCTGCATTTTTGGTTCTTCAGTGCTGTCCTATTCATTCAGTTACCAACAGTACAATTTTATGCTAACAAACTTGCCAGTTGATGCCAGTTAGAATGGTTATTTTTGTGATGTACAGCTTACCCATTTTGAACTGTATCAAGACCACCAAAATAATTTCACTTAGGTCTTTAACCATCCTTTGCTAAGTTAAGTGCACGTATTCATGAATAGTGCTGAGTAGGCCAACTTAACCTGGATCATCCTGAATCTTCAGCACATTCTCAGTATTGTTTTCTAACCTTCCTACAGTCTCTCTTAAATGTCACACACTCTAAAGGGCACTCTGGGCACCACCAGAGTGCAAAATTTCACCAGAATGTATTATTATTTGTATTACTGTAGCACCCAGGAGCCCTAGTCATGGACCAGAACCACACAGTACTAGATGTTGTACAAACCCAGGGCAGAAGTATGGTTAGTGCCCATACAACTTAAAATCTAGAACAATAATATCAGGGAAAATAAAACTTTTAAAATGTCAATTGTTGTGTAACCAAGCTGGTTAATAAGATTCTTTTGTATAAAATGCAAAGATTGGCAATGCTCATATGTTCATTATTAAAGATGATTCAAACATTAAACTGAACATGTTTTTCTCCATTTCTGTTTGGGGTTAAAAATATAACTGCTAGAATAGTAAGAAAGCACAAAGGGTTATGAGTAATTATCACTGCTCTCATAAGCAGGTGTAACTACACTGAAGTTAAAGGTGACCTATGGCAATGATAACCTCCGTCTTGTACTTGTATCTTATTTGCAGGGGAATCTCAAAACTAGCAGCATTGTATTACCCCAGAGAAGAACTTAGTTATAACTAACAAGCCTCAACTTGTTGTGCAAAAAAGCTGAAGTGCCATACAAAGGCCAAAATGTGATCTAGAATTTGGCCAGAGTCTCTGTTGTGGCAGACCCAACTTTCATCCATTTAGCTACACTGAGTTTGAGAATGAATGTATGATATCTAGATGCATGGCAGTATTGTCTGAAACCATAGTGTCTTTCAGAGCCAGAAATAGACGCCCATAATTCTTTATTCCCAGCATTCCTTTGCTGTCTAGCAAATAGTTTTGTAAGACACTTTTCAAAATGCATGTCTGCCCTCCCTCTAACTGCTGGTCTACATAGAGGTTAACAGCCAAGTACTGTTACCAGTTTCTCCTTTAGCTCAACTGGTGGAGGTTTCTGCTGTGGATTTGAAAATTATACATTACAAGCCTATTAATGATCCATGCAAGGGATCAGTCTAGTTCCACCTGATAACTTCTGTTTCTTTTCGGTTTGCTTTATAAAACCTTAGGAAATTACATACACAAATTATATTGTCAGAAAGTTAAGTTTGCAAAGTCAAGGACTCGGAAATGAGGCATTACCAGATTTAAGGATGTATGTGCAAACTTAATTTGTCTTCATTGTGCATATGTGTTACAGTCTTTACATAATCATATTCTGTATGTTTTACAGGACCCATGCCACATTTAGTGCACGGGTTACACATCTAATGAGGCAAAGAGTTGCAAGAAGGGAAGGAGTATTTTCTTATGTTCAGAGCACTAGATTGGGACCTGTGAGAGCTGGATTCTATTCCTTGCTCTGCCACAGACTTTATATGCAAAGTTGGCCAAGGCTATCATAATATATGCATATACCAGGGAACTGAAATAAAATTGCACAGACAACCTTAAATCTACCATTTCTTAATTTTTCAATGGGTAACTATAATATTGTTTTGACATATTATGTATAATTTATAACTTGTATTCAGGCAGCCTCTATTTTTAAGCATCATTGAGTTCTCCAAGCAATTGTCAGTCCTGACCTTCTGCATTAAGGTCTGGAGTCTTATGATCTATGTAGTAAGATTTCAGGATTAGCACTCTGTATGTCACTCTGAAGCCTATTTTATGTTTGTAGAGTCAGTGTGAAACAATGGAAACCGCTACAAGCATGTTTGAGGGCTCCTTTTATTCAGAATATCAGCAGGTTAAAACATTACTGGGTTTTGCTGTCTGTGTAACATTACCCAGGGTACAAACTGGACAGTTGATCACCTATGTCCCCTCAATTCTCCAGGCTGAGGTGCCTTTTACATTGCTTTACTGTGGGAGCAACCACTCCTGGTCTGCTCATACACAGCCTCCACCATGTAAATTACTTCCAGTTATATCGTATGAGTGCTATGGCCAGCCACTCTTTAATTACACTGCAGAGTAACACCAGCAAATTCCCAGTTCCAAACTTTCCCCCAGAAATGTGCCCAGCCCTCTCCTGGACAACACAAGCTTATATAAAGTCTGCAATTTTAATAGTAGAAAATGATGTGGACAAATTCTGTTATCTCAAATAGTTTCCCAAACACTTCAGTCCAGTCACACAGTTCACATAAAACCAATAAAACAAGTTTATTAACTACAGAAAGATAGATTTTAAGTGATTACCAATAATGAGGCCTAAAATTCAGAAGTTGGTTACAAAGAAATAAAAGGTCAAACACAACTAATTCCTAATTTAACAAACTTAAGTGAATTCAAAGCAAAAGCTCGCTCTCACCACGTTTAAGCCGTCTTACTGGCTGAATTCCTTTCAGACAGGGTTCCTCCCTCAGTCCAAAGCTGTTTCTTTGTTCCTCAGGTGTTGTGACTGCCATGGGTTGAGAGAAAGGGTGGACTAACTTGAGGTATTTGTTCTCCATTCTTCTATTTTCCTCCTTTTTGAGAATCATCTCCAGCGGAGGTTCAGGAGACAGAAAGTCTGTGGGGATGGGAACCTTCTGCTGTTTCTTTGCCAAGATGTAAATTTCTCATTCACCCGTTTTCCTGCCAAAGAATGGCCACTTAACAAGGTGATGGTTTGACTTTGTTGTCACCTGGCTGAGGGTTTTTTTTTTTTTTGTCTTTGAGGAACTGGTTTGTGGCGGCTTCCACAGATTTGAAATATGTCTTAGGGCACGTCTTCACTAGCCAGGGCAGCAGTGCTTTAGCGTGGCTGTGTAGTCACGGTACCAGCGCTGTAAAAAACCACCTCCGCGAGGGGAGTAGCTACCAGCATTGTAGCACTGTCTACACTACCGTATTACAGCTCTGAAACTTGCAGCGCTCAGGGGGGTGTTTTTTTCACACCCCAAGCGAGAAACTTGCAGCGCTGTAAAGTGCCAGTGTAGACAAGCCCTTAGTAACATCATACAGTAGAATCTTGTAACTTTACATACAATGTTGCCACACATATTTTACCAGGACAATAATGATCAGCAAATTCAGAGTTTTCAAGTGATACCTTACAAGGGGGAGTTTGTACAAAATTTATCATAGTCTTGAAAAAGGGGTGAACATAGGGTTACAGACTGTCAGTCTGTTACCATCCAATTTTTAAATTCTTAGCCATTTTAACTTTACGAGTTACACCTGTGTGGTTTGAAGCTACCTATGTCATGCCAAGAGTCCTAGACCATTGTAATAGCAGAGGTAATTCAGCCAATCACTACCCTTACTCAGAAGCTAATTTGCATGCACCAGGTTGTATCAAGGAGACTGCACACATGGTGGATTCCTTGGTCGAACTGCCACTCTTGTGCACTACACATGCTGCCATTACAAACCTCGAAGCACAACACAAACAGCATACACAATAATCCCCAAAACACACAGCCCCTCACTGCAGCATGTATCACTCATTCTCCATTCACACAAATCAACACAGAATCCCCCAGCACTACTACCCAGACGCAAATCAATGCAACCACCACACACAGCTCCTCACTGCAGCATACACATATTATTTGCTACCTGCACAAATGAACATGCAAACTCACCACCCTCACTCATACTTATCATAAAACCATAAATGAGCCGCAAAACTGCAGGCCATCTCTAATACATGTTAATTGCCATTTAACTTCTAACCAACGTGTTAACCATTGTAACTGTAAATGCTAATGTAGACACTTCACAAAATGAGTTGTGCCCTGGAATAAACATTTGTTAAGTGTCAGCTTTAGTGATTACAAGTGTAAGAACCTGTATACAAATGTTACAACATAACTGAGCACTAGTCAAACATATTTAGGCTTTGTCTAGACAGGGACAGCGCCTCAAAGGTGTTTAGGCACGTTAGGAGCCTGAATACTTTAGAGGTTCTGGGTCTTAGTGTTCTAAATACATGCAGTGATCCTATATGCGTGATCTGCAATTTTACCAACTATAGGATCTCAAAAAGAAAAGGAGTACTTGTGGCACCTTAGAGACTAACAAATTTATTAGAGCATAAGCTTTCGTGAGCTACAGCTCACTTCATCCGAAGTGAGCTGTAGCTCACGAAAGCTTATGCTCTAATAAATTTGTTAGTCTCTAAGGTGCCACAAGTACTCCTTTTCTTTTTGCGAATACAGACTAACACGGCTGCTGCTCTGAAATATAGGATCTCAGTTTCACAAGCCTCATCAATGAAAGCCGGTATTGTTTCTTTATTTCTGTTCTGTGTTATAGGGCTATGTGTCTCTTATCATTCTGGTTGTAGTTTTATAGTCCTGTTTTAGTTGTTTTCATAAGATTTTTTAAAATTATTGTACAGCACCAGAGGTGTGTTATAAATAAAATTCATATTTATTATTCCATACCCTTCACAATACCATCTACAAAGACAGAGAATAAGTAGCAGCTAACCTACCTTTCCAGGTTGATTTTTCTCAGGCTTTTTTCCCCCTTTATCCTCAGTTTCTTCGTTGGTCTTTTAGTTTCCTCTTGCTCTCTCATGAGCTCACTTTTCCTTCCCCAACATTGCTGTTGTTACAGATTTTACTGTACTTCTTGTTAGCTTCTCCTCAGTGACTGCTATGTTTTCCCTCTCTTTAGGGGGATCCTGCTATTGTTGTTACCCTTTTTTTCAGTTTTCTTTGTCTAACTTCCCTATGGCAACGTAAGATTCCAGCTTCCCATTTCTCAACTGACCTTCCCATTCCCAACTGCCTCTTTGCCATCTGTCATTCCAGTTCTCAACTGCCTACCTCCCTCCAGCCAAGTTCCTAGCTGCTGATTTCCCAAGTGCTCATAACCCAATCACCATTCCCAGATGCCCATTTCGAAACTAACACGGTTGCTCCCAACTGCCTAAATTCCAGCTGCTATTCCTGATCTCTGCTGCCCAATGCCAGCTGCTGCTTCCAGCTCCCATTGAACTGTCTGATTTAAACATTTCATCCCTTCTCCAAGTAAAGGAAAAGAACCCAAAATATTCTGCTGCTTGTTTGAGTACAGAAGCATGTTACATAGGCATCTTGTTTGACTGCTGCTGCACTCTGCATTATTCATGATAAATCCAATAATTCTTTTCTCCAACTTATGCAAGTTCAAAACTTGTTTTTGCTTTTTGTTTTTTTTTATAAAATGTTCATTGTGCTACATTTATGGAAGGTAAATTTTTTGTCTGCCATCAGTTGCCATTGTTTAAAGTCCATTTGAATTTTACATTTCTCTGTAGGTTTTCTACACTGATTTCCCCCCCCCCCCCAGTGCCAGCAGCAGTCTTCACTCATTCACTAGCCAGTTCTGCCTCCAAATCGTTATAGGCAGGTCTGGTTTTATTGCCTCTTGTTAAGGTTTCCAGACACGTATTATAAGATCGGTTTCAGACTAGCAGTCGTGTTAGTCTGTATTCGCAAAAAGAAAAGGAGTACTTGTGGCACCTTAGAAACTAACAAATTTATTTGAGCATAAGCTTTCGTGAGCTACAGCTCACTTCATCGGATGCATGTGAGCTGTAGCTCACAAAAGCTTATGCTCTAATAAATTTGTTAGTCTCTAAGGTGCCACAAGTACTCCTTTTCTTATTATAAGATCGTGTTTTCAGTTGCTTAATCAAACTTTAACCAACATTTTCCATGTAAGGTGTCTCAGGCTGAATTTTTTGGGAAAATTTCAGACAAAATGGGTCAGCTGTTTCCAAGAATGAAAGAAGGGAAAAATACATTGTTTTGCCCCTACTAAAATTTTGTGAGGCCTTTTCTTTAAAATGATCAAGTAGCATGCAGTGTAGCAGGGGCTTGAAATTTGGAAGGGGTTGCCTTTGTCTGAGGAACATGCAGTAAAAATAAGTTCATAGCAATGACTGCGACTAAGCATGCTTTAGCCCAAAGCTAGAGTCTTAGAAAGGCTTTCTCTGTAATGGCTTCTCTCACAGGCTCTGGGCTGCGGTGGGGCAGGGCACTGGAACAGTGGAGATTGGGTGCCAGTGAGGGAACCGGGGGTGGGGGGAAATGGACATCTGATGGAGTTATGGGGACAACACTGAGATTGGATAAAGAGCTGGGGTGAGGGGAGGAGACTGGGGCTGGCTGGAGGAGGAACCAGTGAGGGGGAGCAGGGGTAGGGGGAGAAGAGAGACAGATCTGACAAGAACCTGGGGTGTGCGTGGGATTGGCTGGGCAAAGAGACTGAGACAAGGAGGGATGAGGTGAGGAACCCAGTGAGGGAGACTAGTTGGGAGCCATTGGGGTGGAGAAGAGATAGTTCAGGCAAAGAGTTGGGAGCGGGTGACTGGGACTGAGAGTTGTGAGGGAAGATGAGGACTCAGACGGAGAACCCACAGGGGAAGACTGGGATTGGCTGGGCAAGAAGACTGGGATGAGAAGCCTGAAGAGTGGAGAGTGGGAGTGGATAGACAGGGAGTCTGTGACTGTGACAGGGAGCCAGGAGTGGGGAAGAAACAGGGCTGGGGCAGGTTGGAAGGGACTGGGCAGAAAGTCTGAAGACTGGGGGGAAACGAGCTTGTGTCCACTAGAACCCGCTTTCCTCCAGAGTGTGGAATGGTACCTCAGATTCCTCAGTCTCCCCATTTCTCTGCTGTCCGCAAATATCTGTGAAACCCACTGGCAAAGCATACTTTTCATCTGCCTCTAGTGTTGGTCCACATAGAGAATGATAATCTACTACTGTTATCGGTTGGCTCGAGTAGCAGAGGTCTGTGTGGAGAATCTAAAGATTCCAGCCCTGCTCATGAATCTTGGGTGTCAGTATGATGCCACATGATGACATTTCTAGGGGCTTGGGGTTTTTTTTCCAACTTGCTTTTTAGAAACCTAGCAAATTACACACACAGAGCTATGTTAAAAGAACATTATTAAGGTTACAAAGTCCAGCAAACAAACATTATGAAATGCCAGAATTAAGGTTGCCTTTGCCACCTTAATTTGGCCTACTTGTGCATATGCATTATGGTACAGTCTTTAATTACACGATCACATACAGTAGAACACCAGAGTTTATGAACTGTCAACCACACACCTAATTTGAAACAGAAGTATGCAGTCAGGCAGCAGCAGAGACAAAAAAAGCTAATATAGTGCTGTGTTAAACATAAATTAATAAAAAAAAAAGATTTGACAAGGTAAGGAAACTTTCTGTGCTTGTTTCATTTAAATTAAGGTGGTTAATAGCTGCATTTTTCTTCTGCATAGTAAAAGTTTCAAAGCTGTATTAAGTCAATGTTCACTTGTAAACTTTTGAAAGAACAACCATAACGTTTTGTTCAGCCTTACAAACGTTTCAGAGTTGCGAACAATCATCATTCCTGATGTGTTCGTAACTCTGAGGTTCTAGCGTACTCTTTTTTTTTTTTTTTCCCAGAGGACCCTCTGACTCATTCAGTGCCTAGGACAGATGGTGCTCTAGGGATGAATCAGAGTTGTACAGTGAAGGAGGCTGTTGACTTCAGGCCTCCTGCCTTATTTGTTTCAGAAATTGGAAGGTCTGTAGTGAATGAGGCAGGGAGTTGCAGGAAGAAAAAGGATGGTCTCATGGTTAAAGCCCTGGCAAGTTCAATACTGTCCTGAATAATTGGATTTTATCCCTGCCTCTGCCTCAGAGTTCTTGGTGCAATGCTAGTCAGATGACTTAAACCAAACTTTTCACAAGTGGTCACTAATTGTGTCATCCTCATTTTCTGGGTTCCCAGCTTGAGACCTGGGGTCTGATTTGTAGAAATGCTGAGCACTCACAGCTGTAACTGAAGGCACAGTTCCTACTGATTTGACCAAATAAGGTACTATATAATGCTAAGTATTCTGAAAAATCAGGTCCTAGACATCTGTTTGGACACCCACAATTACTGGGTACTTTTGTCCTTAATCTCTCTGTGACAGTTCCCCATCGGTAATATGCTCCTGACAGGGGTGTTGTGAATACATCCACACAAAAAAACCCAAAAACAAACAAACCCCCAAATAAACTCACAATAATGAGTCTCAGAGCCTGGTTCCACTGACGCAGGCTCACACCTCGGGGCTAAAAATAGCAGGCTCAGGCTGGAGACTGGGCTCTGAAACCTGGTGGGGAAGGAGCATCCGACCAGGATTCAAATTGAGCCCAAATATCTATATTGCTATTTTTAGCCCCACAGCAAGAGCCCAGGGAACCTGAATCAGCTGACCTGGGCTCTGAGACTTGTGCTGTGGGGTTTTATTGTTTTCTGTGTAGATGTACTCTGTTACTAAGTGAAGAATGCCATAAAAGGAAGTTAATTCTGTCTTCTGAGCATAGTAGGTAGTAAATAAGGCTTAAAGGCCACACATTAAAAAATGAGGATAAACTAAAATATCGAATAGCTACTCTTCAGTTGAATATTGTCCATCCCGTGCAGTGCATGAGGCAGGGGTCACAGAAAAAATAATACATGATTATGTAATTAGAACATTATAATAATGCTAGGCACAAGGAACCTGAATTAAGGATGCAGAGACCACCCTAACTCTGGCATTTTATAACTTTTGAGTGCTTGACTTTGCAACCCTAATAGTGTTTTTTTCACATAGGTTTTGTGTGTGTCTAATTGAGTATATTGAACAGTGGTGGCCTCTGTAACAACCATTAGGTTACCCTTGCTGGTAACCTCTGTCTGTACTGAGTAGTCAGAAGTTCACTGACTCTTTCTGTTTTTTAATTTTTTTTTTAATCCACTGCAGTTTTTCTCTTTGTCCTCTAGTGGAGGGAGTTTATAAAATATTTTGAATATTTTGAAAATTCAAGTAAATAATTGTGACTAGATCACTGAAATTTATTTTTTTCTGCAAATAAAAGCAGACGTTTTCTCATACAACAGACATGATGATTTGACCCTGTCAGGCTATATTTCTTATTTAAGTGTTCTGTTCTTCTGTCTGTAATCCAACTCTATTCTCATGATCTCCCTTGACTTTTTTTTTAAAGACAGATATATTAGCAGCTTTCCAGTTTTTAGCTACATTAGGTCTTTTAAAGGATGTATTGTCTGAATATAAGAGAGGCAACACAGTCCAGTGGACTGAGCACTGGGCTGGTGGCCAGGACCTCCTTCATTCTAATCCCTGCCAGATTCAGAATGTAGTCATGGGCAAGATCAGTAACTTCCTTTCCTCTGTCCTCCCATCTGTAGAATGAGGATAGTTACTTAGCAACCTACTTGAGAGAGGTGTCTTGAAAATTAATTAGTTAATGACTGAAGAACACTCTGAGTATGTAAAGCACTATGTAAGTGCTAAGAACTTAGACCATCATCATTAATAATAATACCCAACTTTTAGATAGGCCTTTTTGTCTTTAAATCTCAAAGCTCTTTACAAAGCAGGTCAGTATCACTATCTCTATTTTACAAATGGGGAAACTGAAGCACAGGAAAGGAAGTGACTTGTCCATGATCACCCAGCAGGCCAGTGGCAGAGATCGGAGTTGAACCTAAATCTCCAGTGACCCAGTCCCATCTATGATCTTTAAAATATCTTTAAAATATCTGCTATTGCACATTTTTTTTCCCTTCAGAAAGCAGGTGTGAATAATGTCTAATCCAGGTGATTTATCTACACTGGAGTTTTTCTTTATGAGAGGACCAAATGATGAGATGAGAAATCTGCCTGTCAGTTATATGCAAATGTAATCCTTTTGCATGTTTTTCTAAATGATCTAAATGCTTGTCACCATGAAAGGTTTTCCTCCTCTTCCCCCCCCCCCCCCCCCCCGCTGCTGGTGATGGCTCATCTTAAGTGATCACTCTTCTTACAGTGTGTATGATAAAACCCATTGTTTCATGTTCTCTGTGTGTGTATATAAATCTCCCCACTGTATTTTCCACCAAATGCATCCGATGAAGTGAGCTGTAGCTCACGAAAGCTTATGCTCAAATAAATTTGTTAGTCTCTAAGGTGCCACAAGTACTCCTTTTCTTTTTGCGAATACAGACTAACACGGCTGCTACTCTGAAACCTAAAAGATCTATGTTTCTGATACTTTAAGAGAAGCTGTCTGATTGGAAGAGGTGAAATAGAAATATCACTTTAAAGCCAACTAGCTAAGCGCTTCAGAAGCTTAATAAATTAGTGTAGGTTTTTTCTATGATTTTTCCTAAATCTGCAGCTCTGTGTGCAATATGTCAGAAGGGCGAAATGAGCCTTTGCAGTGCTCATACAAATCAATTTCAAGAATTCCTGGTTGAGTCGGTGTGTGATGTTACTTAAAGAGCACTGAAGAACTCAGCTGGCAGGTGCAAGTGAAATATATGGTCTGTCCAGTCCAGTATTTGATTTCTGTGGTGATGGAACCAACATCAGAGCTCTTAGAAGTCACTGTTGTCCATTTAATCCATAACTGTTGGTTAATTGTGGAATGTATGATTTTTGAAACCGTACTTGCAGACTTTAGGATCCAACAGTGTTCTGTAATCCCTTGTGTTGAAACTTGGATAAAATACATTTCTCACTGAAAAGGGATAAGGTTTTACCAGGTAAGTGCTCAGTTGCAGTCTCCATTTGTTAGTCAATTCCTCTTTTCATAGTGACAATTTTATAACATAAAACATAGTTACTTTCGAGTAGGTCATTCTTTTAATAGAATCCTGAATAATAGAGCCAGAAAATAAACAGCTGGATCATTCAGTCTGACTTCCCATATTCAGGCCTTTCTTCAGCATGGGCCAGAGTGTGAACCTCTTAGTCTTACTGTTGAGCAGTTAATTGCATGGGTAGTCCCACTGACTTTAATAGGACTCAGAAGGGGTTCTCCATATGACCATGTGTGATTTGTGAAAGTTGTTGCTTTTAAGTCTGAAAAGAGATTATAGTACAGTTTAAACTGGCCCAAATACTTTTTAAAGCTTAGTAAGCCTTAATTAGCGGTATAATTACTGAAGTTTAATTGAAGTATAAATAGAGTCAGACCCACCTAAAATCTAGCAATTACTTCGATAAAGTTAATGAAAATAATAGTTGGCCATTTCATATAGCACTTTTTTTTTCATCTTCTAAGCACTTTCCAGACACTCATAAATAATTGTATAATCTCTTTGGGGTAGGTAAGACCAAATATCCGTAACATGCTAAATGAAATTCTGGTAAAAGTAGGATTGTTTTTAACTTCTAGGATTTGTGTTTCATCCAGAAAATGGAATAAAATTTCACATAATTTCTTGATGTTACTTCTTATGGTTCTGAGTCTTTATGTTTTGTAAACTTGCTATTTGTTTCTAGATAAACAATGTTATTAGCCCAGATAAATCGAGATTCTCAGGGAATGACTGAGTTTTCTGGAGGTGGGATGGAGGCTCAGCATGTGACTCTCTGTTTGACAGAAGCAGTAGCTGTGCAAGGTGAGCATTCAGGTTAAAGTATCTCCACATCATCATGCAGTTTGTAGTTTTGCATTCAGAAAGAGCAGACTGTGTACCCTGTTAAACTTCTAAACTTTGGAGTGATGTTGTGTATTGCAAATGGAGAAAATAATAAAAAGACCAAATTGTTTTTAGATAGTGTATTTGATTAATCTGAAATTTGATTTAATTCTGAAATGAAATTATTGCTTAATTAAAATAACAATTGTGTTTGTAGTGTAAAATCTGATTCCAATCAAATTAAAATACAGCATTACTATTTTGGATTATGTAATTCCAATTTATATGTAAATGATGTACAAAATAGACTCAGTTTTACAGAAAGAATGGTGTTTTAGGATTGATATTAACATGTTGATGCTTTTTTGGCCATTCTTAATATTTATAAAGGAATAAAAGCTTTTGTCTAATTATTATATTTTATTCAAAATGGTCTTGTATGTGTTAATGACTGATGATGCACAGAACAATGATTAACATTACGTGCATGTAATACTGCCATTTCTCATGATTTTGTTGTGAGTCTTTGATATTAGGTGTTCTTCTTAAAGCCCCAGTTCTCAAGTTATTTCATGAGAATTTCAGCTTTTATTTAAAATAAAACATTTTAGTTCTCATGCTTATGGATAAAAACTTAACAATGTGACCTCAGTATATCCTAAAGGTTCAAAATCAAAAGGCTAATACAAAGCTTTTAAGTCCATCTCATGATTTTTTGGGGCATAACTCACAATTTTAGAGCATATGGAGTTGGCAATACTGGTAAATAAACTTTTTACCCCAATAGATGGTGACAATTTAGAAAACATGGAAGGTGTAAGTTTGCAGGCAGTTACGCTTGCTGATGGCTCCACTGCTTACATACAGCACAATTCTAAAGGTATGTGCCTGACTAAAAATCAATAATTCTTCACTGTACATAAGCACGACCATACTGGGTCAGACCAAAGGTCCATCTAGTCCAGTATCCTGTCTTCTGAAAGTGGCCAATGCCAAGTGCTTCAGAGTATTCAGTGTATTCATTTGCTTCTTTGTATAGTATCCTATACAATGGGGATCTGATCCCAATTTAGTGTTTTTTATCCCAGGATCTCAAAGCACTTTACATATCCTAATACTGTGGTTAATACTTGTTAAACTATATTTTTGTTCTATGAAATACTTTATTCCAGAGAGTTTCAATGGTATGATTTAAAATGTGACATGCCATATAGGATACTTTACATAAATATAATGTATTCCAGATGGTAAATTAATGGATGGCCAGGTGATTCAACTAGAAGATGGCTCTGCTGCCTATGTTCAACATGTATCCATGCCAAAAAGTAGTAAGTGTATTACATCCATGAGTATGTTTTAAAATATTGACTGCACTGATATAATATAGTATTGTTAGAATCAATAAAACATTGTTAAAATAATTTCAGATGTCTAATACATATACTTTTATTATTTGAAGGTTAATATTTTTAGTTAATGTGGTTTCTAATCTGTTAAAACATTAAATCAAATACATTTATGATTGGTGATGCCTAAAGTTATGCTCTCCACCCTCCCTTCCCTGAACAGGGGACAGTCTGCGCCTGGAAGATGGACAGGCAGTTCAGCTGGAAGATGGAACTACTGCATTTATTCATCATGCTTCAAAAGGTAAACTGCATTTTGAAGTGTGATTCATTATATTATGAAACAATTTAATTATAATTTCTCTTCTAGAGTACCACTTCTGACAATATGTTTAGATTATGACCATATTTACAAGTATTCTTATTGGAAATAACTTGTTGCATTTAAATAGGCATATCTGAAAACATCTGAGTTGAGAGTGGTTCGATTTCCTCATTCAGAATGTAGTAGTAAATGGCTGGATCAGAAGATTGCTGGGCGTTTCTGTGTGCTGTCCTAGAATCTTAACATAGAAGCAGTCATGCCACTTCTAGAAATTTAAACCCTTGTATGAATTTCAAGAAAGACTGGACCTGGAAATGAAAAAAGGAAACCAGAAAAAAGCAGACATCACTTGAATTAGATTCTTGAGCTCTAGGGATATTTTAAATACTCTGTGAGTGACATTTGATACTTTTTGGAAGACCTATCAGTGTAACACACAAAGAACACCATAGTTGACAGTCAAGTATGCACATTTATTTTATTTTAAATTGAGCCTTAGATTGGCCTTTGAATGAAGGGGGAAAAAAATGTCGTACCAGTACTGGTGTACTTCACCAAAGGATTTGGACAATGTATGATCTTCCCTCTCCTTCATTATCACATTAGAAGTCGTACCTTTCTGTATCCATATACTTTCCAAATCTGACACAGGAGAGTGCCTATTTCTAGACGTTATGGTTGTGAAGAAAAAAATATGGACTGAGTATAAACTGATGTTTTGCTGGCTTCTTGAGTGTGCAGATAGGAAGATAGCTGTGCCTCTGGTCAGTTTTCACTCTGGTGTATCTTGGGAAAGCCATAAACAATAGCAGAGTCTTGCTAGTTTCACTTTGCTACTAAAAACCCTGAATCTGGTACACTTTATAAGGTGAAAGTTAATTAATTGTGTGATTTACATATAGTAGATAGTATACAGTACTTTTATTCATTTAAATTGCAGTGCGGGTGTGATATTTTAACCCAGACCAATGAAGGGTTGTGACATAACCTGCCCTGTAACTCTGCATGCTTTCAGTGCTATGCTGCTGTGGCTCACAGCCCTGATGCCAATAGCCAGTGTTACAAGCATGCAGGTCACACCCTGGCTTCCACCACCCAGTTATTTTTGCAGTGACCCAAATACCTGCCTAGTCCCAAATTTATCCAAAACCGTCTCCATGTGATAATTTGCTGAGGCTCCCAGAATTGTGAGTAACTGTGTTACTCTTCTGAGCCTCAACAAGTGAGAGTTTTGCTACTGCTAAGCTGTGTGACAATTCTCCTGCCACACCAGCTTGTCTGCCTTGCCAGCAGGCTCCTCAGGACTCTGCCAGTCCAAACTTTGCCTTACAAGTAACAGTAAACCCCAACTCCTGAATTTCCCCGAGACATCTCCCTGCAGTGTCCAGCTCTCTTCTGGAACACTCACAGAAGTTAAGTTTGTTGCTGCTGCAAAGAGAATAAACAGCAGTTCATTAATTTCACTGTAATTTGACAAATGCTCTTATTTCAGTCACAGCATAGAATTGATTTAAAGTAAAAGTCAAACAAGTTTATTAAACAAAAAGTCATAGGTTTAATGATATCAAGTATAAGGAATAAAGACAGAAATAGTTACAAACAAACAAAAGTAAAAATACACTTCAGGGACAGGTACTTGCTAAAGTTAACTTTTAAGCCTTGCCTAAGCAGGTTTGTCACTAATATTCAGTTCCCAGAGACTTCAACCCTCTTGGTTGAAGGACTCAAGATTCTGTGATTTCAAGAGCTCAGGCCCCTTGAATCCGCCAAGTGATGGACCTCTCTGAGGTTCTTTCCCCCTTTCCTTTTATAGTCCAGTTAACCTTTGAAATGTATTCTTTGGAAAGTAAGTTCTGCTGGGATTTAGACACCATGCTATCTTCCCAAATTTCATTGGCCCTGCTTCACAAAGCAGGAAGGCTTTCCAGGGGTACAGTTTCCATTCCCCTGCTGATTTGTATTTAAATTGAGCTTTCATTGCTTTTATTCCACACTGCTTAATTTACATTGGAGACAAATAGATAGCTGCCTTCCCTCCTATCTGGGAGAAAACCTGTTTCTCCCTGTGTGTGGTCACAGACTTTAAAGCATAAGAACAGTGAGTATCTATAATTTGTTATATAGTGTTAAAGCATACATTTTACATTGATATTGATCACTAGTGTGCCACAGGCTTTCATAAAAGCTCTTAATACATTTGTATAATACAGTAATATTGTATACAATCAGCTGATTCAGCTGCTTTTATTTGAGGTTCAGACCCCGATGTCTTTATATTTAAGAGGCTATCTCCCCATTCATTAGTTTAATGGGCTTTTTTACCTTTTATATAAATGTGCCTTCATTGTTTTTGCCTGGCCAGGCAGGTCAGACAAGCAAATACACATTTCTTTATCTAAGTCAGACAATGCTTATGCATTGATTGCCAAACGCCTTTTAAAAACATAATTCAAGCACATATTTATAACTCTTTACATCACACAAGAATATTAATAATCAGTGAGTTGTTATTAGTTTTTCAGTGATGTATTACATGATGTTGTTTGGGTATATGTCATCGCAGCAATGTTAGGTGTAGTGAGTATGTTGGGCCTAACGAGTTGCTGACACAGAGTGGTGAATCACCAATGGGACTGTGGTCACAAAGGCTTTGAGGGAAGTGCCAGCACAGGTATTTTCACCCTGATTGGAAGGCTAGTAGATATTGGGTAAATGTTTCAAGCCCTACATCTTTATATGATCTTAATATTGAAATTATTGTTGTGATTGCTTATTAGGTTCCCACAGATTACTCGTTTCTGTAAACAATGGCATATGCAAACCTTTATGTAAAATTAAAGTAATGGCAAAACATTGCTTTAGCCGTTGGAAGGATGCTTGGGTTCTTAGTGTAAAGGAAGCAGGTATATAAATCCTAAAACAGACAGTATCAACAATTAATTGATCACTAGGGAGTAGAAATTTCAAAGTGTATGATGTAATACTTTGTAAGTAAGAGCTAGGCTAATTGTAATGCTGTTTATAAGTGGACAGAAATAGAAGTATTTTGGGGTAAGTAATCATTTACAACAAATTCAACCTGTGGTTTGGTAGCAATTTTCTCAACTATTGTACTCATCAGTAGCATTTTAATGTGTATTGATAATTTCACATATGTAATGCCTTTATATTGGAGAAATGCAGACTCTGATATTCATTCCCTGTCTTAACAGTGTTTTTAATATTATTTCTTAGACAGTTATGACCAGAGTGCATTACAAGCAGTCCAACTGGAAGATGGAACCACTGCTTACATTCACCATACAGTTCAAATGCCACAGTCAGATACCATCTTAGCTATTCAAGCTGATGGCACAGTAGCAGGCCTTCATACGGGAGATGCTACAATTGATCCAGATACCATCAGTGCTTTGGAGCAGTATGCAGCCAAGGTACATTATAATACATTTTATCCATATGTAGTTTCTTTAATATATAGCATCACAATACATTTTACACAGACATCTTTTAAACTAAGAAATATATGATGAGAATTAATTGGAGGAATTATTTAAAAGCTTGGAATATGGAAAAGGATGAATTCCTAGTAGACAAAGCATCACAAATAAAAGATGTAACTTCAAACTGTGTAGAGTTGAAGGTAGGGATTATGAAGTTAAATACTGAAAGTGCAGAGTGAGATAGCAGATGTTTAAGTGGCTAGAAAATCAGAGGGGTATAGTAGAAGCAAATATATGGAAAACCACAAGGGTTATTTTGAATAATTTGAAAGGTGGTTTGGAAACCAGTGAAGGTAACGGAGAGTAGGAACTCCCTGAAATTTACAAAGCATTGGATGTAGGAGGATTATAGAAAAAGGAATTGCAGTGGTTGAGACAAGATGAAGTCATGAGCTTGTTGTTGGAAGGGTTAAGGTAAGAATGCTTCTGAGCCAGGAGCTTTGGGGATAGTGTAGAAATGCCTACATAAATATTATGGTGGATTCTCCCACATTGGAGGAATCCTTTGCTGTCTAGTTAAGCTGGTTTTAATGTCTGTTTATGCTGTTGGAACAGCTAAAAGGGGCCATTGTAAAGGCATGATCTGGCTCTGTACTTTTAAATTTGCCATCATGTCCCCTTTACTAATAGTTTCAGGAACTCCATGCACAGAACAATGCTAGAAATTATTTGGTTATAAGAAAGATTTAGAACCAAATTCATCCCTGATTTTAGCTTCATTGAAGTCATTGGTGACAGAACTAGCTCTTGAAGTCACTGTAGTTAAATCCGGGACAAATTTGGTCCTTGCACTCCCTCCTTAATTCAATACAACCATAAGAAGTTCAGCACTTTGGTAGTTGTACACGGCTTTTGTTACAACATGGGGAAGATTTTACATTTTTTTAAGAGCTAATATACCATATGGTAGCCATGTTTCAAGATGATGGAGTAACAGAGCTATGAATGAGTGTGCATCCTCAGAAGCTGAGTCCTTTCACTTTTGCATTATTCATGGAAGAAAAGCAACTGGTAAATAATTTTAATTTTTTTTCTTTCATATTATTTTCAGGTGTCTATTGATGGAAATGAAAGTGTTAGTAGCTCAGGAATGATAGGTGAAAATGAACAAGAGAAAAAAATGCAGGTATGTAACACTATACAATATAATTAGATCCACTGGATTTTTACTTTCTCTGTCTCTTCTATGCCCAACAGTCTTTACAGTGCAAGTGTTCACCTTCCTCATAACAGCTGGAAGCACGCTGAATCATAGGTGCTGGAACTAGGCGTGTGGGGGTACTGCAGCATGCCCTGGCTTGAAGTGGTTTCCATTATATACAGCGTTTACAGTTTGTTCAATGGCTGTCAGTACCCCCACTCTACAAATTGTTCCAGCACTCATGCGCCAAATATTTAGCTCTGAGCCAGGTCCTTGGGCTGCCTACCAGGAGTTCTCTGACTCCAAACCTGTGCAGATGGCAGGCTCCATTTCTCCCTTTATAGAAGAATAATTCACGGGACTTAAAAAACATTTACAATTGACCACCATCACCAGCTGCCACTCCGCCAATGTATATAGTTTGGGGAGACAATGCCCCCCCAACTCTGCCCATGGCAGGCCACCTGGGACTGTGTCACAGCTCAACTTTTGGCTGTGGCCCATAGTTTCAGAGCCCCTGATCTAGACTGAACTCCTGCACATTGCACGCCATAGAACCTCTCTCATCCACTTCTATAACAGACCCATAACCTCTGGCTGAGCTACTGAAGTCCTCAAATCATGATTTAAAGACTTCAAGTTACAGAGAATCCACCACTTACACGAGTTTAAACCTGCAGGTGACCTGTGCCCCAGGCTGCAGAGGAAGGCAGCCCCCCCTCCCTTCCCCCTTGATCTCTGCCTTTCTGACCTGGGGGAAAATTCCTTCCTCACCCCAAACATGATGATCAGTTAGACTCTGAACATGTGGGCAAGACCTACCAGCCAGACAGCTGGGAAAGAATTATCTGTAGTAACTCAGAGCCTTTCCCATCTAGTGTCCCATCACCAGCCACTGGAGATATTTGCTATTAGCAGTTGCAGATCAGCTACATGCTATTGTAGGCAGTCTCATCATACGATACTCTCGATACATTTATCAAGCTCAGTCTTGAAGCCAGTTAGGTTTTTAGCCCTTCTACTCCCCTTGGAAGGCTGTTACTTCATTCCTCTGATAGTTAAAAACCTTCATCTAAATTCAAGCCTAAACTTACTGATGGCCAGTTTATATCCCTTGGTTCTTGTGTCAGCATTGACACTGAACTTAAATAATTCCCTGATATTTATCCCTCTGATAAATTTGTAGAGAGCAATCATATTTCAGCCTTTTATTGGTTAGGCTAAACAAGCCAAACCCTTTGAATGTCCTCTCATAAGGTAGGTTTTCCATTCCTTGGATCATCCTAGTAGTCCTTGTCTGCACCTGTTCCAATTTGAATTCATCTTTCTTAAACATGGGGGACCAGAACTGCACATGGTATTCCAGATGCGGTCTCACCAGTGCCTTGTATAATGATACACTTCCATGTCTCTATCGGAAATACCTTGCCTGATGCATCTTTAGTTCAGATATTTTTAATAAGCAGTGTCCATTGGTCCACACACAGACAGTTGTTGTTCTTGCTGTGAACCAAGGGTATAAGGGAACTGGCATCTCTTCAGTTCCTTGTTACTGCCACATGGCCTGAGTTGGAACCTTCGTCCAGTTTCTTCTTCAATTGTGTCAATCTGTAAATATATTTTAAATAGTTTTCGTATTTAACTCTTTTAGTTTTAAGTACTAGTGTGGTTAGTTAGTTGTTTTTCACTGTCCCCAGGAAATCCTTCCTGGGGATTTAGGATTATGTCCAGAGTCCTGGGGTTCAAAAATTACGTTTCTTGTCCCCGCTACTTTTTAGTGAGCAACATACACCAACTCTGCTATTACTGCCTAGGTGAGGCTCACATCTCAGTGAAGTATAGAATTTGCTGCTCCTTCCCTCCCAGAACTCATGATGATGAAGAGCTACAACTTAGAAAACATCTGATGGAGAAAGCCAGGATACCCCACTCCGATCTGGGTTGGTGAGACCTCCTGTACATCAGCCTCAGTCAACAGGCAGTGCAGGAGCTCAGGAGTCGAGGCTAAGACTTCCAAGACAAAGGATAAGGCTTCTCATGAGAGTAAAGGAAACTCTTACAAGCATAGAGACAAATCATCTTCTTTCAAGGATGCCCCCCAGAAAAGAGATCCCTCCTCTCCTTCAAGGTCAGGACAGTCCTCACACCTGTGTCCTGTAGATTTTGCCATAGTAAACCTCCTTAGCAGGAGAAAGTGACCAGAAAGAGTATGGATCCGTAAATTGTGGCTTTTGTGACTCACTGGCTTTTGACAGGCAGATCATACAAGGAGGCCCAGTTGCCAACCCAATTCCTCCTCTGTATGCTACATTCCCTGGGAATTTTTACCAATCACAAAAAGTCCTCTTTGACCACCCACAAGGTCCTCAAACTTCTTAGGAGCAACCTTAGACTCAATGAGAGCAAAATCCTAGCTACCTGTCGAAAGATTCCAGGCCATGGGTAATCTCATAAAACAGGTCACCTATGGACTTCAATTAGACTTGCCTTTTCCTCATGTGCACACCTGATGCCATTTGCCAGGCTCCATCTCCATTATCTGCATACCTTGCTTCAGTCCATCTACTCACCAGAAAAAATCAACATCAGTCCCAATTAACAGTTCCATCCAAGATTCTAATCTCTCTTGTCCGGTGGACAAAGCCGGAGAAAGTTCAAGTGGGGACTCCCTTCCTCACACCTACATCTGAAGTGAGTATCATTACAGATCGTTCCCTCTTACATGGGGGAGGTCATATGAACAATCATACTGCACAAGGCAACTGGACCCTTTGGGAGTTCAGGTTGCATATCAGTTTATGGGAATTAACAGTGGTCTGTTGGGTCTGCAACACTTTCCTCCCACTCATTCAGTCATGACATACCCAGATAATGTCAGACAGTATGTTAACTATCTTCTATATAAACTAGCAGGGAGGAACAATATCCTTTCCTTTGTGTGTAGAGACAGTCAACCTCTGGAATTGATATATCAGACATCAAGTAACTCTTTCTGCAGCATAACTACTAGTTGTGCAGAATTCCCTAGCACTGGGATCCTTGCTATTCTAGAATATCTACTTATCCTTAAGGCATTGGGTCTCTCTGTTAGCTCCTTACAGAGTCATTTAGCAGCAATTAGTGCTTTTCATCTTCCTATCAATGACTGTATCATCTTCATTCATCCCATGACAAATTGATTCCTTAAGGGACTTCTTAGATCCTTTCCACGACTGGTGAAGCCAAGACCTCAATGGGACTTCAACGCCATTCTTTCATCTCTCACCAGACCTCCTCCTAAACCTTCAGCCACATGGACCTTGACCCATCTCTCAATGAAAGTTGCCTTTGTAGACACCATCACATCAGCCAGAAGAGTCAGTGAGCTGGGAGGACTCATGGCAGACCCACCATATACTATCTTTCATAAAGAAAAGGTCTTTGTTTTTCACCCCCACCTGAAATTCATCACTAACGTAATTTCAGAATTTCATGAGAGTCAAACCATCCCCTTACCATTTTTTTCCCCCCAAAACCGCATGTGTTTGCTGAGGAGAGATGTCTTCATTCTCTTGATGTCCAAAGAGCACTGGCCTTTTATTTACAAAAGCACATAGAAAGACATCTAGACTTTTTGTTACCATAGCAGAGAGGTCAAGATATACATGCTCAGAGTCTTTCTAAATGGATCTCTGGCTGCATTCTCCTTTGCTACGAAAGTAGCTCACATACCTCCCCAAGAGAGGGTGAGGGTCATTCCACCAGAGTGCAAGCAATCTCTTCTTTATCTGTAAGAGATGTTGTACCTCTAGTAGAGATATGTAGAGCAATTACCTGAAGCTCCTTCCACACCTTTTACAAGACGTTACACTTCGGCCAGTCTTCAACTACAGATTCAGCTGTGGAGACAGCAATATTACATTCAGCCATCACTTCTGTGACCTTGCACCCACTTCCGGTATGACTACTGCTTACTCATCTCTCATGTGGAATACATACAGGGACCATCACTCAAAGAAGAAAAGGAGGTTACTCGCGGGTTTTTTAGATGTATAGCCCATATTTGTAGTCCATTACCTGCCTTTCTTTTCCTCTGCTGCGGATATTACTAGATTTGTAGTAGGAGAAGGAATTGGAGAGGCGCCAGTCTGCATTGCCCCTTATGCCCTCAGTTTAGAGCATGAAGAGAACAACAGCGCATGTGGTGACCAATGGACACTGCTTACTAAAAATCCCCAGAGTCAGGAGAGCATGGTGCGCATGCGTACCCACATGTAGAATACAAATAGGGACCACGTATCTGGAAGACCCTCCAGTTACAGTTAAGTAACCTCCTTTCTCCCCGCCCACTATCATCTTCAAAGTTTTTCTCTTTAAAACTGCTAGATTAAAAAAAATTCTCTTGGGTTTCTGATTTGGTTTATAGGCTGACTCTTGGTTTGAGGACACAGCAGCAAGGGGTTAAGACAGCAGTTCTCAAACTGTGGGTCGGGACCCCAAAGTGGTTGCAACCCTGTTTTAAAGGGATCGTCACAGCTGGCTTAGACTTGCTGGGGCCCGGGGCCAAAGCCCGAGCCCTACCTTTCTGGGCTAAAGCTGAAGCCCGAGGACATCAGCCCTGGGCTGTGGGGCTCAGGTTACAGGCCCTCTGCCTGGGGCTGTAGCCCTGGGGCTTCAGCTTTGGTCCCCCTGCCTGGGGTGGTGAGGCTTGGGCTTTGCCCCCCCCAGCTCTCCCCCAGGACGGGCTCAGGCTTTGGTCCCCCCTCCTGGGGTCATGTAGTAAATTTTGTTGTCAGAAGGGGGTCGCGGTGCAATGAAGTTTAAGAACCTCTGGGTTAAACAATTCTACATTTAGCTTTTCAGCTTCCAGGTATCTCACAAAAGGTGATGAAGTGGTTGTTCTTTTCCTTAGAGAGACATACTGGGTATATGCTTCCAGACGCTCTCTTTGGTCTCCTTCGTAGCATTTCATTCTTCTACCAAGTGCCCCCACTTATCTCACAGATTTGGGCAAAGGAGCAGCAAAGGAGGCCTTGATCCAAATCAGCCCTTTAAGGAGCAACATAAAATTTCTATTCCTTTTGAAAATAAGATTGTTTCATTGAGTTCATAGTACCACTTAAAGTTTAAAAATCTTTCCAAAAGGGAAGTCTTCCCTGAGGGGTTCTAAGGATAGTGGGAAAACTAGGATACAATTTCTGAAGCTAGGCCCAGAGAAGGGTCAGGAGTCTGAATCTCTTAAACATAAGTGGGGATGACGGTCTTTCTCTTCACAGGGTCTTTTTGTAAAGAAATAGAATAAGACAAGGAAAGAACAGAGTTGCTTTTTTACTTTAAAGTTCCACAAACAAAAAAGGTAATTAAAAAACCAATCAAAAGTCTTTCTTCCTACATCAAAGAAGATCTCTGTAATTCCTGCTCACCTGGCTAAAGAGGACATGATTTAGATGGGGTGGAGAATTTCCTAACAAAGTGAAATTTGTGTCTCCACCCATGAAAGACAGGAAAACTAATATTTGATGATGTCCTCCAAAATATTCTGGTTATAAGCTCTTTGGAAAGCCAAGTCAGACAAGATAAAGATTTAAAACTGGATGTTGTCTGCATACCAAAGGCACTGGAAGCCCACATCTCACATGCCACAATGGTGGCAGAGAGCTGGGACCAAATCTTAAGTAATTTTATCCCCAAGGTATGAAAATTCCTTCACAGAAAGAAATTTTACTCTGTAATTTAGTGGAGACAGCCTAGATTAAATCATGCTATCAATCACTCTAAACTCTACTGTTCAGGATTTCATGAATGCTGGTATGGGCCCTCTGTTTCAACAGTCAAGGACAAATTAGTATACTACAGTTCTGTTTGATCATTAGTAGTAGACTACAGTCAGCTGAATGATACTTTCCCATTTCATCACCAGAATTTCTTCAGTGAGAAGGCCATAGCAGGGTAGCAGAGTAGCAGGTTTCCAATAGCAAACTTGCTTGAGAGACAAAATGCTGAAAACAATTTATTTTTCACTTTCTGAAGGCCTCTTATTAATTTTAGTTATACTTAGTAGTAGTAAAAATTTGTGAGTGTTCAGCCTGGTAGTTTCCTGGCACCAATATTTTCAGATGGTCTGTGGGTGTGGTGTCTAACCTGAGACCTTCAATGGCAACTACATTAAGAAGAAAATTGATTCTCCGACCCAGCCTCAACACACAACAATTTGGAGTCTGCTGTAACTTTGCACAGGTTGGCTTTGATTCTCAAAGAAGCATATGGCAGCTGAGGAAAGCCAGGGCGCAGCATACTCCAACCCAGAATGAGACCTGATTTTCAGAAAGTGCTAAGTACCCACTCTAAAAATCAGGCCTCTTTGAGGTGTCTCTAGTTGAGGCACCCCAAAATCACTAGTCACTTGACCATGATTTCATCTAGATTCAGGTTGGTGTCTGCATGTTTATTAGAGGAATGATACATTGATACATCAGCTAAACAATAAAAGCATGACACATAAGAGATAATCATGGGCATTAGTTGTCCAATAAGGCACCTTTCTGAACCATTAGATTGGTTATTATATAGCTATTTTTCTGGTGGTAGCAAGTTTAGTATTTACAATTAGTGACTTACTGAATTAATTTTGATGTCCGGTGTGTTCTGTTACTTATAATCTGTGTTGCAAGCAGAGAATCTTATTTCATGCTGGTAAAGATAAAATAGCCCATTATTACCAGCATTTTGAAAACGGAAACTTAAACCCAGGTGTGTATTTCAATAATACTTTTCCCAAGGACACACTGATTTTAGACTTTAAAGGGACACTGTTAGAATAAAAATAATATTTAACAAAAATATTCCCTTACAGTTGTTAATATTAATATCTTAAATGATTAAAATGAAATAATTTTAACAATATAATTTACTTTTTCCAGTTAACCTGATTTGTTTACTTTTTACATTTTCAGATTGGACAAGGAAAACAGATTAGTTAGTTTTGCTTTTGTTTATAATGGATTTCAAATCTATTTTATGTTCTAGTTTTTATGTACCAATGCAGTGCATTGTTCCGTTGGGTTGCAAATATTGCCGGGGAATATTTAGATCCAGTGTTTTCACTGAAATACTAATAATTTAAAAAATAAATTATATGAGTTAATATTTGGTGAAATAAACCTTTTTTTAAAAAAAAAAAAAAAGAAAAAAAAAAGAAAATCCTAATTGGACTGTCCTGACCTGATATTTAATATTTTATTTTAAAAAGGTAAATTGGGAGTTGCTTCTGTTGCTGATTAATATTTAAAATAAAAGTTACGAGTGTCTGCAGTTGCATATACATTGTATTGTAATTTAGAGATAGCAGGCACTTTCAGAGTAGAAAGTAGGAAGCACGGCATCTGAATGTGTTCAGAGAAGCACTTCCTTTAGCACCTTTCCTATGAGTTTGGACAAGTGTTATAGTCTAACCCATTCACTTGCACTAGATTATTTGCATTCTTTCTGGATTCGCTTATCATGTTAACTTTCTTTTCACTGTTTTTTGATTATTCATTTATGCCATTATAATTTATTAGCTGAAAATAAATTAACTTCACAGGCTTCTGTGTTTTGTTTCCTCCTTTCACAACAAAATTCTGTTGGCCAAAGTTTTGCAGACTGAAGTGCAATGTTACTCTTAACTTTTGAATAATTGTTTATTTATTGAGCCCTGGTAATAGTCTCAGTCCCATATAAACCTATAAAAAGACAGTTCTTACCCTGAGGAATTGATAATTTAATCAAAACATAGATTACACAGTCCAAATATGCAAGCATAGAGGCTCAAGGTCTAATCTTCAAGACAGAAATGCTTTTTTAAAAATCGTTTGTTTTTAAGTCTATATTAATTATGTGGGGGATTATTCTTTAAAAGCCTCACAGAAGAATTGTGTTTTAAGGAAAGATTTGAATAAAGAGAAATGAAGTTGCTTGGTAGACCAGTCTGAAAGGAAATTCCAATTGCAGGAGCTGCATTGAAGAAGGCATGAAGACAAGAACGGGAGAAGGAAATGAAACTTAAGGGACATTAGGGAGAGTAGATTGGAAGGAAGACAAGCTTCAGGAGGAGAATCAGCAAACACAACAAATGGCAGGGTGGACTGAGTCAAAAAACATCAACTAGGATTAACTCTTGTTATTTCTTCTTTTGAAAATCTGATTTTTGTCTAATTGGTTATAAACGTCTTAAATGATTTCCATGTTGTCATATTTGTTTTATCCTAGATTGTCTTGCAAGGACATGGAACAAGAGTGACAGCTAAATCTCAGCCAAGTGGAGAGAAGGCTTTTCGCTGTGAATATGATGGCTGTGGAAAATTGTACACAACAGCTCACCATCTTAAGGTAATTGCAGAATGAGGGTCAGTGGCTTGCAGGCATTCTTTGGTTACACCATTACATGGACAAAGGTAATGGAAACATATAAGAAGTCAGACACAAGAGCATTCTTTTTATACTAAGTTGAGTACACTGAAATCTCCATCAACAGGATGTTCTAGATGCCCCAGTTTCTCCAAACTGTCATGCTTAGTGTTCTGAGATGAGGCCCTTTTTAGAAAGTTTAACAGGTAATGGACTGTTGTCAGTGGGTCAGCAAAATACACGCCATACTTTGGGAAACACTGCCAGAAAACATGAATTAAACAAATGGCATCACATCTGAGAACTGGGAAGACCAGCAGGAAAAAAGGTTGAATGTAAAGGTTGTCAATCTTCTGATTTTCAAAGCAGGATGAATGCAGATGTGTAAGATTCCTATATCGCAAGTATCACAAAGTATGTCACTTTTTTCATCAAGATAGCTACCATCAGCAGTAGCCTGGAGATGCTACAATTACATTTTAATTTCTATGTTTATATATAATGGGAAGCTCTGCTCTATCATTTGAATTCTCATATTGCTGTATTGTGATCTTTAATTCTTTAGAGCGATCAAATATTCAAAGTTGAAAAATTGGAACAGCTTTTGTTTTTCTACTTGCTCCCTGGTTCCCTTTCTCAATCCCATGATTAGCTCTGGTACACAGAACATATAGAGAAGTACAGATGCCAACTAGGTTAGTCACTTGCAGATGCGGGAGGGTGCAACCTTTCCAATGATAGTACAGTCTAGAATCCGTCTCTCACTCCATCTAATGGAGTGGATCTAATCCTGTGGTGGAGTACTGGCTAAATGTCTCATGCAGCAGGGGAAGGATCACTGGGAGGCCTCATAGGGATTGAGGGAAGATTGGAGTGTAGGGTTGCCAACTTTATAATCGCACAAAACCAAACACCCTTGCCCCAAAGCTCTGCCCATACCCCTTCTCCTAGACCCTGCCCCCTGCTCACTCCATACTCCCTCCCTCTGTCGCTCCCTCTCCCGCATCCTCACTCACTTTCACTGGGCTGGGGCCTGAGGATGGGATACGGGAGGGGGTGAGGGCTCTGGGGTGGGGCCAGAAATGAAGGGTTCAGGATGCAAGAGGGGGCTCAGGGCTGGGGCAGAGCATTGGGGTCTAGGAGGGGGTGTGGGCTCTGCCTGGGGCTGTGGGTTCTGGGGTGGGGCTGGGGATGAGGGACTTGGGGTGCAGGAGGGGGCTTAGGGCTGGGGTGTGGGAGGGGATGCGGGGTGCAGGCTCTGGGAGGGAGTTTGAGTGTGAGAGGGGGGCAGGGAGTTGGAATGCAGGAGGGGGTGTGAGGTGCGGGCTCCAGGAGGGAGTTAGGGTGCGGGTGTGGGTTCTGACCTGGGGCAGGGGGTTGGGATGCAGGCTCCAGCCAGGCAACGTGGACAGTCGGAGCTGCAGAGCCAGCGCTCAGGGTGGGGGCAGTGCGCAGAGCCCCTGTGGCTGATCCTGCGCCTAGGAGCCAGACATGCCAGCTACTTCCAGGAGACGCGTAGAGTCAGGGAATGCAGGGAGCCTGCCTTAGTCCCGCTGTGCCGCTGACCAGACTTTTAGTGGCCTGGTCAGCAGTGCTGACCGGAGCTGCCAGAGTCCCTTTTCGACCAGGCATTCCAGTCGAAAAGTGGACGCCTGGCAACCCTTTCAGGGTGGAGTGTAGCCCTTGAGACACACATGCACACAGCCAGACTACTGTCAATTTTGCCAGTTTAGCTGTTTGGTGACTCTTTCAGTTGGCTCTTCTGCTTGTTTACAAAAATAGGACAAATCACCTGTTTCAATAAAACTGATCAGGGCATCAGGTCAGATCCTGAAAACAGAGACATTACTACTTTTCCAGAACACATTATTATCCTATTTTTTAAAAATCATTATTACTGTTGAAAAAAAAGAACACTTCTTAAGCAGTGACTTCCAAGAAGAGAGACTAAATATATAATTTTTGACAATGAAATAGTTTTTTATATTCGAGAAAGCAAACAAAATACTGCATTACATCAATGTGATGGATGTCTTTTTAACAGGTGCATGAAAGGTCACACACGGGAGATCGACCATATCAGTGTGAACATCCTGGTTGTGGCAAAGCATTTGCAACAGGTAATGTTTTGGGGAGTGTTTTCTCCTGTTTGCTAGGGCCTGTCTGTCTCCTTAGAAGACATGTTTTTGTTAATGCAGTTTTTAAACTGCTATGCAAAAAGGCTAGATTTCAATCTATTTTTGAGAAGTGGGCATATTTTCAGCTAACATGGCTTAGTAAAGATGGAATGAGGCTTATGGAAAAGAATATTTTGAGCGTTATTGAAGCAGAAATGTAATGAAACAAAGAGTTACAGAAGAAAATGTGTAATCTATCATCCTATTATCAGTTTTTACACTATAGACAGAAAAATCCGTTAATGTGGAATAAGTTTCATGACTTAAATAAGGTGAAAATAAAAAGGCTCAACTTGCTGGCTGCAGACAAGGATATCTAAGCCTCTGATCCCCAGTTGAAAAAAATTTTTTTGATAGGTGATACTCTGTTTCAAGCGGTGTGATTGATCTGGTTCTTTTTCACAGTTGCATCAAGCAGTGACATTTCTCATAAAGTAAGTGAATTTAACAGCTCATACAGACTAGTCCATTTATGCATGACATTTCATTTGATCCTATAAAATGGAGTGATGAGATGAGTAAGTAAATATGGAGGATAGTAAAACAAGCAGTGGCTGTTTTAAAATGTTATTTTCTTGGTTTTTGAACATGATTGTAATACAAAGAAACAAAGAGATGGGGTTAAAAAACCCTGAAACTTGAAACATTAAGAAGATTGCATGAAGAACTCCTTCTGTTGTAATATATAAAAAGCCTGGTTTCTTTGTAGGCATACTAATATAAGCAATACTGGGCTGAAAGGCCAGAATAGAAACAACTGCACTTCAGTGACTTCAAATAAATTTAGTTGCACAGTGTTTGTAAAGCAATTTTAAGATTATAGTACAAGGGTGGCCAAATTTACTGACCCTCTGAGCCACAAATGACAATCTTCAGAAGTTCGAGAGCTGGGGCGCACCTGTCGGAACTCGGGGCTTCAGTCCCGTGAGAAGCACCTGTTGGGGCTCAGGGCTTTAGCCTTGCCAGGAGGGGGGGTTTCGGGCCTCTAGTCCCATGGGAGGTGCCTCTCATTGCTTGGGGCTGAAGCCCCACTCCTGCTGAAGCCCAGAGCCCTGACAGGTGTGCCCCATGGGGCTGAAGCCCTGAGGTGGGGCAGAAGCCAGAGGTGATGCGTGGGAAGGGCACGTGGGGTCACATTCCCTCCCCGTCCCGCACCTGATTTTTGCCAGGGTTTGCTGACCCCACTCGGTCTCATGGTGTTGCTAGGCCTCCTCCCTGCATGGCAGCTGCTGGAGCCAGCAAATTGGGAGCTGCGACCATGGGGAGAGGCAGCAGCAAACAGCTAGGAACTGCAGGGAGTGCCACTGCTTTTGCTGCTGCTTGTCCCTGCAGCTCCCAGCTGTTTGCAGCTGCCTCTCCATGGGGAGCTAACACCTGGGAGCTGCAGGGAAGGGTTGCTGAGGGTAAGAGGGGGGAATGTGCCTAGGGATTGTGACTCAAGCTGTTGGGGAGGCCGAACCTTTAAATTTTGTCCCCCCACTCTCAGCAGCCACTGTAATCTCTGGCAGAAGCCCTTCGCCCCACTGCAGGGCAGAAGCCCTGAACTCTCCCCGCCAGTCTGGTAGGTGGAGAATGTGCAGGGCTCTGCGAGCTGCACTTTAACTATGCAAGAGCCACATGTGGCTTGTGAGCCGCAGTTTGGCCACCCCTGCTGTATACCATTGCAACAGACAGAAGGACAAATTTATTACCTTTTTTTCCTATTAATGTCTAAGTGTATTTTTAGTCAGTTATTGTACCAGTTGAGCATGGCAAACCCTGCAGATGTTTAAATGCATCTTCAAGGATTAAATGACCTGGATTTAATAGTAGTAGCTTTTCTGAGTTGGATTCTGAGGCTGTGTTTGTGTTGTAGAAGTAAGAAAGAATGCAAGTTAGGGGATTGGCTAACTTGGTTGATGCACTTCATGTTTTCAAATAGTGTTTTTTAATCAAAACTTCAACTGTTATGGAGATATAGCAACAGCACATTGTAAAGTTAAATCAGGAACCACATTCTGAGAATCCATGGCCTTTATTTAGTAGAAATGTGTATATCACTATGGGGCCAGGGAAGATGCATGTTAGTCTGTCTTCAGCAACTTTTTCTGGGTTCTTTGGTTCTGCATTTTTCTAGGGGACTAGAGATAGGATGCTCTCAGTGGAGGATCCTCTGCTCAGAAAATAGCCCCCACCTTGTCACTTCACCAAAACCCCCATTTTGTTGTCCCTTCAGGGCACAGCGCAAGGCAGTCCACTTAGGGCCTAATCCAAAGCCCACTGAAGTGAATGAGCCTCCTCAATGGGGGGAAGCCTTCCCATTGAGTTCAGTGGCCTCTGGATCAGGCCCTTAAATTTCTCAGTATTGTTATTTATCACAGGATTATTGCTCTTGATATTTGCCTTAGAAAGGGAGATTGTCTATGGTTATTGCATAATGTGTTTCTAAAAAATGAAATTGCACCCGGAGGCTTGACTGGTGGGTACAATTTTATAACTCAGAATAGTCATTTGTAAAATAAGAAGTCAATAAATAAATGGGAGCCACGTGCCAGCTGTGCGTTTGAATTCAGTGGGAGCAGGATTGGGCTCTGTCTGAAACTATTATGATGGGAATAGCTGCTAAGAGAGAGAAAGCACAGATTGTTCTGGACTTTTTTTTAACAGAAGCTTGAGCAAAGGTTTGACCACTTTGGTATAATCACCAGAATTTGTCCCATTATAAGGAAAAGGAGAAAAATTAGAAAAAGTACATTTTTCATAAATAAGGTGAAAGAGGATTTCTAAAATGCAAGCAGTGCTTTGTTGCCCTGGTTATGTGACCAGTGATGTGTTTGGAGAGTGAGATGAATAGAAGAATTGATTTTTGTTACTGATTGATCAGAGGACTTCATACGAGCACAGTTTTTGTGACCAGATGCATTCGGAGTATTAGATATATTTCTATGGCAGTATTGTAACATTTAAGATTTTGGTTGTTCTTGTTTTAAATTGTCTTCAAGGTTATGGATTAAAAAGCCATGTCCGAACCCATACTGGAGAGAAGCCCTATCGGTGTACGGAGGAGAACTGCACCAAGTCATTCAAGACTTCTGGAGACCTGCAGAAACATATCAGAACCCACACAGGTACAAGGAGTCATTACAATGGTCACTCTTTCTCTCTGCTTTCTTGGTTCTTTGTTTTAAATTAAAATCTATTTAGTTAGAGACACTATAGAAGGAATTTAACCCTTCGCTTTATTGAGTGATTTGTATTTGTGAAATCAGAATAAGTATACTCTGCCTTAGTGCACAACTGCTCTCAAAAGTCCCCTTTGAAGCTTACGTGACAAAACAGTATTTTAGCATTGCAAACACCGTTGCAAGTCCTTAGCACAATAGTAATGCTCCTCATCTCAACATACAGTTTTTTTGGGAACTGTGCATAGTGCAACTGCAATAGCAGTGTGAAAGCCTATCTTTGAACCAGGTGCATCACCATTGAATCCTACACTGACTGAGTCTGTCTGCACCTTTGCAGTGCCACTGTGGGTAAAAGTTACTAGAATTGTAGCTGCAACAGAGCAATTACTCCTCCCAGTGCCAACTCTCAATGCTGCTACTCATCCTCCAGTGACAGTTTTGTCATTTCAGAGCTAGCTGTCAAATATCTTGCCAACCAGCTGTGTGCAGGTCCAAGAACTGTGGTACTCAGCTTGTTTTCCCCACATCCTTAGAGCAGCAGGGAAGGACACAGCAAGATCATGCAGAAAAACAGCAAAAATACTTTTAATAAAAACTTTTCAGTTGTGTAAAAAATAAAATCTTTTGGTGTCTTCCATGCAGTGGTGGATTGCTTAAAAAATAAAAAGAACAAAAATCCCTTATTAGCAGCAGCATGGAAGCACTTTACACACACACACACCATTCACTTACTATAATAGTCGTATTGGCAATCTGTACATCTATGGAATGTCACCTTCACTCCTGAGATCTGAAAAAGGGACATAAATTTAAAAATACACAACCAGGATGACCACCTAACCCCTACTCAACCTCTAGTGCCATTAAATACCTCATAATAGTGCTCCAGCACCTCCTTGTTCTTCTTCCTCCAACCAAGTACCCTTGAAGAGTGATAGAAGAGTGAGCCCCCAGTTTATTAGATGGGATGGAATAGTGGGGAGCTTGTTGGACCACATGGAGGACATCCTTCCTCCAGACCCTGGCCTTTACCGCTCACATCTCTGGATTTTAGAGGTTAAAAAAAGAGAGAGAGAAGGAAACCTTTAGTTGTACTACAGATCCAGAAAAGAGAATCAAAACCACAGGCAAACAACAATTATAAAAACTGTTGAAAGAATAAAATCATTCCATCTTCCTGGGCTTCCAGATCCAAATCAATCTACCAGTGGGCCAGGAGATACTTATGATTCTTCACAATGATATTTGTATGAGGGCATACCAATGTTCATCACCTTCTCCTCCCAACTCCTGTGTAGATCTTTGTTGAGAACTGAACCATATTAATGCAGTCATTACACAGTGCAGACAAATACACATTTAGATACCATAGATTAGGGCTGTCTAAATTTTTCATAGGATGGACCTCATCTTAATAGAAAAATTGTCCTGTGGACTGTCCCTCCTCTCATTCTTGCAATCACATATATTTGAGAATTACAGCATTTGCTTACATAGAAAAGTCATATTAGTAAAGAATGTTACGTATTTTAATGCAATTTAGTAGCTGCAACTAAGGAGTTGAGCTAGCACCATGTAACTGGCAAACTCGTCACAGACCACCAGCAAGTCTTTCACAGTCCATCTATGGTCCATGGACCATAGTTTGGGAACCTCTGCCACAGACATTGGATGCTGCACCAGGAATTATGAATAGATGCAACAGTCCACAGGTTCAGCAATAGTTGCAGTGAGTTCTGTTTGTGGATAAACAGAGTGATGCACCCAAAACAGGATGACTAATGTGGATGCGCTGAACCAGTGCGAGTTGCACAGTGCAGTTCTCTTCTGTAGACCATGCCAGAGGCCCTCAGCCCTGATTGGCATTACGAAGTAAAGCTGATACTGATCAATGCAAGATCTGCTGCTAACAACAAAAACATATGCCCTCATGAGTGATGAGGCACCTGACATAGTCTGCATCACCAAAACCGGGAAGGATGACTCCATAAGCCTTGTGTTGGTGCACTTCATTCCCCCAGGTTTCTCAATATAGCACAGATCTAGATAGCACAAGAAGGAAGGTAGTACTGCATTCATCTTTTCTGCAAACCTGAAATGCAAGAGAGGGGCCTCAGGTAAGATCACTTCATCTGAATTCATTCATCTCACAGTAGAAACCAGAGCCAAAGCTAACCTAGATTTTATGCTCACTTACAGACCGCTAAAGGGTTCACAAGAGAGTTCACTGATACCTTGCCAGAGATGGTGGAGAGATACTCCAGACTTGTCATCCTAGGAGATTTAAACAAGGCCACAGATATAAAAGACCAGAAACTCATCTCCTCACTTCCCTCCCGAAGGTGTTCACGGGTCATCTCTGATTCCATCCACAAATCCAGTCACATCCTGGACCTGATCTTCAGGCTCTATGTTAGGATAGAGAACATCACAACCTAGTCCACTATTTTGGACTGATTGTTTATGATTAGGGAAGTGGTCTCAGACTTTCCATTGCCCACATAACAAGAAAGACCAGTGACCCTGATTCAACCATGAAGACTCATGGACTCCAACAAATTCCATAGCTTTCTAAAGAACAATAGTACCCCACATGTAGAATGAGGAGTTGAGGACCTGGTGAGTCATTGCCATTCCACAGTGGCCTCAGCCACTGCTGTGCTGGCCCCCAGTTGGTCCCCTATCCCCATCACCCATACACATCTTGGTTTTCTGACATTGTCTGTTCTGGATGAAGGGAGAAGGGGTGGAAACTTGAGTGCCGATAGTGGAAAACAAACCTGATTCAGATAGCGTGAAAAAAAATTCCTCAAAGCTTATGCTGTGGCTGTGTTACAGGCCAAGACCTCTGTTGAAGCTGCTAAATCCCACCCCAAAGAGCTATCCATTGTGGTAAACCTCTTCATCAGTCCTGAATGCCAACCTGCAATAGAGCCAAGCACCAAATACTGCAAAGAATGCCACTTTGCTGAAAAGATCATTTTGAGAAGCCGTCTCAAACAGCATGCATCTGCTCCACCTCCGCTCACCAGCCAACATCTCACCTGCATTTCCAGAGTTCAGTATATTCAATGAAGAAGTTTTGTATACCCTAAAGGAGACTCAGTGCAAGACTTGTGAATCTGCCCCATGCCCTTCTTGCTTGTGAAAGAGAGTTGTGAACAACTGGTGCCGCTCCTGACTGAAATAGCCAATGCCTCATTTAGAGAAGGAATCTTCCCTTGCTCCTTCAAACACCCAACAGTTTGACCAACACGTGAAGAAACCCACCCTGGATACTCAAGTCCTAGTCATTTACCATCCTGCATCAAACCTCCCATAGTTAAGCAAGTTCAGAGAAGAGCTAGCAAAAAGCTGACCATGCTCATTTAACGGACCCTAACATTCTGACCCAACACAGTCTGTATTCAGGGCAGGACACAGAACCGAAACTGCTTTATTGGCACGGACGGATAAACTCCTCCTTTCAATGGATAGGCATCCATTCTCATCCTGCTGGACCTCTCTGAAGTATTTGACACTGTTGACCATGAGATTCTGCTGTCTCGCCTGAGAGGGGCAACATGGGTCCAGGATAAGGCACAAAAATGGCTTGAGTCATCCCTGGAAGAATGTTTCCAGTGAGTAGTGATGGGAAACTGCAGTTCCATCATTAGACCCTCACTTGTGGAGTTTCACAAGGATCAATTTACTCTCTGGTACTTTTCAACATCTACATGCAACTAGTAGGTGAACTGGTTAGATGACATAGATTCAAGTGCCAACAATATGCAGATGATACACATTTCTACCTATCCGTTACCACATACAACCACACTACTTCTACCAAGATGGCCCAGTGGTGGTTGGATGAGATCAGTTCTTGGACGAAGAACAGTTGGCTGAAGCTGAACCTGAGCAAGGCAGAGGGGAGTATTTTGAAAAGCTTATAACCCCGGTGTAGTCTCCATGGGTTGAAGATGCACATCCACAATTGGTCAGTTTAGTCTGTAGTGTAGGAGTACTCTTCAATTCCTCACTGTTGCTGAATTCTGACATAGCAGCATCCACGAGTAATGCTTTCTACCATCTCTGTCTGGCTAGGAAACTCCATCCCATCCTGGCTGACTAAGACCTAGCCTCAGTTATTCATTCCTTCCCCTCTCGTCTGGAGTACAGCAATGCAATATATCTGGGCATGAAGCCTTCAGCACTTAGGAAACTCCAGTTAGTACAGAATGCTATAGCGCATCTCCTCAAAATCACAGTCTACCTGGAACATCTCAAACCTGTCCTTGACTCTCTCTATATTGGCTTCACATAGAATCTTGAATCAAGTTCAAGGTCTTCAAAGCATTCTGTGGCCTGGTTCCAGGTTACCCAAAAGATCTTCTAAAGCTCTAGGATGAAGACCATGATGGACAATTCTGCTCCTTTGCCCAGTGGAACTCTCAACAGTAAGAGTAAAGCTTGTCTGTGTGTGAGACAGAATTTTCTCCCGGGGTGATCCAAGACACTGGAATTAACTCCCCTAGAAACTAAGGAAGATCAAAAATCTCATCAATCCACTCCAAGTCCAAGGCACATTTCTTTGACTTTGCCTTCTCTAATATAAACACATAGCACCAGGTATATTTTTATTAAAAATAAATAAAGACACACATTATCTAAACAAGACACTTCACTGCAAGTGCTTCTCCCTCTGGGGAGAGGATGAGAGAACAAACAAAGTGACAGATGTGTAGTCATGTGGCTTAATGCACTACTGAAAGGTGTTTAATGAGCACTGTATAAAAACCTATATAGACAGGAATCCTCCCTATAAATGCTGAGCCTTTTCTTTTCCTTCTCCCTGATGAGACTCATAGACTTTAATGTCAAGAGGGACCATTGTGATAATCTATTCTGACCTTTGCAGATCACAGACCACAGAACCTCACCCACCCACTGCTATAATACACCCATAACCTCTGTCTGAGTTACTGAAGTCTAAAAACAACGAGGAATCCTTGTGGCACCTTAGAGACTAACAGATCTATATGGGCATAAGCTTTCATGGGCTAGAACCCACTTCATTGGATGCATGGAGTGAAAATACACGAGCAGGTATAAATACATGAAAGGATAGGGGGTTGCTTTACCAGTCTTACTGCAACTCACTCCCCAAACTACCTCACCCTGATTTCTCCCTCTGCCTCATTGCCAGCTTTCCCCCAGGCCCACTGATTGCTGCCAGAATGGTTTCTCCACTTACACAGGGGCCTTCCTGGCCTGGTTGAACACTAGTAGTTGAGAGATGGTCATCTGGAAGGGCATATCTCCAGGAATTAATAATGGTTTCTGGTACTGGGGAGGAGAGCAGTTCTGACCTGCTTTGTTTGTTGTTGTAACCCTCGTTAAACTAGACTGAGGTAGACTAGCTAACCCAGCAGACCCTGCTTTCCGCCTTTTGAAATAGCCATCTTCCAGCCACCTGGAAACTGGTTTGTTGTCTAACAGTTAAATTAGAAACACAAAGAGCTGAGTTCACGAACTGGTTGTGTGACATTCCTGCAGGTATTCTTTACACTTACAGTAAAAAAACTGACTTTAAGAAAACACTGTTGCTGGGCAGGTCTGGTTCCAGCTCCGCTCTTTTCTATCTGTAATCTGATGTGCGGTGTTCAAGGAAGGATTGTAGAAGCCATAGCACCACTACATTGCGACATGCACACATTTAAAACACACACATACATCCTTTTGGCAGGAAACTGACAAACTTTTCTAGAACTGCTGTTTTAAAGAATTACTTACAGTTTCCTCTGCCAAACAACTAACTGCTCTGAAGTTTCCTGGGAGTTAACGTCTGTCTCAGGGCTCTTTTTTTATTTCTGTCTTACAATAATGATCCCTGCCCCTCCCTTCCTTCCCCGCCCTCCAGCCTTTCCTGAGCATGTGGGGAGGCTACCAATATAAATAATTTATTACATGATTTTAAAAAACAAATCAATGTGGCTGTTATTAAGATAGATGAGTGTAAATTAGAAAATGTGGGGTGTGTAATTTTTTGATGCAGTTATACCATGGATGAATTTGAAACTATTTACTATTCTAAAGTGAAAAAACAACGAGAAGTCCTTGTGGCACTTTAGAGACTAACAAATTTATTTGGGCATAAGCTTTCGTGGGCTAAAACCCACTTCACCAGATACATGGAGTGAAAAATACAGTAAGGAGTATATATATTATAGCACGTGAAAAGATGGGAGTTGCCTTACCAAGTGGTGAGGGGGGTTGGGGGACAGTGCTAACGAGGCCAATTCAATCCTGGTGGAGGTGGCCTATTCTCAACAGTTGACAAGAAGGGGTGAATTAGCACTGACCCCCCACTTGGTAAGGCAACTCCCATTTTTTCATGTGCTGTAATACATATACTGCTTACTGTATTTTTCACTCCATGCATCTGATGAAGTGGGTTTTATCCCCTGAAAGCTTATGCCCGAATAAATTTGTTAGTTTCTAAGGTGCCACAAGGACTCCTCATTGTTTTTGCTGATACAGACTAACACAGCTACCACTCTGAAACCTATTCTAAGGTGCTGTGTTTAAAGTTCTATTACACAAAATAGATTTGTTTTAAAAAAAAAAAAAAAAATAAAGGCCATGTCAGTAATGAATTTGCTTTGGTATTTTGAAGAAGTAAACTAAAATGTCAGAAACAACTTTAAAAAGTTGTTTCTGCCCATGCAGAGTAATTGTTTTTATTAAAGAGTTTTAACTATGAAAAAGCTTTAAATTAAAAAAAATCCAATTTATATATTAAATCACTAAAACATTTTTGGCACTTTGTCAATTTCATCTTATAAATGTACAAATTGTATAATACGCTGACATTTGATAATATGTTGGGGTTTTTTTAAATTATCTAAATGCATATTTACATGTTAAAGAGCATTGAATGGGTAGGAGTCATTAAAAGCTAGTGAATAAATGATACAAATTGGTAAGCACCTTTAATCTAAATATTTACACAGTTTGAGAATTTTGTTGAAAGGCCATATAATTGCCCCAGTTCCAGCTAAATATTTAGTAACAATGATTCAGCTAATCTCAGTAGAAGATTTGTTAATTCAGTGTGTTCCTGATGTTTGTGTTCAAGCCACAGAATGGATTTACATGAAATACTTTTTCCCAATATGATCATGAGCTGTGGAAGAGACTACATGTGTTTTAAGGACCAAAGATTCTAAATATTTTTGTATTCTAAATCTGTCACTTTGATGCTGGTTGCAAAATGGAGAAGGATTATAGGCAGAGCAATTTAAAGAAAATACTAACAAATTTTTAAAAATACCAGTAAGCAGTTGGTAGTATGTCTCTAATTAAAAATACAAAAAATATATATTCCAAATGAAAGATTGAACCCCATTCTCTACTGTTTAGGTACATGCTAGAGTAATTTAATTCTGCATACCTAAACCGCCCCGTTCAGTAGAACATTATTGACTTCCTGTTCTAAACTGATGTATAGTAGTGCTATGTGCTGAAATGTAGCTACCATATTTACCCATAGAGGTGGCTACACATTAGTGATGGATTATCCATGCTTATAGTTTGTATCCTTATTTTAAGGACCCATGTCTGCAATCCGAATTAACAAGTCCCTTTTTACACAAGTAGTCCCAATGGCTTAGTAAGGTTGGCAGGATTTGGTGCTAAATTTATAAAGCATTTTTGTTTGTTTCAAGATGAAGGATTCCATAAAAATGTAGGATCATTTTCTTGGAACACCCACAATACTTAGATGGCAGGATCAAGCCCTAAAATGTTAAAACATTTTCTTGGGGGTTTATGTGGTTCTATTGGGCACACCAGTGGAGCTCCATAATAACAAAAATTAAATTAAAATAGTTAATTTCATGGTACCATATTGGTTAAAAAAATAATATAAAACAGTTCCAAATAAATCTTGTAAAATGGACACAAAACACATCAATATTTAACTGTTGAGGGCATAGCTGCAGTTCTCTGCAAATCCTTCATACAGCAGGATATTATGTTGTCTGTATACTGTTTATCAAAAGAATGTTTGGAAAAATGTGTACAATCAAACCCTAACCCCTTTGTGAGATGTTAACGTTATTAACAAAGGCCCTGATTCTGCAATTTTCATCCACTTGGGTAAGACCCCTGGGCACGTGACTCCTAGTGGTCATTCGGATCCACCCAAGTGGATATGAGTACAGGATCAGGACTAAAGACAGTAAAATCAAAATAAAACTCTGCTCAAGCCTTCTCCCAGACTTGGCTTCTTCTAGGGGTCAGCCCACATTCTAAATCCTCACTTTTTAAATATTGGTGAGGTTACAAATCACTTCCCTCAGTAATTCAGCAGAACCAATTTAACTATTTTCCCAACACCTGCTGACAGGGTGGAGTGTTTCAGGCAAAGACTGCCAGCCTCTTACATATTTCAGTATAAATTTATTTCTTTCCTTCCCATAATATTTAGGACACAGTTTTAGTTCTTAAATACCAAATAATTATTAAAAAAACCCACAATTTTTAAATGCTTTAATTAAGATTGACTAAGAGAATGAATTGCTTTGTGCTACAACTCTTCAAAATCAGTTTATGTTGCATGTAAAAGTTTACATACTAGAAGTTAAAATTAATTTTATGAAATAAAGTGAGCACTGTTGATTAATTTATTTCTATAAAATGCTGGTCTTCTTTGCGTCTTCCGCAATATTTGCACATCTTTGTGTCATCATGCATTTATACAGTCCTTAATAGAAAAATTACATTCTTCAAATATGTATCCGTGTTAATCGCACTGTATGTATTCATGCACCAGATGTGTGAGAAATGAGGGTTTCTTTGAATAATAGTGTCTATCTGGGGCCACTTATGCCTTCTGTGCCTCCTCATGCCCTCATATGAGGGCATAAAGGGCAGTGTGGCTGCGATCCTCCCTCAGTTCCTTCTTACCACCCATAGCAAAAAGATGGAACCTGGCAGTGTCTGATCTGCTAATTTTAGCTTTGGCTAAACCTTCTTGAAGATCCTCTAAATATAATATCGAATATCTTCAGAAGTCTTCTGATTACCTTGTTTTTTCGACTGCAGTGATAATTTAGGCCTATCTTGACTAACCGCTAGATTCCTCCCTCACCTCCCAAGCACTCCCTGTACAATACTTCTTAACATGGGAGTCTCAAAAATTGCAGGCTTTAAGCCGTGTCCATCCTGCAATTGACTAATTTTCTTAAAAGTAAGTGCCTTATCTGTCTAGGAGAATCACGCATAATGACAGAGGCTCAGTGTGCCTGTCATTCTCTGCTGAGTTGCATAAGTCACAAGACCTGAGGCTGAAACTCAGTCTTCTGGAACGATCCATGAAGGTCTCCTTGAACCTTGAGGAGTTGAGCTCCAAAGTATTCTGCTAATGGACAAGTCAGTGTTTATCCAGCACCCTGTCTACCAGACAAGCTACACTGAATACCAATGCAGGGAAAATGGAGCCGAGAAAGGGCCAGGCATTAGCACTAAAGCCAATCCCAACATCCCTTTCATTGAATTGGGCACTAACACCTTCATAGTTGACCCCAAAAGGGACCACTCTGAATGGGACACCAAAAGGGATTGCTCCAAGTAGAGCTTGGACATAAGGGCAGACATTGCAAATCCTTCAAAGGGAAATCCACCAGGCCTTGCTCAGTTTCAAGGGCTAGAGAGAAGGAGTATCCTAAAATGCAAAAGACCTTGCCAGTCCTGATCTTGGCTCCAGTGGTGCCCCCGTTGGTGTTGACGTCAAACATAGAATAAACTTGGGGAGAACTGGAACAGCCATTGATGCCAAAGCACCTGCTAGTGCCAGGTCAGATACGCATACCATACACTTCGGCAGCACCCCAGAGGAAATCTATTCCTCACCATCGGCAGAGCAAACGTTCTCCCTATCTTCAAGTAGAAAATCTTCTCCAAGGTGGTCACTAGTCAGCACCATGGAAAGGTCTGTCAGCTTTCCCTGTAGGCCTGCACCACCACGGATTCATAAGGAAGGGTACTGGACTAGCCAGCACCTGGTGAACAAACTGTACTTGTATGTTATGCTTCCATGGCTTAAATAAGGTTACTGGGGTCCACCAGCCACTTTTTGACAAACTTGAGGAAGAGGTCACTCTACCTGTCAGCATCTCTTGCCAGACCACATATGCCAAAGTACCAGGAGGAATCGAATCTGTGGGCAGAGCAATGCCAATGCTCTGTATTACCACCAAAACATCAGTAGAGTTCAGGGGAAGAGGGTTCTATTCCTAGTATTTCCTCATTCCAAAGAAGAAAGGGGGTCTTCATGCTATTGAGGGGACTCAATGAATACTTTTGTTGCCTCAGGCTCAACATAGTAACAGTTGGTTCCATCGCTCCATCTCTCTGAGCTCAAGGCTGGTTCAGAGGTCTGTACTTGCAGTATGCATACTTTCATATAGCTATCATCTGCCCCTCAGAAGAATCTAAGATAAATAGCGAGGCCCAACCATTAATCAGAGAGGATCCTCCCCTTCAGATTCTTCTCTGCGGTAAGAGTCTTCATGAAATACTTTGCAGTAGAGGCAACACATTTAAGGAGGCAGGGAATCCATGTCTACCTGTACCTTGATGATTGGCTCATCAGAGTCTGTTCCCAACGGGGATTGCAACAACTTTGGGATACATCTTTTTCCTGCTCTCTCAACTAAGACTCCTTGTGAAGAAATCCTTGCACCATCGCAGATAAGAGTTTATAGGTGCTTTGATCAGTTCCACATCAGCCAGAGCCTGCCTACCAGAAGACCAATTCCAGTCTCTCCAGTGGGTGGCAAACAACCTAAAATTGAATGGTGGTGCACACATGTCTGGGTATCTACAGCCACAGGTTTGTGTGCATGTAGATGACACTGTTTGCCAGTCTTCACCGCCAACCATTATAACTGTGGCTGAGGTCCATGTACTCCCCGTCCAGGCATCACATGAAAAGGAGGGCCACTGACCTGCCTCTCGTCCTACAAGAGATCCCTTGGTGCTAAGACCCAGTGAACATGTGGAAAGGGGTTCCCTTCTTTGTTCCCTTCCCAGCTGACACTTGCCACATACACTGCAGGAACAGCCTGGTTGCCCACCTGAGCCATTTGCAGGTGCAAGGGACGTGGTCTCCGGGTGATGTAAATTTTATATATGAATGTCCTGGAGCTGAGAGCTATCAGACTAGCCTGTAGAGCATTCCTGCATGTTCTGCGGAACACCACAATGCAAATCCTAACTGATAACATGTCCACTATGCACTATATACATACCAAACAATGAGGTGCCTGATCATCCCATTTCTGCCAGGAAGCCATCTGACTCTGAATGTTGTGTCCCCAACACAATATTACCCTGCTTGCTATATACCTACACAGGGTTGGCAATGATCTGGCAGACTTCTTAACCAGGCATGCAATGACCTGCCACAAATCATCACTGTAGGGTCTATCATGGTGCCATTATTCCATCAATGGGGAACCCCCTCAATAGACTGGTTTGACACAAAAGACAACACTAAATGACCAAACTTCTGCTTAAAAGAAGGTGAGAGTCTTGGCTCATTACAGCTGCTTTTTCTTCCTTTTGGTGGTCTTGAGGGATGCTATATGCTTTTCCACTGATTCCCCTAATCCCCAGGATAATATCCAGGATCAGGTGAGACAAATTTGCGGTCATCCTGATAGCCCCTGACTGGCTAAGGCAGTTTTGGCTGTCAGACAAGATACAGATGTTCATGTAGCCTCCCCATTCCTCTGAGCCTGTCTGGACATAATATTTTAGAATCAACATCAGAACTTGCACCCAGATCTGCAGTGGTTGCAATGATGGCTTGGATATTGTCTGGGTGAGCACTACTGACAAGAGACTGGTCTCTGAAGGTTAAGAAAATTCTCTTCCAAAGCACGAAATCTTGTAGCAGGAAGATTTACTTCCTCCTAATGGAAAAGATTTTCCATATGAGTATTCTAAAATAATATGGACCCAGTAGAGGTACAGATACCAAAGTTCCTTGACTATACACAGCTACTAAAACAGGCTGGACATTTAACTCTTTCAAAGTCCACCTACCAGCAATATCAGTATGTACACCTTGGTAGAGTCACAGTCTATCTTCTCGCATCCAAAGGTATTGAAATTCCTTAAGGGCCTCCTTCACGCCTACCCTCCAGTTAGAGACCCTACTCCTTTGAGGAATCTCTGTTATCCTCCTGCAACTCACAAAACCACCCTTTTAACCACTGTTGGATTACTCAGTACACGGTGCCGTCAGGATGGTCTTTCTGGTGGCCATCACTTCAACCCCAGAGAGTCAGGGAGCTTCCAAGCCCTCATGGGTTGTGTGGCCTACACCTCATTCTGTAGGGACAAGGTGGTGTTGAGACCACATCCCAGGTTTATCCTTAAGGTAGTCTCAATCCTTCACCTGAACCAATAAATTGCCTTGCTAGTCTTCTTCCTGAAGCCACATTCTGGATCTTGCCAGGGCCTTAAAAGACCAATACTTCCCAGCTATCTTCCCGCCTCTTTGTGGCCATTTCCAGCCCATTTAAGGGCCAAACCATCTGATCACTGAGAATCTCCAAGTGGATTTCAAAGTGCATTTCCACTTGCTGTCAACTGGTTGGCAGGCCTCATTGATGCACACACCACTAGGGCAGGGGTTCTCAAACTTTTTCTTTCTGAGATCTTCCCAACATGCTATAAAAATTCCACGTGCTGCAATAACTGGTTTTCTACATATAAAAGCCAGGGCGGCATTAGGGGGTAGCAATTGGGCAATTGCCTGGGACCCCAATCCACGGGGCCCCCATGAAACTACATTGCTTAGGCTTCGTCTTCAACCCTGGGTGGCAGGCCTCAGGGATCTGGGTTTCAGCCCCATGCAGTGAGACTTAGGCTTTCTGCCCTGGGCCTCAGCACATCTAATGCTGGCCCTGCTTGGAGGCCCACCTGAAACCTGCTCGAGGCCCCCTTGGGGGCTCCGGACCCCTGTTTGAGAACTACTGCACTAGGGCATAGCCTGAATCTACCACCTACTTCAGGAACATTCCAGTTTCTGAGATCTGTATGGCTGCAATGTGGAGCAACCCACTGTTTTATTTTGTTTTTGTTAAACATTATTGCCTTGACATGGCAGCCAGGGCAGATGCCAAGTTCAGGAGGCAGTGCTACAGTCATTGTTCGACTAATGTAACTGGAACTCCTCATTCCCACCATCCAGGGGACACTGACACATTCTCTAAAAAGGTTTCAGAGTAGCAGCTGTGTTAGTCTGTATTTGCAAAAAGAAAAGGAGTACTTGTGGCACCGTAGAGACTAACAAATTTATTTGACCATAAGCTTTCGTGAGCTACAGCTCACTTCATTGGATGCATACCTACAGTAATTGTGGCTCTTTGAGATGTTGTAGTCAGTGTGGATCCCATAACTTATATCCCCGGTTTTCAGAGTCCTCAGCAACATTGACTTTGAATTGTGAGGGAACTGATAGAGGCTGATCGCTTCCTGCCCTTTATGTCCTTGTATGGGAACATGCGGTGGCAAAGGGTATATGAAGACACTGTTGTTCAAAGATGTTCTAGCTCTGCATGCATAAGGCACGTGTGAACCAACAGCGGGATCCACACTGATTACAGTATCTTGAAAGTAAGACTGGGCTAAAATATGATATAAGAAATACATGTAAATCATTAAACAGGCACTTTAGAATCCTAAATTTAATCTCAATCCAGTTACTTATTTTTGTAGTGGTTTATAACTTTACCTATATACATTTCTATATTTGTTCCAGGTGAAAGACCATTCAAATGTCCCTTTGAAGGCTGTGGAAGGTCATTCACAACATCCAACATTAGAAAAGTTCACATCAGGACACATACTGGTGAAAGACCCTATTACTGTACAGAACCAGGTTGTGGGAGAGCATTTGCCAGTGCAACCAATTACAAGAACCATGTGAGAATACATACAGGTACGTGAATGACATTTTGTTTGAAGAGCAATTTCCTTTTTAGCTGCTGTGATTTTCTCCTTGGTGGACCAGTTGTTGCTGCATATCAGAACTGGGGTAGAAAGTTTTTTTTATAGTGATGTGTCATGTTTTTTTTTTTAATTTTATTTAACCCTTTTCTCCCCTTTGACCAGCCACAAATAGTCACTGTAGGGTGTATCATGGAGCCATTATTCCATCAATGGGGGACCCCTGGATTGACTTGTTTGCCCCAGGAGACAACACCAAATGACCAAACTTCTGCTTAAGAGGAGGTGTGACTTTCTCATCCTGCTCTCAACACAGTTGTACCTAGGGCCTAATCCAAAGCCATTTGAAGACAATGGAAAGACTTTAAAGGGCTTTGGATCAAACCCTTAGTCCCCGAGTTTCACCTTTATTGTTAAGTAATGTAAAGCACAAACCTCAGCCTGATGTTGGCTGTTCCTAGAATTTTTCTCTCTTGGGGTACTCTGTCCCTGCCCTTAGTTCCCCCTTCCTTGTGGAAAGAATCAAAATCTGCTGCTGCTCTTCGAGAGATGTCCCTGTGGGTGCTCCACTCCAGATGTTGGTGCACCAAACGGACTCCTACCAGGCCTGTCTCGTCAGTGCTGAACACGGCTCAGCACATACAATACTCCGGGGATCTCTGGCACCACATGTACCCCAGCTGCTGCTGGTATGCACTGTTCCGGTGCCAAGGCTATGGGCTTAAAGTTGCCTGCCTCTTCTAATATGGCACCGCACAGCACTGCAAAGGACTCGGTGCCAATTCGGCTGAGGCTGCCCATGCCACACAGAAGTATAGTTGCTGTCACAGCGCCGACACCTCAACCACCTATGACTCCGCATATGGCGCTACACCAATCGGCACTGGCTGACCATGCGGCACCGCCGCTGCACCCAGCAGAATGTATTCCGGCTCCTTCTACCTCTGCACCACAATTTATTCATTCCAGCAATTTGCTAATTTCGCCAACTCCAGATTCCCCATTACTTTTTAACAATCTCTCACTGGAACTGTCGTCTAAGGAGACTGAGGCCCTCGTATTCTAGGGTCTTACCACCCTGGTATGGACACCTGTGGATGGGACCACCCATGCCCTTCCCCGGACAATGGCATTACTGGAACCCGTGGGGGTCCTACAGCAGGCACCACAGTAGCCGGCACAGCCCATGCAGAGGCAACACTAGATCTCCTCCTGTACCCATGCACACTTCTGTGATGGATGGATGGGAGCAACCGGCAATGGTGCACGCAGACGAGGAGGCACCTGAATCCTCTCCTAAATAATAATAATTCTTCCACCTTACCGGACAAGGGCTATTATGCCCCCAACAACAGCAGATGATTTTATTCGTTTTCAGGACCTCTTCAAAAGAGTGGCTAATGAGTTCAAGATTACTCTGGAGGAGGTGTCAGAGACTCAACATGAGCTGATTGACCTATTACAACCTTTGACCTCCTCCAAGATTGCCCTACCTATTAATGGAGCCATTATGGACCCTGTCAAGAATATCTGGCAAACCCCAGCCACCATACACCCTACCTACAAAAGGGGAGACCGAAAATTCTATGTTCCCTCCAGGGGCTCAGAATTCCTTTTCATGCACCCAGCACCAAATTCACTGGTAGTAGAAGCAGCCAACCAATTGAACAAACAGCAGCATTTTCAGTCCACTCCATCTAATAATAGCAAAAGAATGGACCTACTCGGCCGCAAAGTTTATGCTTCATCCATGCTATAATTTAGCATGCCAAACTACGTGGCCCTACTGGCCAAATATGATCACAGAAATTACGGGAAACTCATGGACTTTATTAATGACATCCCAGAGGGCAAGAGACAACAATTCAAAGCAGTAGCCTCTGAAGGACAGATTATTTCCCACACAGCATTGCAGGCTGCCCTCGATGCTGCAGTCACAGCTTCCAGGTCCACCGCGATGGCCGTAGTGATGCATCAAGCTTCATGGTTTACCTCTTCTTCTTCTTCTTTCCCACGCGAGATACAAAACACCATGGGGACTCTCCCTTCGATGGCGAGAAGTTATTTTCAGCAAAAACCAACAAGGTGCTGCACACCATGAAAGATTCCAGAGGGACGCTCAGATCCCTAGGCATCCATACAATAGCAACTAGAAGAACACAATACAGGTATCAGCCTTAACCAACACACATGATACGTGGCCTACACACAACAACAACAGAGGCCATACAACCGCCAGAGGCAACACTCCCAGAGACCCAGGCATCAACGACGATGCCCCACACCGTCCCAATCCCCGCCATCTAATAAGCAGATTTGAAGCCTTGGTCGAGGGTATAGAAGACCTTCCACCCATTCCAGCACTTATACTTTTCATCCAACCTTTTGGTCACCGTTTGCTCCCATTCTACCACAACTGGCGAGATATGGACAGATGGGCCCTAGAAGTCATCCGATTGGGCTATTCCATCCCTTTCCTGTCCATACCTCCCACCCACCTTCCACACTGTCCTTCTTTAGGGACTCCTGTCATGACCACTTGTTCTACCAAGAGGTGCAAGATCTTCTACAAATAGGAGCAGTGGAGATGGTGCCCAATCAGTACAGGGGAAAGTGTGTTTATTCTCAATAATTTTTGACAGAAAAGAAAAGTGGGGGATGGCAACCCATTCTCAACCTCAAGCGACTGAACAAGTTCGTCGAAAAAGAAAAAATTCAAAATGGTTACCCTCGCAACCATAATTCCAGCGCTGGAGCAGGGAGATTGGTTTTCAGCCCTTGAAAACTGCAGGATGCTTATTTTCATGCAACTATACACCCTGCCCACAGATTTGTCTCAGATTTTTTCTCAGATTTGTCATGGGCTCAAATCACTAGGTTCTGCCCTTTTGGCCTCTCAACAGCACCCCATGTCTTTTTCCAAGATTCTCACGGTGGCAAGAGCACACCTACCAAAAAAAGGAGTCCTAATTTTTTCTTACCTGGATGATTGCCTGCTGAAGGCGCAGACTCTTGAGGAGGCCATCCAAGCCACGCAGATGACCATCAACTGCTTCCAGGGTCTTGGCCTACAAATAAAAAAAAAAAATTCCACATTAACTCCTACTCAACGATTAGAGTTCATAGACACTCATCTTGATTCCATAACCGGATTTACATAATGTCCCATCCGACGAATTCAGTACCATAAAGAATCTTGTTGCCAAGTTGCAAGACAGCCCACAAGTCACTGTTTGGGACTGTGTGCAACTTCTCAACCATCTGGCCTCTTGCGGTTTTTTGTGGCCTTTTGTGGTCAAGAATGCATGCCTCTACATGCGGTGCCTGCAGAGTTGGATGACTGTCTACAGACCAAATGTGCACAGCCTAAACATGCTTCTGTCCATACCTACCGAAGTCAAGGACTCACTCACTTGGTGGACTTGTCCACACAACCTCTGCTCTGGAGTCCCTTTCGTGCAGGAGTCCCCCTCCGTTATAATTACCATGGATGCTTCCCTCATGAGCTGGGGAGCACACATGGCACACCACACCACTCAGGGACTCTGGTCCCCTAGAGAAGCCTCACTACACATAAATCCTTTAGAGCTCCAGGCGGTCCGCAACACCTGCCTCCAATTTCTCCCATACATCCAGAACCAACATATCAGGCTTATGACCCACAACATCGTCTACATGTTTTATGTAAACAGACAAGGGGGAGCTCGATCCCACTCACTCTGCATGGAGGCTATGAAACTTTGGAATTGCTGCAGATCTTGGGAGACAGACCAGTCCTTGCTTCCAGACAGCCCCCCAACCTGAAGCAAATACTCACCAGCAACCACACACCACACAACAGAACCACTAACCCGGGAACCTATCCTTGCAACAAAGCCCATTGCCAACTCTGTCCACATATCTATTCAGGGGACACCATCATAGGGCCTAATCACATCAGCCACACTATCAGAGGCTCGTTCACCTGCGCATCTACCAATGTGATATATGCCATCATGTGCCAGCAATGCCCCTCTGCCATGTACATTGGCCAAACCAAACAGTCTCTACGTAAAAGAATAAATGGACACAAATCAGACGTCAAGAATTATAACATTCAAAAACCAGTCGGAGAACACTTCAGTCTCTCCAGTCACTCGATTACAGACCTGAGGGTGGCTATCCTTCAACAAAAAAACTTCAAAAACAGTCTCCAGTGAGAGACTGCTGAATTGGAATTAATTTGCAAACTGGATACAATTAACTTAGGCTTGACTAGAGACTGGGAATGGATGAGTCATTACACAAAGTAAAACTATTTCCCCATGTTATTTCTCCCCTCCACCCCACCCCCCACTGTTCCTCAGACGTTCTTGTTAACTGCTGGAAATGGCCCACCTTGCTTGTCACCATGAAAGGTTTTCCTCCTTTCCCCCCCACCCCCCGCTGGTGATGGCTCATCTTAAGTGATCACTGTCCTTACAGTGTGTATGATAAAACCCATTGTTTCATGTTCTCTGTGTGTATATAAATCTCCCCACTGTATTTTCCACCGAATGCATCCAGTGAAGTGAGCTGTAGCTCACAAAAGCTTATGCTCAAATAAATTTGTTAGTCTCTAAGGTGCCACAAGTACTCCTTTTCTTTTTCCCTCCAACACAGTATCCAAATTTCAGCCTCCTACATAACTGGTTTACTACACACCACTGCTGATGAGCTGAACAGATCTTTTCCTGCAGATCATGAATGGGAGATAAACGATACTATCCTACACAACATATTCAAAATACGGGGCAACCCGCAACTGGATCTTTTTGCAACCACAACCAACAAGAAATGCCCAGGGTGGGCCTAGGAAAGTACTCAGGGGCAGATGCATTCATCATCAAATTGAGCCACAATTTCCTATACGCATTCTCCCTGATACCACTTCTTCCCAGGGTATTACAAAAAATACAAGCGGAGAGGGCCTGGATCAGACTAATAGCCCCTACGTGGACCAGACGGGCATGGTACCTATTTTTAACGAGATGTCGGTTTGTCTGCCGATTCCACTCCTTCCCCCCCCCGCACCTATTAACACAATGCAGGGGTCAACTACACCATGCCAGCATAACGATGCTGCACCTCAAAGCATGGCTCCTCAATGGCTCTCTAATGAGGAACTAGACTGCTCTGAACAGGTACAAAGAGTATGTTACATAGGTGGTATGTGTGGATTTTGTTCTACTATCTCCATAAATGGACTAGGTTCACTCACTGGTGCTCCATCAAGCAAACAGCTTGTGCTTCCTCCTCTCTTTCACTAATGCTAGACTGTCTTTTAGAACTTAAACTAACTGGGCTCTCCTTTAGCTCCATAAAGGTACATTTAGCAGCAATTACGGTGTTTCACAATCAGACTGGAGACACTACTTACTTTGCCCACCCCATCACAAAGGGGTTCCTCAAAGGTCTCCAGATGCTGCAGCCGGACATTAGATCACCCACTCAACCCTGGGACCTGAATTTGGTCCTCACATCCATGATGCACCATTCATTTGAGCCGCTTGCAACATGCTCCCGCCTACATCTGTCCATAAAAACTGCATTTTTATTTGCCAATACATCTGCCAGATGTGTAGAGAACTTGGAGCGCTTATAGCTGATCTACCGTACACTATATTTTTTTAAGGACAAAGTTACGCTCTGAATGCATCCTAAATTCTCCCAAAGGTGCGTTCCTCCTTCCACCTCAATGAACCTATCAATCTAACAGCTTTCTTTCCTAAACTGCATGCGAACACTTTTGAATCAGCAATGCACACACTCGACGTGCACAGATCATTGTCCTTTTATTTCGATAGGAGTAAGCCTGGCTTCCCCTAAACTTTTCATTTCAATTGCAGAACGATCCACAGGTAAATCCCATCTCTACCCAGATAATATCCAATTGGATAGCAGACTGTTATGCTACCAACTAAAGAAGATGAATCCTCCAACTTCTGTTAGAGCGCACTCCACCAGATCTCTGCCAATGTCTGTGGCATTCTTATGTAACAATCCCCTCACAGATATTTGCAAGCCGCCACCTGGACTTCAGAGCATACCTTTGCTTAACATTATACTCTTACTCAGGGTCCCCAGACCAACATTCAAATGGGCCGAGCTGTGCTGTCTACAGCTTTCTTACTAGGTCCGAAGTCCCTACCTCCTTAAGAGATACTGCTTTTCAGCCACCTGGAGTGGAGCACCCACAGGGGCATCTCTCGAAGAAGAGGAGGTTACTCACCTGTGCAGTAACTGACGTTCTTCAAGATGAGTGTCCCTGGCTGCTCCACTACTCGCCCTCCTCCCCTCTACTTCGGAGTTTGGAGCGGTCTCCATTGTAGAAAAGGAACTGAGGAGCCCGGGCCGCACATGCGCTATTGAGAGATAGTCGGCGAATTAAGTAGGCACCACGCATGTGCGGCCCATGTGAGTACTGCTGTAAAAATCTTGGAACGAAGGCGCAGGGGCGCACCAACACCTGGAGTGGAGCACCCACAGGGACACTCATCTCGAAGAACGTCAGTTACTACACAGGTGAGTAACCTCCTTTTCCGGACCTAACAGGATCCGCTTGGTCTAGCTGCTAGGATGAATCAGCAGAAGTAACGCTGCCTCCATGTGCAGGGTCCTACAGCCCTGTAGCCATGATTTTTTGTATCCTCCTGTTTTTCACTGTTAGCAGGGATGAATAAATCTCTTGGAGTTGAAGATTTTGTATACTTCTTTAACTGGTTTTTGGTTTGAGTTTGTGTTACGTTGATTTTACGTGACGAATGTCATTTTTATTTAGCCTTAATCATTTTAATATATAAATCCCATAAAATTTCTGTAGAGCTAAAGAGACTGAGGTTTGGGACTCTAACTTACCAGACCAAATAACATTTAATCTTTGAGGATAATTGTAAATCTTCCTATGAAGTCAGAAGGGCAGCTGCTGTAAAGAGTTAGGGCAGAATTGTGAATACTGTGCCAAACGGAGGGCTGTACTGGCATCTTGCCAGGAGCTTGGAGGGCCATATATTGTTTTCATATCGTGAAGCAGATTGCAGCTGCCCTCATCTTTAGTGTGAATATCTGGCACATGAAAAGTAGGAGATCCAGTATGCATAGTCCATCTTGATCTGAATGGCCTCCTCAGATTGCCTGGTAGGGCCAGCTTATTGTGGCAGCACATTGGTATTAAAGAGGACAGTCATGCATTGCATTGTGACCATTGCTGCTGCATTAGGGAAGGAAGCTGGAGAATGCCTGACTGACCTGGGTGGTAGTAAAATTGGGCCATTAAACATCTGTGAAAGTGGCAGGATATTTATTGTCAGGGTTTTCCTGCATATCCTGGTTATAATTTTCTTCATCCCTTTTGTCTTTCCCTGTAGGTGAGAAGCCCTATGTCTGCACGGTTCCTGGCTGTGACAAACGTTTCACAGAATATTCCAGTTTATACAAACACCATGTTGTACATACTCATTCCAAACCATACAACTGCAATCACTGTGGGAAAACATACAAGCAGATTTCCACACTTGCTATGCACAAGCGAACAGCGCACAATGACACAGAGCCAATTGAAGAAGAGCAGGAAGCTTTCTTTGAGCCGCCTCCAGGTTTGTATTTGATGTTCCCAGTCTCTGATCTTCCTCCCATAGTAGCAAAATAAAAGATTGCATCCAGCACACACCTATGACTATCAGTATTCCACAGAGCCAGGGGAATTTAAAAGACAGGTGTGATATTTTCTTTATTAATACTTTGCACTAACTAGCATCTTTTATCTGAGAGTACTGAAGTGCTTTACAAACACTAAGTAAACCTCAAAATACCCATGTGAGGCACAGCAGGTAGGTATTACTATAACCATCTTATAGCTAAGTAAACAGGCACTGAATGCATCCGATGAAGTGAGCTGTAGCTCACAAAAGCTTATGCTCAAATACATTTGTTAGTCTCTAAGGTGCCACAAGTACTCCTTTTCTTTTTGCGAATACAGACTAACACAGCTGCTACTCTGAAACCAGGCATTGAGAGAGTAATTGACTTGGTCATTTTGGTCATAAAACAAGTCCATGGCAGAGCTGAGAATAAAACAGAAACAGCCTTCCTGTGCTCTAACCGCTAGATCACACCATCTATGAATATCATATTGAAGCAGGCCTGAGGATGGACAAAATATTTATATTACATCCTAAAGGATTCTTCTAAGTATATAAAACACCATGCGTGAGAGTCTATGCTGTGATCTTAAAGGCGTAATGCTGGAGAAGGGAGGGGAAAAAAGTGGCTTCACACTATCTTTGCACCCTCTTGATTTTGAGCTACTCCTGAGACCAAAGTGGGCTGCCCTAAAGTTACAACAGCCTTTCTGGGCTGCCCTATGGGTAGTGGGACTGTTGAAAATGCCCACAGTGCTATGCTTTATGGATCTGCCCCCAGCACAGCCCATACAAGATGTCCATTTACTGTTGGCAAGCAGTTTTTCAGTATGTAGGAGCACTATCTAGAAAACAGTCTTTACGGTACTTTAGACAGTTAAATCCAGTCAGAGTAAAAAGTCAGACTGATTGGAGTATGAAAAAATGCATTTTCTTATTGCAAGAAAACAAACGTAATTTTTTACATTCTTATTTTAGCTGGTGTTGGGGTTGAATACAGGGTAGACGTAAATAAGTGATCTATCCTGACTGGAAAAGCAGTTTTACTATTTGTATATGGGAGACTGCAGTGAAACCCCTCTTAAGTAAATTGCCGCATTCTGATTGCTACTTACAAAGGAAAGATTAGAATGGAAGATTTCTATTTGCCAAGGTTAAATATTTGTTAAGATAATATACTGTTATATCAGTCCTCACACAATGATGCCACTCTACTCCTCTGAGGTTCAGTGTGTTCGTTAATGAATACTTCTTTTAATGGGCTGCCGATTGAGTTTACATCAAACCTTAGTATGTAAAGGTTAATGTTTAATTAAATGAATCACAGTATTGTTTGTCCCCCTTTTTAATATTCTCTTTGCTTATAAACTAAGTAAATATGCCTTAAATACCAAAATGTCTATTTTCTTTTCAATGCACAGGATTTATATGCATTATTCCCCATTTAAAAAGTATGCCCCAGACCTAGTAAAACAGTCATTTGAGGAATTTTGATTTGATTTCAATATCAGTTTCATTTCCTTCTCTCTCTCTCCCCTCGTTACAACTCAGAATTTAAAACTTTTTATCCAAAAGTTTCTTTTTTAGTTTTTAGGTTTACTCTTATTACTATTAGTATTTGCTATATGTAACATATCCTCCTGTCTTCCTTTTATGAAATAGATCAAGGTGAAGATGTTCTAAAAGGCTCCCAGATAACCTATGTGACAGGTGTAGACGGGGAGGATGTCGTTTCCGCACAAGTTGCTACAGTTACTCAGTCAGGGCTGGGTCAACAAGTTGCATTAATTTCCCAGGATGGGACCCAGCATGTAAGTATTCACCATGGTAAAGAATTTGCTAACAAGAGGACATTCAGAATTAAAGCTGTTATTTATCTTCAGATATTCCATTATGCGTACTTACATTAGAGTTAAAATCCCTGAATAATGGATGTTTGTATGTATTAGGATCAGGTTTCCAAAGCTGGGTCAGAATAAATATAAGTTTAGGAATGGGCTTCCTTTGGAATACCCAGGTTAGGTCTTGTTTGTTTGTTCTGAGTAGAGTATGAATACAAAGGCTTTTTGGCCTTCACAGCATCCCACAGCAACAAATTCCACAGGTTGAATGTGTGTTGTGTGAAGAATTGCTTCCTTACATCTGTTTTAAACCTGCTGTCTATTATTTGCAGCAGGTGACCGTTAGTTTCTGTGTTTTATGTGAAGGGATTACAAAAATCACTTCCCTATTCACTTTCTCCATACCATTCAAGATTTTACCCACCCGTAGTCATCTCTTTTCCCAGAATGAACAGTCCCAGTCTCTTTAATCCCTCCTCGTATGGAAGCTGTTCCATACCTCAGTCATTTTTGTTTTTCCTTTTCCAATTCTAATATGTCCTTTTTGAGATGGGGCAATCAGAGCTGCACACAGTATTCAAGGTTTGGGTGTCTCATGGATTTATATAGTAGCATTATGATATTTTCTGTCTTCTTAACTATTCCCTTCCTAATGGTTCCTAACACTCTGTTTGCCTTTTTGACTGCCACTGCGTGTTGAACAAATGTATTCGGAGAACTAGCCATAGTGACCCCAAGATCTTTTTCTTGCATGGTAACATTTAGAATTTAGAACCCATCATTTTGTATGTATAGTTAGGATTACGTTTTCTAGTGTGCAATACTTGGCATTTACCAACATTTTATTTCATCTGCCATTTTGTTGCCCAGTCACGCTGTTCAGTGAAATCCCTTTGCAACTCTTCTCAGTCAGCTTTGGAACTTAACTACCTTGAGTAACTTTGTATCATCTGGAAGTTTTTCCGTCTCACTGTTCATCCCTTTTTCCAGTTCATCCCTGTTTTCCAGAATCTGTTGAACAGCACAGGTCCCAGTACAAGTCTTTGGGGATCCCACTATTTACCTCTCTCTCTCCACTGTGAAAAATGACCATTTATTCCTACCCTTTGTTTCCTGTCTTTTAACCAAGTATCGGGGGTAGCCGTGTTAGTCCGTATCCCTTTGTCTTTTAACCAGTTACTGGGGATCTTCCCTCTTATATCATGACTGCTTACTTTGTTTAAGAGCTTTTGGGGAGAGATCTTATCAAAGGCTTTCTGAAAGTCCATGTATACTATATCGACTAGATCACTCTTATCCACAGGCTTCTGGACCCCCTCAAACAATTCTAATATACTTGTGAGGCACAGTTTCCCTTTACAAAAACCGTATTGACTCTTCCCCAGGATGTTGTGTTTATCTATATGTCTGATAATTCTGTTCTTTACTATAGTTTCAACCAATTTGCCTGGTACTGAAGTTAGGCTCACTGCCCTGTAATTGCCAGGATCACATCTGGTGCCTTCTAAAAAAAAAAAAATAAATGTTACATTAACTACTCTGCAATCATCTGATACAGAGGCTGATTTAAGAGAGAGGTTACATACCACGGTTAGTAGTTCTGCAATTTCATATCTGAGTTCTTTCAGAACTCTTAAGTTAATGCCATCTGGTCCTGGTGACTTATTACTGTTTAATTGATCAGTTCCCTCTCTCAGGGTTGGAAGGCCTTAGAAGCTTTGCAGGCTCATTTTGCTCACCCCCACTGACACAGACACACCCCATAATAAGAACTTCTTTGCATAGAGCCTGATTTCTGAGGCTTCCTGAAATTCCTTAATAAGTTATGTTCTCACAGGTCCAGGCTTTCTTTACTCACCTACATCTGTCCAGACTCCCTGACCTTCTGATTCTTCCCTCTGAATGCAGGGGCTTGCCAGCTCTAGTGCTGCTGGACAGTTCCCATCACTAGCAGGCTTCAGTCGCTGCCAAGAGGGAACAAGAAGTGCACTGACACTACCTCAGCACAAAGATTTCTACAGAAAGTTTGTTTTCATTTAAGTGGTAAATAGGGAACTTAGTTGAGAGAGGACCTTGCCATAAGAAGTTCATCTGTTTATTTCTTCTTTGGGGTCTGCACCACCACCAAGACATATCTGGGAAAATCCTTGCTTTTTATATTTCAGCATGGCAAGCAGTTGATATATGTATTTAGATCTGAAAAATACCCTTTGATTCAGATGGGAAGGTATGTCTACAGTACGAAATTAGGTTGATATTATAGAAGTCCATTTTTAGAAATCCATTTTATACAGTCGATTGCGTATATCCACACTAAGCGCATTAAGTCAGCGGAGTGCGTCCTCACTACCGTTGTCAGCGACCACTTCCGCTGCAACTCTGCTCTCCCGCAGATGCCATGCCACAGCAAGCATGGAGCCCGCTCAGATCACCGCAGCGGTTATGAGCATCGTAAACACACTGCAGGATAATGCGCAAGATGTGCAGAACCCGAACCTGCAAAAGCAGGCGAGGAGGTGATGGCAGCGCGGTGACAAGAGTGATGAGGACATGGACACAGACTTCTCTCAAAGTATGGTCCCCAGCAATTTGGACATCCTGGTGGCAATGGGGCAGGCTCATGCCATGGAACGCCGATTCTGGACCCGGGAAACAAGCACAGACTGGTGGGACTGCAAAGTGTTCCAGGTCTGGGATGATTCCCAGTGGCTGCGCAACTTTCGCATGCGTAAGGGCACTTTCATGGAACTTTGTGACTTGCTTTCCCCTGCCTTGAAGTGAAAGAATACCAAGATGAGAGCAGCCCTCACAGTTCACAAGCAAGTGGCGATAGCCCTGTGGAAGCTTGCAGTGCCAGACAGCTACCGGTCAGTCGGAAATCAATTTGGAGTGAGCAAATCTACTGTGGGGGCTGCTGTGATCCAAGTAGCCAACGTGATCACTGAGCTGCTGCTATCCGGGGTAATGACTTTGGGAAATGTGCAGGTCATAGTGGATGGCTTTGCTGCAATGGGATTCCCTAACGCATATCCCTATCTTGGGACCAGACCACCTTGGCAGCCTGTACATAAACTGCAACGGGTACTTTTCAATGGTGCTGCAAGCACTAGTGGATCACAAGGGATTTTTCACCAACATCAATGTGGGATGGCCGGGAAACTACATGATGCTCGCATCTTCAGGAACTCTGGTCTGTTTGAACAGCTGCAGGAAATAACTGCAGACCAGACCAGAAAATAACCGTTGGGGATGTTGAAATGCCTTTAGTTATCCTTGGGGACCCAGCCTATCCCTTAATGCCATGGCTCATGAAGCCATATACAGGCACCCTGGACAGTAGTAAGGAGCTGTTCAACTATAGGCTGAGCAAGTGCGGAATGGTGGTAGAATGTGCATTTGGATGTTTAAAAGCGCACTGACCCAGTTTACTGACTCGGCTGGACCTAAGCGAAACCAGTATTCCCATTGTTATTGCTGCTTGCTGTGTGCTCCACAATATCTGTGAGAGTAAGGGGGAGACATTTATGGCTGGGTGGGAAGTTGAGGCAAATAATCTGGCCACTGATTACGTGCAGCCAGACACCAGAGCAGTTAGAAGAGCACAGCAGGGCACGCTGCGCATCAGAGAAGCTTTGAAAACCAGTTTCACAACTGGCCAAGCTACGGTGTGATAGTTCTGTTTGTTTCTTCTTGATGAAAACCCACCCCCTTGGTTCACTCTACTTCCCTGTAAGCCAACCGCCCTCCCCCCTTCGATCACCACATGGAGAGGCAATAAAGTCATTGTTGTTTTAAATTCATGCATTCTTTATTAATTCATCACACAAATAGGGGGATAACTGCCAAGGTAGCCTGGGAGGGGTGGGGGAAGAGGGAAGCACTGGGTGCGGTGGGGGAGGAGGGAAGGACAAGGCCACACTGCACTTCAAAACTTATTCAATGCCAGCCTTCTGTTGCTTGGGCAGTCCTCTGGGGTGGAGTGGTTGGGTGCCCAGAGCTGCCACCCCATGTTCTTGGGCGTCTGGGTGAAGTGGATATGGAACTTGGGGAGGAGGGCGGGCAGTTACACAGGGGCTGCAGCGGCAGTCTGTGCTCCTGCTGCCTTTCCTGCAGCTCCACCAGACGCTGGAGCATATCAGTTTGATCCCCCAGTAGCCTTAGCATTGCATCCTGCTCCTCTCATCATGTTGCTGCCACCTCTCATCTTGCTCGTCCCTCCTGTCCTCGCATTCATTTTCTGCTTTCCTGGACTCTGCCATTGGTTGCCTCCACCCATTCTGCTGAGCTCTTTCAGTGGGGAGGACTGCATGAACTAGGGGAACATTTCATTGCAAGTGCAGTTTTTTCGCCCTCTTATCTGCGCTAGCCTCTGGAGATGATAGGGGGAGTGTTGAAACATTTGCAGCTGCGGGAGGAAAAAAGGGAGAGTAGTATTTAAAAAGACACATTTTTAGAGAACAATGGGTAGACTATTTCACGATGAACCAAGCTGTTAACATTACATAGCACATGTGCTTTCGGTACAAGGTTGCATTTTGCCTCTTGTATTGAGGGTCTGCTGGTTTGGTGTGAGAAATCACACACACACAGAGCCGAGCAACAGAATTCGGCTTGCAGGCAGCCATGGTAAGGCACAGTCTTTCGGCTTCTTCAACCTTCATAACATGTGGGAATCGTTTCAAACAGCAGTGTCCTCCTTTCCCATACCAAGCACCTGTTGGGTTGGCCATTTAAAAGGAGGGCTGCTGTTTTCAGGTTAACGTGCAGCACAAATCCAACTAACCCCTCCACACACACCCAATTCTCTGGGATGATCGTTTCACCCCTCCTCCCACCGCGTGACTAGTATCAGGGAAGATCCCTGCCTCTTTGTTTTTTTGGTAGGCTTACCAGAGCTCCTTAATTTTCACGCGGCACTGCTGTGGGTCCCTGTTATAGCCTCTGTCCATCATGCCCTTGGAGATTTTTTTCAAATATTTTGGCATTTCGTCTTTTGGAACAGAGTTCTGATAGCACGGATTTGTCTCCCCATACAGTGATCAGATCCACTACCTCTTGTTCGGTCCATGCTGGCAGGGCCGCCCAGAGACGGGGGCAAGTGGGGCAGTTTGCCCCAGGCCCTGCAGGGGCCCCCAGGAGAATTTTCAGGGGTCCCCAGGAGAATTTTCAATGGCACTTCGGCAACGGGTCCTTCAGTGTCGCCGAACACGCCCGGAGTGAGGATCCGCTGCCGCTTCTTCTGCTCCGGGTCTTCGGCGGCAATTTGGCGGCGGGGGTCCTTCTGCTCCATATCTTCGGCGAAGTGCCCCAAAGACCCAGAGCAGAAGGACCCCCACCGCCAAAGACCCCAGACCCCCTGAATCCTCTGGGCGGCCCTGCATGCTGGAGCTCTTTTGCAATTCTGGGACTGCATGGTCACCTGTACTGATGAGCTCACCACACTGGCCAAACAGGAAAAGAAATTCAAAATTTCCTGGCGCTTTTCCTGTGTACCTGGCTAGTGTATCTGAAAGTGCTGTCCAGAGTGGTGCAATGGAGCACTCTGGAATAGCTCCTGGAGGCCAATACCATCGAATTGCGTCCACACTACCCCAGCGATGTCGATTTCATCACTAATCCCCTCATCAAGGAGGAGTACAGAAATCGATTTTAAGAGCCCTTTAAGTCAACAAAAATGGCTTCGTCGTGTGGACAGGTGCAGGGTTAAATCAATCTAATGCTGCTAAATTCGACCTAAACTCATAGTGTAGACCAGTGCAAAGATCAGTAGTGTTTGAGTGTTGTAGTGTTTGAGACCATTACTGTAGTGTATTTTTTTTTTTTATGACCAAAGATGAAGAAGGAGTGTAGCAGCCCTAACCCAGAAATTCTTTGCACTTGTTCTTACACCCCAACTTGATTTTCATTTTTGGATTTCTTTTCTGTTTGGTAATGCATGTGAGACTGAAAACATAAAATAAATACTTACGTCTTTGAATTCTTAAGAAAAATTACAATGATGTTTTACCAGCATTTTCTAAGCCAAATGAAAATGCAGGCGTCTTTGATGCTTCTATTAAGACAAAATAAATGGTATTATGTTGAGTTTGCATCTCCAACACTTTTAGTGAAACTTTTAGTTATACTGTTCCTTATGCAAGACACTTCAATGGACAATCTGTAATGTCTGAGGTTAATTTGGACGTGATCTAATTAAAACAGAACTTCTAAGCAGTTCTCTGACTGAAAGAGGATATATGCTGCTGCTACCTATCCGTTGTAGTTTAGTTTTATTTCTGTAAACATGCATTAAGAATTAGGAAACGTCTGAAAGATTGTGGAATAATGGATTCCAACCAGTAAAAGAGCTGGGATGGTGACACTTTGCCCAAGAAAACTAGGGGAAGAAAAGTGGTTTGAAGGAAATGCAGGAACAAGCACAGCAGGAAGAGTGGTGATGGCTTTTAGAGTCTATAGCCAGTTTAGCTTAAATGTGACAGTTGGATAAAGTAAATTCTTCAGTGTTACTAAGAATTGACTTTCTTCTTAAGGATAGTTGTGGCTTGTTGTTCATTGACAAAGAAATTGTGCTACCAGATGGCAGAAGAGTATTTTATAAACACTGTTACATTTTAAGTTTGTGTTGTCTTTATTTAAACTCTTATTTGGAAACGTTTACAAATCTTGGATTGTTGTCTGAAAACACATTGCCATATGACCCAAAGTTAAAACTCATTTAAGGCTCAATCAGAAATTAAAATAAACTTGTTTTAATTCAAAAATTACATTGTGTTTTAGGTCAACATATCTCAGGCTGACATGCAGGCCATTGGAAATACTATCACTATGGTAACACAAGATGGCACCACCATCACAGTCCCTGCCCATGATGCAGTCATTTCTTCTGCAGGAACACATTCTGTTGCAATGGTAACTGCAGAGGGCACTGAAGGACAGCAGGTAAAATGTTTTTCTGCATACCTGTATCTTTTTTTTTCTGAGATATTTTTAAATATATACACAAAGACACTTGAAGTATTATCTGCTTCACACAAACATATCTGATTAGAGCAAAGATTTCCATACATGACTATATCATTCCTCTCATAATAACATGGTAAAGCGTTGTTCTGTACTGCCTTACGTGGAAGGCTCTGTGTTTTATATGCATTAATTAGTTGAACCTCAAAACAACCTGTGACCTAGTGATGAGAGAACCAATTTACAGATGGGTAAAATAAAGCAAAGAGAGGTTGTGACATGCCCAAGTCATACTGCAAACCCGTGACAAAGCTGGGAATAAAAGCCAGAACTAGTCCTGGCTCTTTGTCTCCTGCAAATCCCATTAAGGGACAACATTTCCTTAAGCAGAGTAAAAAATACTTGTTTTTTTTTGGCAAATTTTGCTGCACTTTTTTGCCTTTAATCTGCAAAACATTAGATTTTTTTTAGAAAGATGTATAGAAATTTAGTTATGCAATTCCCTAATCCCTGTTTTTCAGAATGTATTCAAATGTTGTAAAATAATCCCCTATTATATCTGTTTTAAAGGTGTACTTGCAAATGAGAATATGTATTAATTATTATAGAACTATGGATCTATAAATCACAAATTAAGCAAATATTCTAAGCTTATGTGCAAATAATGCAATCTTCTCTATTTAAATTTTGAAAATATAAAAGAATTTGAGCTTTTCTGTGGTACCTTATTAGGCTGCCAAAGGAGAGAATTAAATTTAAATGTGAATTCAGTCTTCTATTTCTCAGGACTGAAAGAAGTAACATCTGATGACTAGTTCATAGCATCTCCCTTAATTCTGAGTTCTGATCTTTGAGGATATCCATCTTTTGAGAATCAGGGGGTAGCCACGTTAGTTTGTATCCACAAAAACAACAAGGAGTCCGGTGGCACCTTAAAGACTAACAGATTTATTTGAGCATAAGCTTTCGTGGGTAAAAACCCCACTTCTCCAGATGCATCTTTTGAGAGGTCATGACAGATAAGATTGAAGAAGAGCATGAACATGATGATGGTGGTGTTGGTTTAAAAAAAAGTTAATCATATTTGTCTGTCTCTTAGATTGCTTTGTTGAATCAAGTTAGAATAGTAAATTGTCCTAGATAGGCCCTGAAGTTAACATTCAACTGAGATTATTGAAACAAATTTTAAATTTCAGATTTTTTTTTCTTTTGCCTTAAAGGTTGCTATAGTGGCTCAAGACTTAGCATTCCATAGTGCCTCATCAGAAATGGGACATCAGCAACATGGGCATCACTTAGTGACTACAGAAACCAGGCCTGTTACATTGTTGGCTACATCCAATGGAACGCAAATTGCAGTGCAGGTAAGATAATAATGCATTCTTATTTAGTGTGTGCCCTGTGTACAATGGTCTCTGGGCACCTAATGAAATAACTAACAAACTTATCTCCACCCTCCCACCCCAAAATAAAGGGCAGTCTGGCCCAATACTTAAATAAATAAATAAAATACTAGCATGGATGCAGAAATAACAAACGTCCTTATTTCCTTCTTTCAAACATAAAATAAGCACTCATCAAATTGTAAAATTAGTTAAAAATACTGAGGCATATTGAGCCATACCTGGAAAAATGCCATATTTATACATTTTCCTGTATATTGATGAAGAGAATATTCCAGAGGCACAGGCCTTCAGTGAGAAGCCCTGCTATCCATCCTTCAAGATTATATTTTGGGATGGTCAGAAATTCTAAACTCCCCAATTTACATTGCCAGGACTAGATAAAGGGATTTAAATGATTTCCCTGGCAGACTGATTCTGTGTTATTTATGGTTCAAAATACCAATAGTGAAACCACCCACTGAAATCAGTATCTAGATTTGTGCAGGATTGACATCCCCAGAAATCGCATCTTTTGTTTTATCCTCATAACAAGTACAGTTTGAGTAAAAGCAGAGTCAGAAGGAAATAAGGGTATTTGTTGTTTCAGTAATAGGTATCAAAAAGTAGATGAGGTAAAAGGAAGAGAAAGTACCTGAAAATCTCCAGATTAAGATAAATATTGATACAAAATATTTTAGTAATTAGTAATGAATGGAAAGGAAATACTGAATAAGTATGCACCAGTTTCATGTTGATTGTGCAGAATATATTTTGTGATATTTACCTGAGTGTATCAGTGGGATGCTTTGGGGGATCACGCAGACCAGCAATAGGTTGTGTTACCACCTGCCTTTAACACTGGGTGCTTCTGTGCTGCTCAGCTTTGGCTCAGAGCCCTGACATCAGCAGCCTGCTCACAGCACAATTGGCTCAGCCTGGCTTCCACCAGCCTGGTTACTCCAGCAGCCTTCCTAATCCTGAGTCTCTCCAAAACTGTCCCCTTTGTAGTGTCCAGAGCTTCACTGGTCCCTCATAGAAGTTATTATGGTCATTGCCTCCAAAGTGACAGAACACACACACCAGTCTGGTAGTTTGGCTGAGGATTTTACCCTTCAGGTTAATATACAGCACTGAGATGGTTTCATAATAAACAAGAACAAGTTTATTAACAAAAAACAGATATTTAAGTGATAATAAGTAAGAATATAAGGCACAGAGATGGTTAAACAAAACAAAACATGCTTTGTAGTGACTAAAACTTTTTAAATCTCTATTTAAGCAGATTCCTCATCTAGAGTCAGTTCCCAGACACTTCATCCCCCTTGGTTGAAGGATCCAACTTTCTCAGATTACAAGAGCTCTGGCCCTTTGTCTCCGTCCTATGATGGATCACAAAATGGCTTTTTGCGTCTGCTTATATCTTCCCAAAGTTCAATGACCTTGTTTCAAGAGGCAGGAAGGCGTCTTGGTGGTGCAGCCACAATCCCCTGTCATGATTGTTAAGTGGTCATCTTCCGCCAATTGCTCATCTGATGACTTTGTTTACCTTACACGTAAATGCCTTTTTCATTGTCTTTGATCTTAACTTGGTTAATTTACATTGGAAACGTGGTCAAACTGGGTGAAACAACTTTGTATAAGATGGGCTATACAAAGGAACTACCTACCAAACACATTTTAGGAACAAATTTCCAGCACACGTCTATAATTCTTTACACACTGCCAGTACGTACACAATAATATTAAGGACCAGCGTGTGACTAATTTGCATATGACAACATCTTACATGGTAAAGATACAGATTATGACAACAGTGAGTTGGGGCAATGAGTGTGTCAGGCCTGATAAGAGCTATGGTATGGTATGCCTTCTGCCAATTGGTATTTGAGAAGCTCCTTGGGTCACAATCAGTAACTCTTCAGAAGTGTTTTGACCACTCAAAACTACATTTATTTGATAAAGCTAACAGAGAGATTGAAAGATTCCAAACTTATGATTACTCAGAAGGTGACACACCCAGGAGAACTATATTCTGTGTTCTCAGATGCATACAGCTTTCAAAGAGCTCATCCCCCCCATTACAGGTTATTTCCTTTTATTTCCATTGGAGGTCTGAGTATGAGAGGATGTCATTGTCACTTTGGTTCATGAGGAAAGGAACATAATTTGAATGGTAATGAATTACAGAGCCTTTCAATTCTAGGACATTGGTTCTAATTTTGCCTAAATTGGTATTGATTAAAATTGGGTACTTTGTGAGGGCATTTTAATGGTCCCTCTGAAATTAGTTATACAAATAACAAAAAGCAATAGTGTAATTAGCCCATCTTGGCACCCTCAGCAAAGCGTCCAGTGATTGAATGGGCAAGGAAAACAAATGGCCCTTTCACTCACAGAAGTTATCACTCTGGGTCAGAATTGAAATACACTGGCAAATCAGTCTAGGAAAGCCTGTTTAATGAATACTAGACTTACATTTCCAGTAATACAAGTTAGACCGAACTAGTTTAAATTTAAGGTATAACAACCCCCCCCCCCCCAAAAAGGAATATAAAATAGGATTTACAAGTCTACATTCCCACATACCGGGCTGAAAATGTACCCCATAAAATATGTCTCATATGCTGTAAATTAGTTTTGAAAAATTACTCTTTAAGACCTGAAAACGTATTATTTCTTTCTACACAGAAACTTGAAACAATGCCCAGGCTTACTGATTTCCTTAACTGCTTATCAAGAACATTAAAGTGCATAAGTAGCCTGCCAGTGTCTCTTAGCAACAAAGTCTATCAAATATTCCAAACTGCCAGTATTTGGGATACAGTGAAAATCACTATCAATGCCATGTTTACTGGATGGAATAAATATTCTGAATCTGCAATATTCAGAAGTTAATTAGGATTCAAATTGACCATGTGCTGACAAAGAAAAAGAAAATTTATCACATTGTGAGGCAAAAGTGTCAAGTTTGCAGACTTCTGGTAGTATTATTTACTGGTCTTTTTATAGACAAATCCATTTATTCCTTCTGTTGTATCATGTTCTTTGTGAACATCTTAATTTCACTAATTTCATAGCCTTTATCAAAGTAATACATAATTTCTGATAGTCTTTAGATGCAGAGGAAAATCTATATTAATAAAAGTTTCAAATATATAGCAAGGTAGAAAATTCTATAGTTACCACTTAAGAACAATTCCTCCACCATCCCTCTATACCAGGGACGGGCAAATTTTTTGGCCCAAGGGCCACATCGGGATTGTGAAATTGTATGGAGGGCTGGGTAGGGAAGGTTGTGCCTTCCCAAACAGCCTTGCCCCTGCCCCCTATCCACCACCTTCCACTTCCTGCCCCCTGACTGCCTCCCTCAGAACCACCGACCCATTCAACTCCCCCCTGCTCTTTGTTCCCTGACCGTCCTGTCCCCTGACTGCCCCAACCCCTGACAGGCCCCCTGGGAGTCCCATGCCTATCCAACCCCCCGGTTCTCCGACCCCTGATCGTCCTCCCAGAACCTCCGCCCCATCCAACTACCCCCTGCCCCCCTTATCTAACCCCCCCACTCCCCATCCCCTTATCATGCTGCTCAGAGCAGGAGGAGCTCACAGCCACGTGCTGCGCTGCCTGGCAGGAGCGGCGAGCCAGAGCATAGGGGCTAGCCTCTGTGGCCGGGAGCACAGGGGCCGGGTAGGATGTGTCCCACAGGCCGTAGTTTGCTCTATACTAAAACATGTGTTCCATTGATATCTAAATATTAATGAGGCCAGTAGAATGATACATGTCAAGGGTGAAATCCTGGTCCTGTTGGAGTCAAATGAGACTCTCATTGCTCTCATTGACTGCAGTATGGCCGGAATTTCTCATCTGGTGACTATAAAAAACATATTTACTTGGACTAGCGAACTATCCTCCCAGATCTAGTCATCTATCATGTAGTCTGTCTTGTCTCTTCACTTTGTCTTCATCCTCTGTGCAACTTGGTAATGGCTAATGGGCAGGTTAGTACAATTTAAAGATTACTTTTTCAGCCATGAGTTCACTGATATAGAATACTTTGAGAACCATTTCCAACAACAAAAAATTGGAGTTTTATGGAATGGCTTCTAACAGTGATACAGTTATACTGAAGGTCCTGTAGCTGCTGCCACAAGAGTCTTCTTTTTTTAAACTGCTGCAGTGTTGAGCACTGTCATCACTATTTTCCAACTTTTTGATTCCATCAACTTGAATTTTGCCACTTGTATTAAAAAAAAAAGATATGCCATTGTTCCCAAAGTCTTGTTTATATGCTGAAAACTTAAAGAAAAGTGGTATCATACATTCTGGCTTGTAAGTATTAATAGGTCATTATTTAGCACCTGCCTTGCTTGCTGAAAATCTTATCTTAGCAGTTTCTTTTAATATCTGCCAAGTTGAAAGATTATCTCTAATGCATGTGGTGAAATTTTGTTTGCAGTGCACCAAGACTCTGAAGGCCATTCAGCAAACTGAGCTTAATTCCTCTGGTGTATTTTCATTTTGATAACTGATTAGATAACTGCTTGTACATATTATTCAGAAAAATGTGACCATACTGGCTATCACAATTACTGCAGAAAGGAGAATTGACTGGTGTAGTTTTTGCTTTCCCCTCTTTCTGTCACGTTTTTGATCAATTTATTTTTTTTCACATACCATTGTTTCAGCTTGGAGAGCAGCAGTCTTTGGAAGAAGCCATCAGAATAGCCTCCAGAATACAACAGGGTGAAACACCAGGGATTGATGATTAACTTCTAACTCTGCTACAAGAACAATAGAGCAAATGATATTTTATTTTCAATCAACAAAGGTCCATGCCAGCTGCAATCCATAATAACTTTGATGTTTTCCTGCTCATTCATACTCTGTACACATTTTATGCAAGAGTGAAGAACGTTTTAAAACGTGCATAACTTTTGTGTACATGACCCGTGGAATAGACCAGCACCATCTTCTCAACCCAATATATATCCAGGAATATGAAATTAGGATTACATAGTAAATTTCCTCATTATCCTTTCGTCAGATTTCAGCCAGTCTACAAAAAAGCAAAAGCTGATGTAGAAGTATTGGAATGAATTTTTAATATAATGTGCAAAATAATGAAGGCATTATTGAAGATTTCAAATGTTTAAAACATTATACCAAAATCATTTCAGGAACCCTTCCAGGTAATAAAGAAAGTAAAGCATTTTTAATTGTCTCCCATAAATAGAAGAATCTTGGAGTTGAGCCTACTGTAAATCTTTGCATTTTGATTTGCATTTCATACAGATGTGAAGATTCTTCATATTTAGATTCCCTGTCCAGCTCATTCATTGTAAATACAGACTGTTAATGCTGGAAGTGCTAATTATATTATCTTAAAAATGGATTATGTACAAAAGAGAAACTTTGGTTGTTCAATATTAAAGGAAGTAAATCTAATTTTTCTGTTTCTTTACATATTTTACTTAATCTTAAAATGTTATCTTCAAATTATGATGCAATAAAGGATAACAAGTTTATATTATCTAGATAGGATGATACTGTGGTGTGAAGTACTGTTTTACTTTTTAATGAGACTGAAGTGCAAATTATTTATTTACTGCTTTGTATAAATCGTTCCAAAGTGAGTTTATCATAAATTTTATTCTGTGGTATACTAATTTTGACCAGCAGCTATCATAGTGTATTAAACATTTAGTATACATTTTTAATTTAAAAAGAATTCTGAGACAGTACAAGAGTGATTATGATGGTAGGTTAGCTAACACATTCTACCGAAAATGTAAATTCTGACCATAATAAAACATTTTTTAATTTAAAAATGTTTGTTATAATATAGAGACAAGCATTTACAGTCTGATTGTTCAAAGGTGCTGAGCACCTGCAGCTCCTCTTGATTTACATGGGATTTATGGATGCTCAGAACTTCAGAAAATCAGGCTAGAAGTCACTAGAAATAGATTTAATTCCTGGTATTGTAAGTACACCACTATTCATCATACATCATTCTGTAAAGAGGATTCATTGTAGTTGCATCTGGAAAGAGATAGTAAAAGGAACCTTTAAACTTTTTATATACCAAAAAGTGCCTTTAATTTAGTCTGGTTAGTAGACATGCTAAAAAAGAACCTTTGTCTTAAGATAAGAATTTATGCTTGTTTTAGATGAATATTCTCTTCAAAGAGCCAGTCATATGAGGTTCTAAGTGCCCTCAACTCTCATCTCACAGAAGGCAGTAAGCACTTGCAGGATAAAGCTGTAAAGGAATAATCAGTCTCTAGTAAGTATTGTGACAAAAAAGTTACATAAAAATCTTGTGCCTCATTATTCACTCTGGCATTTGACCTCAAAGAACCCAGGTGCAAATAGTCAAATCAGTGATTAATTAATGTTGTTCTGGGTTACTGATTCTAAACTGGTGGTATCTTTTCAGGTTGCTCATACATATGACCAAAACCACTTGTAATGAACAAGTATTGTAATATGGAGTAGGGTTGGGAATACAAGAATATTCACATTGATCTAGCATATCCTTGAGATTAGGGCAATATTCTCAAAAGTCTTTTGAGACTTTTCTCAAAAAAGACTTTTAATGGGAATTAGGCACCTAAATCACTGAGCTGCTTTTGAAAATTTTATCCCCACTCTTCCCTCGGTGTAGCTCGTATTATCACACAGAAGTAAATATTATCTGGCATGGAGGGATAAACTGCCTGCCAGCTAGGCTAGTTTGTCACAAGCATTTAAAAATTGTCCCTTTATACATAAATTAAAGATACGGCATTTGGCATAAACTCCCAGAAATTTTTTTTTTGGTTTTGGTTTTTAATCTTCATTGTTAACAACATCTTTTTGAAGAAGGAAGAGGACTATGACAGGAATAGCTTCAGCTCTATTTTCTGTACATTATCTACAATCCCAATTTGATTACTGCTTTCCTATTTCTACTATTCAGTCTGTTGCACGGCCTTTTAATCTGTCACTATTCAGAAGGCTGTTTAAAGTATTATCTTTTAAGAAATCTCTCTTGTACGTCATAGGAAGTATCTTCATAGCTTTTATGAAACTTGAAAGTTCTTAGGTGTGCTTTAGTATTGTTTACCAGTTATTAAAAAAAAATCACAGTTCAGTGTACAGAATAAACTGGAGATGAAAAGAGGTAGGCTGCCTATACAAGTTAGAGAGGGAAGGAGAAATGGTGTTTACATACATTTTACATATGGGAATCAAATCTGCATGTGTAATGAGATGATATTCAGTTCATAGTGAAAAGATGAATGTTCTTTTAATCTCTTCTTTTAAGAGCCAGAAGAATGTTTTTGGTGAACTGTCTTTACTAGGAGAAGATATCAGATGATGTTGGAATTGGAAGATTCTTTGGTATGGGATAGATCAGATACGGAATTGGGTTGCTAGAGGGAGGGATTGGCAAGAAGAAATTCAGTAGGAGAGTCTGGGAATTGCAACTGGAGCAGCGAGAAGGAATAGGGCGTGTGGGAAGGAGGGAATCAGGTGGGAGGTAGGAGTGGCATTTTAAAATTGGGCAGTTAGGAGTAGGAATATCTTGCCCTGACCCTTATGCCGTATTCCCTTTCCTTGGAGGTCTCTTCCTTCTCATAGTGAAGTGAACTCTTTAATACAAGCTGAGGACAGGGAGGCAGTTTATGAATGGCTCCCCCACAAGCAAAATAACTTACTGTACAATTCACTCCCCAACAATCACCCTCATTATCCAAGTATTCCCTACACATTATTTCCTCTCACTTTCAGATTTGAATCCCTACCCCCACACAATCAGTTCTGCCCCTACAAAACCAACTCCTGCCCTAAAATATATCACCTTCCCTGTTCTTCAAAATCAATCACTTTCCCCACCTCCCAACACACAATCACATTTTCTCCTAAGCTCCCAAGATCCTTTTCATCACCATGGGCTAAGCTGCTCTTCACAGCAGCCTAGCATCTCTCTCCCTTAAGAGTCCTGCTTCCCCCAGATGGGGATGGTGGCTACTGTTGGTGCTCCAGCCTGGCTGGCCCAATGGGGCTGGCACTGTACACATAACAAAGAGTGTCCCTACCTTGAAGAGGGAACTCAGAAGCATACATGTATAGGCTGGAGCTGGGCTACCTTCTTTTTGCTCTTGAGGCCAAACTTCAGGCCTGGTTAAACTCTTGTAAAAGGAGCAATAGTCCCTTCTTGCTGCATAGTTACTCTTTGCACCACTGATGCTAGAGCTATTCAGGCACAGTGTGAAGGAGAAGGGGCAGAGGCAGGGGGAAGAGCTGTTCGGGCATTTGGGAGCTGAGCAACCCTATGTGGCTCCTGGATCCTCTGAATCCCACTGGGGCCACAGTGGCTGCTGCAGCCCTCAGTTGTTTCTCTTGTAGGGATGTGGGGAAGGAAAGGGCTAGGGATATAGTGTATATATTACAAAAGGTTAAAACGGAAATGGTTCACCCTGGGAAGTAGTTCTCCCCATGCCTCACCCCCAACTGCATTGGAGGGAGTGTTTCTTTGGCTTAGTGGCCCTTTGTTATTTACTGGCTGGCACTCTGATTTGGAGACCTGTAAGGGATGTGAAACACCCTTTAAAGTTCTTCGGAGGCTGCTTGCCAGTCAACATGGAAGAATCCATATCTTCTCTTTTGAGTGCTTGTCCACAGGCGCATTCCGCTAATGGTGCCCGTGTGCCAGAGACAGATGTCTTTTTGGCCAGTGAGTGTTGAGGCACTGAGCATGCTCAGTGCTTCCCCAACCACATCCTCAAGGATACAGGTGGGTTGGATTACTATGTAGCCACTGGTAAGGAAAGCGTTAGATTCTTTCTTCAGCATCTGGCAGCTTCAACAGCCGTAGAGCTCACTCATGCTGGCCCTGAGATTTGGCCTGTGGGTTACATAGTCTATCATAGCTCAGCCACATAGTACTAGCTGTGATGCAGGAGAGTTCTCTGATATAATTGTACTCCAGTTCTACCATTAGACATTGCCCCAAATGGGTGACAGGACTGAAATATTTTATAAAACCCTACAGCTATTTAAAAAAAAATGCAACTCTGAAATATTTCATTGATTAGTTGCGGGAGAGGAGACTTGTTATTTACCTGGTTAGGGAATGGGAATAGTTACCAGACAGAAGGTGAGTGGTGGGTTGTACCTGACCAGTATGTCTGGTTCAGATACTACTTTGCAATTGTTAGCATTTAAAAAATGTACTCAGTTTGCCCCTTCACTGTCTTGGAAAAATGTATAAAATAAGTGTATAAACTAAATGCAGTTAGATAATTATTTGCATTGGGTTTGCAAATGCGTAAAACCTGAGGTAAAAGTTAGCACGAATAATAATGGGGAACAAAACGTTGACAAATTTTACATTTCCTGCAGTTCCACATAATGTTTAAAGATGGTAGTAAATGTAACGATAGTCAACGGGTAATAACCCCTGCTATGTGATAAGGATATAATAGTTTTGTAATTCTGTCCCATGGCATATATCAGGAGCCAGAAAATAAAGAGCAGTCTCTTACCAGAACTCTGTGTCACATCTTTTATTACAGTAAATTATACTGCACTTAAGCAATACAAATAACCATTTCCTCCTGTTGCGTCTTGATTTAAGAATTTATCTTAGGTTTTTCCCCAGTTGTGACATTGCTCCTTGTTCTTGGTTCTTCCAGCAAAGTTCACTTTTTCAAAGGGAAGGGAGCATCTGACATTAATGCAATTAGACCTTAAAAATGATAACTGCCTGACACTTAAACCTTCAGGGGTATGATATAAGACATCTTCAACCGAAAGGTACATTCAGAGGATACTTTTATTAACCCAATAAAGGTACAAGGATATATCAGAAATATACATTTCCATAAGCATTTGGTCTTAAATTCTCTGTGTATGTTCTTCTCTAATGAAAGTGTGACTCTCTTAAATCCCATTTCAGGTTCTGAAGTGAAAAGAGAGTTTTGTGTACTGATTTGCTTCTGTTCTGTTGAGATTATTTAAGTATTTTGCTTAAAGGAATGACAAAATATTTACAGCTCCACTGGAACAATTGAATGCTTTTTACCCAGAGGAAAGGGGTCTTCTTCATCTCTTTCAGATTTCACTATTTCCTTCCTTTAAATTCCCCACTGACCTTCTGGCTGAGAAGGAATGATTTGAGATTTAAGAATCCATCGAACTTCTCTTATTGGCTACCTAATGTTATTGGTCTGTCTAGGTAATTTTATGGCCCTCACATCACCATAGTATTTCAGGCCTTGTCTACACTGAAAATTTTCTGCGCAGTAAAATAGCTTTCTGCGTTGTAACTCCCAAGGTGTACACACTGCCAAGCCACTTAATGCGCAGAAACTGCACAGTTGCAGTGCTGTAAAAAAACCATCCTGACGAGAAGCGTACAGCTTTCTGCACTGGGGGTACAGTGCCATGGTGCCAGTGTAGACACCCTGGTTGATTACAGTGCTGCAGTTGGCCTCCGGGAGGTGTCCTACAATGCCTGTTCTCACCTCTCTGGTCATTGGTTTGAACTGTACTGACCTACCCTCAGGTGACCAACCATCATCCCCACCCCATACATTCCTTTAGAACTTTGAAAGTCCCCTTCCTGTTTGCTCGGTGATGCATGCAATGGCCTCAGCACATCTTTCCAGGTGGCCATGCCTGCTCCACACACCAGGCGATCCCCCACTTGGAGCAATGCCGAGCTGCTGGACCTCATCAGCATTTGGGGAGAGGAGGCTGTCCAGTCCCAGCTGTGCTCCAGCCGTAGGAATTATGATATCTATGGACAGATTTCATGATGCGTGACAGAAAGGGCCATGACTAGGACACACTGCAGTGCAGGGTCAAAGTGAAGGAGCTGCAGAACACCTACCACAAAGCGCGGGAGGCAAACCACTGCTTCAGTGCTGCTCCCATGAGCTGCCTTTATACAAAGGGCTGGACGCAATACTCTGTGGCGACCCCACCTCCACTGCAAAGGCCACCATGGATATTTTGGTGATTCACGTGCCAGTCGAAAGTGGACCGAGCCAGGAGGAGGAAATCTTGGACGAGGATGTGCTGGGGGAGGGGGACCCGGAGGCAGAGGACGACTCTGAGGTCAGAGATGCATTCAGCCAACAGCTCTTTTCTACCCCGGAGGACACTAGGCAGTCATAGCTGTCGGATCTTGGTGAAGCGCAAACTGGAGAGGAGGCCCCTGGTATGTGGAATTGATTTTGGAAATTGCTGAAGCAAGTTGTGGGGGGAGTAGGGTTGCAGAAAGCAGGCTTGTGTCTGTATGATGTGCGTACCACCACATACCTAGTTTGAGCGGTGGAACAGGGTGTTGACAGACTTCCTCACTTCACAGGAATCTGCCTCAGAGATCTCCAGGAAACTCTCATGGAGATACTGGGCAATCCACTGATGCAGGTTCTTTGGCAGAGCTGCTTTGTTTCTTGCCCCATTAAGGGTAACTTTCCCATGCCACTGTGCCATCCCTGGGAAGGCAGAGGGACCATTGCTGCACACAAGTGAGCCACATGAGGGCCAGGGCGGAAGCCACAGTCTTGGAGAAGACCCTCTCTAGATTCCCTGCTCACCCTCAGCAGCAGGTATCTTCCATATGAGCACAGCCTGTGGAAAATGTGGGGACAGGAATGATTATTAGGTCCCTCCCCCCCACAGTGCTGGCTCTACCCAAGAGCCACGTGCCCAGTGTACAGTAGGGTCCAGGAACACTGATTTCCCCCCATTTTGGGGGCCTTTTGGCTCCTGTGTGCTTGCCTGAGGTCAGCCAGTTAGTGACAGGTATGTGAATAGTAGCTGTGTTTTAAATCAGTGGTCTGTATATACTTAAATACTGCTTCTGTAAAATGTTGCATTTTGACTTCACAGAGATGACCTTGGAAACCCAGCCTCCCTCTTTATTATCGCTGGCTGAATGGCTGCCCAGTATTAGAAAGTGGCCACCAAGAACTAAGGAGGACTTTCTGTGTGATGTCAAGATGCACTCCATGGCTGAAAAACAAGAAGGAGTGACGGGACAGCTAGAAGAGGGACCGAAGAGAGAATGCGGCGTGCTAGAACAAAGCCATGAAGCAGCAAGTGGACACGCTACAGGAGATACTAGCACTGCAAACCAAGCAGCTCCGCACCCGTCCTCCCCTGCAGCCGTTGTTGCAAAACTCTTTCCCATGCGCCCCCCCCAGACACCGCCAACACAGTCTTATCAACCTCCTGGCTCCTGTCTGTACGCACTGCATTCGACTCCTGTCTCGTCACAGTCCAGCCCTGCGGACTCCCAGTACTCACTGCACTCAATTCCCATCCCTCTGCAGTTTAGCCCTACTGAAGTACAGTACCCGCTGCACTGTACTCCAAAGGAGAAGGTTGGACATGATACCTGAACATACACAAATCTTTAACTGTCCTGGGACCCCACCTCCTTCTGGGACCCTCCCTTCCCCCATTCCTGTCAGTGCTGATGTGTTTTTTTGTTTGTCTCTCTCCTCTGGTTGTTGTTTTTTAATAAAATAATTGTTTTGGTTTGAAAGCAATCTTTATTCCATTAATTGAAAGCAAACTGAGCCCTGCAAAGCAACAGGCAATTTTCTTACACCTTCATAGTGCATTGTCTGTACCAATAACAATCACCTCCTAGCATTACAAGCACAACACTCCCAAGCACAGCAACAAATATTAGTGGCTTTCAGCCTCAAATTGCTGCCTCAAGGCATCCCTGATCATTATGGCCCTGCACTGCGTCCCTCTAATAGCCCTGGTCTCTGGCTGTTCAAATTCAGCCTCCAGACGCTGCACCTCAGTGGTCCAGCCCTGAGTGAAGCTTTCACCCGTCCCTTTCACAAATATTACAGCGTGTACAGCACGCGGCTATAAGCATAGGAATATTGTCATTGGCCAGGTCCAGCCTCCCATATAGGTAGCACCAGTGGGCCTTTAAATGGCCAAAAGCGCATTCAACAGTCATTCTGCACTTGCTGAATCTGTTGTTGAACTGCTCCTTACTACTGTGAAGATGCTCCGTGTATGGCTTCATAAGCCACTGCATTAAGGGGTAGGCAGGGTCTCCCAGGATCATAATGGGCATTTCAACTTCCCCTATGGTGATGATCTGGTCTGGGAAGAAAGTCCCTGCTTGCAGCTTCCTGAACAGGCCTGTGTTCCCAAAGATGCATGCGTCATGCACCTTTCTGGACCAGCCTGCGTTAATGTCTGTGAAACGCCCACTGTGATCCACAAATGGCTGGAGAACCATTGAGAAATACCCCTTGCGATTAACGTACTCAGTGGCTAGGTGGTCTGGTGCCAGAATTGGGATATGCATACCATCTATTCCCACTCTGCAGTTAGGGAAGCCCATTTCTGCAAAGCCATGCACAATATGATGCACGTTGCCCAGAGTCACAGTCTGTCAGAGCAGGATGCAATTAATGGCCCTGCACACTTCCATCAACACGAGTCCAGCGGTTGACTTTCCCACTCCGAACTGGTTAGTGACCGATCGGTAGCAGTCTGGCGTAGCCAGCTTCCACAGTGCAATCACCACGCACTTCTCCAATGACAGGGCAGCCCTCATTATTGTGTCCTTGTGCCGCAGGGCTGGGGCGAGCTCATCACACAGTCCCATGAATGTGGCTTTACTCATCCGAAAGATCTGCAGCCGCTGCTCGTCATCCTAGAAGTGCACCCTCAGTAATTTCCCGAGCCCAAAAGCAGCGTTCCACTGTGCTCAGCACCTCCGTGAATGCCACAAACAATCTTGTGTCATAGCTACATCAATGTTGCACTCCTCTTGCCTTTGTAGTTTAAGGAATAACGCCACTGCCACTTGTGATGCGTTAGAGAGAGCAAGCAGCATATTGGTCAACAGTGTGGGATCCATTCCTGCAGCCGGAAGAGGCAGAGCATGCAGTACACAAACTGTTGAAAGATGGTGCCAAATGCAGACGGAAGCACAGGGATTGCTGTGATGCGAAGCAATGTATCACGGGTCATTGGGACAGGACATTGGGATTAACTGGCATTTACTTCATGTATAATTGTTTTTAAAATGTCAAAATGTGTATAAAATGTATATATTTGATTGTATCCCTCTCCCGCCCCCATTCTTCATATATTGCTTTCCTTCTTAGGGCCCAATCATGCAAACTCTTATGCCCTTGACTAATATGCATCTTTAGGCATGTTAATTGTCCCACTAAATTCATTGTCCCACTCACATGTGTAAAGGTACTCACATGCATAAGTGTTTGCAGGATTAGAAGGGCTAGCTAAGGCCTAGTCTACACACAGTTTTTGTATTGGTATAGCTGTTTGTTCAGTATGTGTAAGTCCTTCTCAGGAGCATCCTCCTATTCAGAAATAAACTATGCCAGTATAAGCACTTTAATACTGGCATAACTGCATCCACAATAGGGGAGTTGTACTGTTATACTGGTATACTTAAAGTAGTACAACTTTTGTGTGTAGACACTAACCGTAAGATTTTAAGCTCTTTGGAGCAGGGACCACGATTCAGATTCTCAGCTGGTGTAAATTGTCATAGCTCAGTTGAAGTCAATGGAGCTATGACAATTTATATCAGCTGAGGATCTGGCCCTGTGTTTTCCTATGTGTTTTTACTATGCCTAGGACAATGGAACCATGAACTCTGTTGCAGCTTCTGGGTACTACTATAAGATAAATATAAAATATTCAATAATAAATGATATGATATGGCCCTCTGTTGTATGTATTTTGGATTTCATCCCTCTATAATTTAGAATTTAAAAATATAATTTGTACTTTCTTTACTATACAGGACTTTGATTTTTGTTTCTTGTTTTAAATATTAATGCCCAGAACAGCATGACCCAGGATTAAAGATCTAGAATAGATGGTAAACAGCATGCTAACAAAATTCACAGATATTAAATGGGAAGAATTGCAAATGCCACTCAGGACGGGGACATAATACAAAGGTACTTATGTTAGAAGCATACCCAGAAAATAAAATGAGATTCAGATTAGTACATCTAAGGAAAAATAATCTGAAGCACAGATATTCAATGGGAAGGAGAAACTTGGAACAGTAATTTTAAAAAGAAAATCTAGAAGTGATAAAGACCAGGCAATGTGATGAGTTTGCATATGATATGGCAAACTAAAAGACTGATGCTGTTCTGAGCTGCATATGCAGAAGTGTTATGTCCTGAAGGAGGGAGGAAACAGGACCCTTTATGGTGTGATTACACCTGTCTGGACTATTGCATTCATTTCTGGTCCCCTCCTTAACCAAAAGGTGTTGACGAATTGGAGGGAGTTCAGAGAATTGCAACAAAGTTATTGGGGAAGGGACTGACTTGTGAGGAAAGATTAGAAGACCTAAGGGCCAAATTTGTAAAGGTATTTAGGCATCTAAAGATGCAGATATGTGGTTGAGGGATTTTCAGCAGTGCCTAGGTGCCTAACTCCTATTGATTTCAATGGGAGTTAGGTGCCTAGGCAGTTTTGAAAATCGTGTTAGACACCTATCTGTACCTATATGTTTAAAAATCTGTCCCTCAATCTGTATAGTATGTGTAAGAGATGGCTAAAGGGGGACAAACATAATAATAGTGAAACCCCCAAGAAGATAGAGGAATTATTTAGGGTTTTACATACACTAAGAAAAATTATTACTAACAGCTAGTGAAATAATTACTGTGATTGCTTAGATTTGTTTACCTTGTGTTGGGAAATTGTTTAATATTTTTAATTACTAATACAAAATGCTGATTTCCATTTTATGTTAAATCATTATAACTGTAATCATTTTAAAAAGGAATAGAACATCTTAACTCTATATTATAGTCATAGTATCTGTTTATGTTAGTCAGAGCAATAATTATTTTAAATTATTCTGACTCATTAACTTTTATCTTGACTTCATGTTGATTCCTCATCTGAGTAAGAGTTACAGGATCAGATCCTAAGATGCATAAAGGTAAGAAATAAAGGCTTTATAAAACTACTAGAAAATCTCAACAACCATATAACTATTTTGTACTACAGTACTGAGTAATATTAAGGATTTCTGTGAAATGAAGCCTTCTCTATACTCAACACATTCCAAATGTGTGGAATTCTGTCTGAAGTATTTTAAGTTTCAACAGCAAGAACTTGTGAGTCAGAAGGCTAGATCCTCTGTGCAAGTGAGCTGTGTTTGGTGCAAGACAGAGGAAGAGGTGAGGATTTCTTTAAGGTATCTTAATAGTTGTTTGATTGCAGGATTGGGCCAATACTTGGAATAAATTAGAGCAATCAATGATCAAGATCTGGAAAAATAAGAATTTTGCTGCTATTACACAGTATGTGTTTTTCTGCGCAGCTTGTAAGGTTCAGATTTTATCTGAAACATCAGTAATTCTAGCACTAACAGTTTTAGTCAAGGGTGTGTAGTTATGACAGGATAGTCTATTGCTCAATGAAAACAGGGTCATCGCTTATAGCAATGTGTAAAATGTCAGGCAGCTGTTTAGATTATACATCTTAACTTGCTTTTCAAGCATAACCACTGTAAAGCATAGCATTTTGTTTTATTTTCTTTCATTACATTAGTCATCAGGGTTGAGAGTTGTCCTGCTTTACTCTGCTTGCTTCTGATTCTCACTTGTGCAATTTGGCTCTCCAGCTGTTCTTTTTTGGAAACTGTTTATTTTTCTCACCAGTTTAACCAGTTTTAAGTTCATGGTGGCTGCTGTGGACTGGACACCATCCAAACCTTGGTTGAGCTCCTCTAATTTAGCCATAAGTGGTTTTATGAACAGTGGCTGACCTTGTAAGAGCAGAAAACCTTGACAAGATGGCACCACACTCACTTCTGTGTCAGTTTCCCCCTACAGCACAAAGAATTTTTTCACATATTTCCCTTCCCTTTTGGCATCATTAGGATTCCTCTTCTATCCACAACAGGAAGTAACAAAGTTTTCCCTTGGAGCTTCACAATCTGTAATTAAGAGCAGCCATTTGTCAGCAAGTCTGTGGAGGCCCAGAGAAGCATGTCTGGTTATTAAGGCTTCCAGGCTCCATATTGTGTACATTTATGTTTTATTTTTTAAAATTGGTTTAAACTTATATTCAAAAACATAGGCCCTGATCCTGAAAATAGATGCATTGGTGCAGACTCTTATGGTACTGGAATCCTGTGGACTTCAGTGGGGACACTGCATAAAGGTCAACACTAGTAGTGTATCTGTTTGCAGGACTGGGGCCTTAGACTGCAAGATCCTCAAGGCCAAAGAGCTCAATTCATCTGGGTGTAATTTATTTAATTTCACTGACTTTGGGATCAGTTTGGTCCACTGAGCACAACACAGTGCAAGCTTCCCCAGCCTCCAGCTCACAATGACCTCTTCAGACAATCTCCATGGTTTAGGCCAGTGGTTTTCAAACTGCGGGTTGCGACCCGGAATGTAAGGCACTGGGTTGCGGCAGCTCTGGTCAGCACTGCTGAGCGGGCCGTTAAAAGTCCCTGGCTAAGGCAGGCTAGTTCCTACCTGTTCTGACACCACGCTTTGCCCCAGAAGCAGCCAGCAGCAGGTTCAGCTCCTAGGCAATGGGGCCATTGGGCTCTACACGCTGCTCCCATCCTGAACACCGGCTCTGCCGGCCAATGGGAGATGGGGGCGGGGGGCGTGCCTACAGGCAAGAGTCATACAGAGCCGTTTGTGCACCTCCGCCTAGGAGCCAGACCTGCTGCTTGCCACTTCCGGGGCGCAGTGCGGTCCACGGTGCCAGGACAAACAGGAAGCTTAGCTTAGCACCCACACTGTGCCGCTGACTGGGAGCTGCCTGACGTAAGCCCGTGCCCCAATCCCCTGACCGAGCCCTGAGCCCCCCCAAACCCGGAGCCCCTTCTTGCACCCCAAACCCCTCATCCCCGGCCCCACCTCAGAGCCTGCACCCCCAGCCCAGAGCCCTGACCCCCTCCCACACCCTAAACCCCTCATCCTCAGCTCCATTGAGTCGTGGGCATCAACAATTTTCTTCAACTGGGTCACCAGAAAAAAAGTTTGAAAACCACTAGTTTAGGCCATTCACTCTATGGTGCCTTTGCTGAGGCTGTCAACAGGGGTGCAAACAGTGGGAGTAGCTTTTTTGATGTGGAATGTATCCACTAGGGCAAGAGTGTCAAAATGTATTCTGTGGAGAAGGCCAAATTCCATTTTTAATTATGATTCATGGGCCAAGGTATATAATTTTAGGACTACAGTAACGAACCTTCCATGATCATTATTTGATTAGTACATCATTGTCTTATTCAGCCTCACTCAGTGGAAAAATAAGCTTTCTTTTAGGACCACTGCTATTTCCCCCCTTTATTTCTCTCCCTTTCTCGCCATTCTTTATCTTTTCCCTCTCACTCATCCATATTTTTTTGGGTCTCCCCTCTGCTTTTCCTGCAGCAATTGCCAATTATTCACCACATTCCCTCTGCTATTCAGCAATTAAATAGTTAATGCTTACATTAAAGTATTGTAATTAGGCTTTAAAGTAAAAATACCTCAGTGGAATTGATGGGGTTTGAGACCATTTATACCTCTACAAGCCATTATTCCAGACTGCCTGCAAACTCAGGAAGGCAACAGTGCATTGGTTACACTTGGGCCAAATTTGGAAGGGGAACTTTGCAACTCTGAGGGCTATAAATTTATTTCTTATTTTAATCAAAAACTTAAATTCTGCAGAATCTGAAAATGTCATGCAGGTAAGATTTGGCTTATGGGCTAGGTGTTTGGCCTCTGTACAAAGAACTGCACTGCGCCTCCTATTTCTTATTTCTCCCTCAAAAAAGAGTCTACATGACTTGCCCTTTCCTTTGGCCCTTGTGAGTCATGGTGATCAGACCTTTTCTGTAAAGTGAATTTGAATATCTTGTTCAAAGTTATTACAGTGTAATTTTGCACTATTTTAACACAATGCACTGGCTATTTGTGGCAAGAACAGTCCTTATTGACTGGAGCACGAATAAAGAATGGGAAAGAAAAATACAAGACTCTTTATGGGATTCTTCAATTTAACAAAAGTATCATCATATGGAGAAACAATGCTGTTCTATTTAAGCATATTGTTGTTGTTGTTGTTTCACTCTGACATCCAAAAATCCAAAGAGCTTGTGTTTTACACCCATTTGACAAACTCTTGACTTCTTTGTTTGCAGTTACAGGTTTTTCTGCATTCTCTATGGGGGAAAATATTAGAACTTAAGATCATGCTTGTGGCTGAACTTTTAAAGTGGATGAGCAAACTTCTTAGTAGTGACAGCAAACCCATGATCTAGGAAGCATGTGGAGCAGAATTTACCAAGATGTTATTGTTTATATCAATCTTTGTTTTATTCAGTACTGTGATGATTTAAAAGCTGTTTAATCCAATACTGCTAAAGGTTTCTTAGCAGTTAATACAGATTATTTTTTAAAACTTCCTTTTACTTTGAGAAGGTAATACCAACAAGACGGGCAGAAACAGGATGAGAAAGTGAAGCAAGAAGAATTGTGTTAATTTTCAGTGTATTTTTTTAATTTGATAAAATGATTCTTGTCTTAGTGAAACTGGACTTTGGAAAGTGATTACATTTCTCACAATTTACACCAAACAAACTCCCCTCCCTGCAAAAAGAAAAGAAAAGAAAAATATTGTCAGTGAAAATGAGAAGATGAGATTCTTTGCTTGGCAAAGAAACAAATGTAAAAGTGACTGCTTTAAAAAAAAATAAAATAATTCACTGATCTACAGGCATAAGGGAATGTAAATATGTTGGGTTGGATCCTGGGATCTGGCTGAGGAACACTTGATACAAGTTAGGAGTGGGGGACAGTACACAGATGGCTGTAAACCAACTTTGAACTCCCCCAGTCTTGGGACCATTAGCATGCTCCAATTTGCACCAGTGCCAGCAGCCCTAAAAGGATACTCCAGCAGCCAGGGATCATCAGGCCCCTATGCTATCTACAGGAGGGTGTGGCATAGGAGCTGTAGGCTGGAAGGTAGGCTGTTTTAAACACAAGTATCAGCATGCAATACCCCCCCCCACCTATCAAGAACAGATTAAACTAATGGCCTCATGAATGGAGACAATGATACCTCACTTCCTAGCACAGGATTTTCCCTTTTAGTAGTACTTTAAATATATATATATATATATATATATATATATATATGTTAACAGGCAATTTTTATTTTGTTGTTGTTGATAGTTTACCTTCCTATTCACCCAAAGTTTCCATAGCCCAAAGATTGTCCTCTGGAGGCTCTCTGTGGTTTAACACCACCCGTACTGTACCTTTTGGTAAATAAAAGGAGTACTTCAGCTCTCAGCACACTAAAGAACATGAGAAGTATGTAAAAGTTTGATATTTTATGGAAGTGTTCCTGTTTATGATTTACAAAAGGAATAATTACCCTCTCATATTCTAGTGAATTTATCTGCTCTGCTGGCAAAGGAGGCTTTGTCTACACACATTTTGTGCACTATTTAATTAAATTGAAGCAACTCCCTCCCTAATATGGACACACTTAAATTGGTTTAAATGTCTTAAATGGGTTTAGTTTGTCAGTTACAAAATGGCATAAGATGAACTGCTTTAAGATGCTCTAAAACTGATATATTGGTGCCCCACACAAAGCTGTACCCATTTATCTAAATGGGAGAAAAAAAAAAAATCACACATTTTGTTTGACCTGTGCAGCTCTGCATGGGAAAGAGAGTCCCACTTCCTGAGTTGGTTGATTGACAAACTGATGCTCCAATGGGAAGCCTCTGTTCTTGGAGTCGGCAGTTAGTGGCAGTTGTTTTGGCCCAAAGGGGAGAGAGGTTCAGAACATCTCTAGAGAGAAGAAACAGTAATTAAAGGAAAAGAAGAAATAGAAGAAAAGCGAAAGAAAAGAAAAGGAAGAAAGAAGCCATGTACATTGACCAGTGCTGGCCCTAGGATACAGTGGCCACACCACTGACTTTTGTGGGATCTCAGGCCTCCACAATCACAGGTGATACTGAATAGAAGAGGAATAGGGGCTCAGACCCTACACTGATAAGACACCCAAGGAGAACCTGGATATGGATAGATACATAGCATAGAAGGATAGATCCTGTTTAGAAAAAAAGTTCTTGAGCCTTTGAGATCTGCTTAAAGTCAGGGAACATACTATGTTCCTGGTTTTAAAAAGACACGTTTTCTTTATGATATTTTTTGGTCACATAATAAAGGGAAACCTTGGGGACAGAACTGCAGAGTGCAGGCAAGATGGATATCTCGGGCTTTTAAATTTTTCACTGTGCATAGGTGCATCTAGGGGCATTCAAATGTTGTGCTTGTATATGGTGCCTCTCTATGCCTGCTCCCTACTGCTGAAATGGCTTCCTGCAAAGCCCCAATCCAGCCAGTAGTTTGTGCTATAGTAAGTCTTCCCAGCTCCCAGTTGCTGGCTGCCTCTGCTGAGGGAGAAGCTGCCAGGAAGGCAGCAGCGCTTGCTGCACATAACTTAGAGCTAATCACCAAGACTAGCTGCTTATCAAGCCCACCTCCTCAGGTCAGGCCAAACCAGGAGGGGCTGCAGTGGGAGAGGGGCCTGAGACAGGAAATGGCAGGCAATGCGGGGATGTCAACCCAAAAGTGGGAAGCCAAGCAGAGCAGGGGCAGGAGTCTGATAGGGGGCCTACTGAGCTGAAACTGAAATGGGTGGGACTACCCACTACATGTAAGAGAGAGTGCATGGGGAAGGAGGGAGGGAAGCTGGTTGGTCTGTGGTGGAGGTCTCTTGCTGTTAGGAAGAGCAGTGAAGAAAGTAACCAAAAAAACTCACCTACAGTTGGAGAAACTCACACCCTAAGGGTATGTCTTCACTAGCAACGCTAAAGTGGTGCCATCGCAGCACTTTAATGCCATCGCAGAGCTCTCCCAGCACTGGTAAAAAAAAAACAAAAAAACCCCAGCTCTGCAAGGGGAATAGCTTGCTGGTGCACTGTCTACACAGCCACTTTACAGCGCTGAAACTTGCAGCACTCAGGGAGGGTTTTTCACAATCCGAGCGAGAAAATTGCAGCACTGTAAAGTGCCAGTATATACAAGGCCTAAGATATCTTCCTCAGACCACCTTGCTCTATATCACCAGCTCCTAGCCTAGTGAAAGGTGAAATGATTATAATTGGTAAAATAGAAAACTACTTACAAGTAATGTAGTTGAATTCCCTAATTGCTGAAAAGTGTGGTGGTAAGAGATGTATTTAGGAGAATAATCCTGTGTGTGTGTGAAGAGGGTCTAAGAGTGACAATCCCAGGAGAGGTGACAATGGCTGTCCCATTTTTGTGAACAGATCCAGTAAAGGTGGCAAGTGTTATCTGGGTTTCGAGAGCTTGTGAGGCAGCAGAGCCTGCAGACAATCCCGTTCTTGCAGTGGCCAGGGTTCTTACCTAGGAGATTAGACAGCTGTTTACTTTCCTTTCACAGGGCAGCCAGGAGAACTGCTAGTGGTTTCCAGATGGAGAAGTCAGGGCAAAGCCTTCCATTGCTCTCTCTGTTATGCCCCCACTTATATGACAAAACTAACAATGGCACCCCCAGTTGGTGTGGCAGTGGGAAGGGGAAACAGGATGAGGAAGAGTTGTTAAAGGAGCCGGCTCCAATGTACCAGTGAAATGGCTCTTTGGGAGGAAGAGGCTGAGGACAGTATTCAGTTAGGCTTATAAAAAAGTGAAAATGAGAGGTAGAAAAGTGTTTAAAGTTTATGGTTTTAAGTTAAGGTTTCTGTTACTAGGATCCATCATTGCCTGGAATCATATCAAACAGCAAACAACTGGAGCATCTGGATAAGTACACATTTTAATTTCCCTTTTCTCTGTAGGCTGGGTCTGGTGTGTTTAATTCATTGTCTCCTAAACTTTTAGAAGCAAATCCTGCCCCTATTTCTCTGGGTGCAGAGGTCCTTCATGCAGCAGAATAGGTTTGATTTTGCTTTTCCAGAGATAAGGAAAACAGGATTTGGGGATGCCACTCGAGGGGTAAAAAACACAGACAGACATCAATTCTAATGGGGGCTGTCTACATGCTATCATGTAGAACTGGATAAGGGCCAAAAGATTTGCTAGATAAATTCTGTATGTTTTTCACCTTACCAAAAGGATTCAGGGGCACTGGGACTGTCACAGCTACTCTAGCCATTAGCATCAGCCACCGAATGACTCTTTAACCTGAAGGATAGGGTGAAGAAATGTGTATGGTCTTGTAAATAAGGAGAAGTTGATGATAGGTCATGGGACCTAGACTGAGCCAGCTCTGGATTATTCTAGCTTTCTCTGACTGGGAAAACAAAGTTGGTCAGTATAGCTTTGCTCAAAAGATTAGTTTTAGTTAATATAATTTGAATAAAGTGATAAAGGACCGATACTTGATTGCATTATCAGTCCAGCAAGGGCTGATAGAGATGAAGTGGAGGGCCAAAGTCAAAGCGGTCATAGAGAGGTCAGTGTGTGTCAAACGGAATGCAGAGTATATAACACGTTCACTGTGAGGTGATTTTCTAGTTTATGAGTAAGAAGTTCTTATTAAACGAGGGCTGCAAGTCAACCAATCAGAATACTGTGCCTGATGTCCCTGTGTTCTGAGAGGTTTGCAATATTTATAAGTCAAAGTAATTTGCATTTCTTTAAATAGTTAAGCTTAAATTTTCTAAAAAAGGGATTTTTTTTAAATTGGGCTAAGAGCCACTAGCCCTCCATTATGCACCCTAAAAGAGCAAAACAGGGCACAAGCCTACCATTTTCCCTCCCTGATAGGCCATCCTTAATTCAAAGGTTTACTTACACCACAAGTGGAAATGGGTTGAGTGGCTCTGCTGTATTGCCAACCTCAAATGTTCAAAATTCATGAATCCAGGTCTCAAATATCATGAGAAAAGTTTACAAACCATTTGTAATATTTTTACTGCAAACAACTTTTTTTAAAAAAAGCTGAGATTGTTACATATCACTTGCTCTCAGATCATGCTGTAGTTTCACATCTTGTCTTATAGGGCCATAACATTTAGTATTTAAAGATTATGTCTCTTCCACTTGTACTTAAGCACTCTGTACCATTTTGCTCAGCTGAACATCTAGCAATTATGTTCTTTTTAATAAAAAGTAAAGGAGTACTTGTGGCACCTTAGAGACTAACAAATTTATTTGAGCATAAGCTTTTGTGAGCTACAGCTCACTTCATCACGAAAGCTTATGCTCGAATAAATTTGTTAGTCTCTAAGGTGCCACAAGTACACCTTTTCTTTTTTTGCGAATACAGATTAACACGGCTGCTACTCTGAAACCTGTCCTTTTTAATATGGGGCATTTTGTTGTAAAACAATAAACTTACTCTGTGCTGAAACTAAAAAAAAAAAAAAAATCACGTTACTGCTGGACCTGAAATCATCATCACAAAAGTTACTGATGTATATGTCAAACAAATATGTATATCTGGGGTGCAGGGAACCAGTATATTTGTTAATTTCGAGCGTTAGTAGAAAAGATGATCTAGCGTCAATCTTCCGTTTCTTCTTCTGGTATTAAGAGAAACTTTAAAAAAAAAAATCCAATCTGCTTAGATCTTAGCCTTCTCAACGCTGCCAGTCTTTACAAGCAGTCGTGCAGTGATAGACTTTAAAAGAAGAATTAAAGGGGCTCATACACTGTCTTTGTTCTTAACGAGGCAGAGATGAAACTCCCCGCCGCTAACGGCTACCAGCAAAGTGGCATTTTACTTGGGGGGGGGGGTCTGTCGGCCTTCTTCGACTTCCGATCCTGCCACGTGTGCATAGAGCCGAGAAGCTCACTTGGAAGCGCTCTCTAGAAAAGGGGAGCGGACAATATATTTTTTGTTTGCCCTCGCGTGAGACACGTGGGTTTGGCTGGCTGGAGGCGAATCCTGCCAGGGTGCGCGCAGCTCGTCTGCTCCTTGCAACTGCGACGGGCTCAAGCCGCTGCAGGGCAGACGGATTCCGTTCCGCAGGGCGCCAGGGGAGGAGGGCACTGAACAGCAGCACGCAACGCCTCCGCTTACAGTAGCTCCACCGCAATGAGCCGTGTGTGCAGCGGGGCTAGGGGGGTGAAGGCCGCCGGCCGGGGCTTTGCCCTGCCTCCAGCGCGACAGCTTTCCCCTCCCTGCCTGCGACGTGTTTTACAGTTAAAGGGGCAGTTCCCGCTTGATGCGCGGGGTTGTGCGATGGGGAACTGGAGCCGTATCCCAGCGGCGCGGGAGCAGCCTGGCAGCCTGCCTGGCCACCCCGCGCTCGCGCTGGCAGCAAGCCCCTCTCCACCTTTCCTGCACGAGCCTGGCGAGAACGGCGCCCCGAGGGGCCGCCCCGGATGGTGCGGTCGGAGGAGCAGCTCTGGCGACTGACTCACGGGGTCAGAGCTCACACTCGTCCTAGCGCCCTATTCGGGTCCTTCCGCTGTTCGCTCTACCCCAGGGCCATCGCCGCCCCCTCGCCAGAACAGAGGCACCTGGCTACCGCCGGCAGCGCCTCCGTGCTCCCCCCCACGGAAGGAGACTCTCCAGCCCCGCCCCTTCCAGCGCCCCATTCGCGCCAAACGAACGTATGACGTATGTTCTGCGTGGCCCGGCCTCCGTCTTCCTTGTTTTCAAACTGGGTGGGCGTGTGTGATTGGCTGGCGTAGGGGCCACGAGACTAACGGTCGCGGGAAAGCCGCGGAGTCTGAACGGCAAGAGCTGGGCTACCCTGGGCAGCGCTAGCGAGCGGGTCCGCGCGGAGCCTGCAGGGGTGCGGGGCCAGGAGGAGCCCGGGGCGGTGCCTACTCTGCGCCGATAGTGGCAGAGCTGGGGAGCGGTCAGCGCGGGGCCTGCGGCGTGGGAGCGGCCGCCAGGGAGCCAGGGTGCCGGGGAGCGCGTCTCCCCGTGAGCGGGGCCCGTTCGGAGCTGGGAGCGGCCCGGAGCCCTGGTCCCGCCATGAGCTTCGTGAGCCTGCAGCAGGCCGCGGCGCGGCGCGTCTCGGCCCGGCGGGCAGCCGCCCCGATCCGGCAGAAGCTGCTGTTCCCGGCCGGCAGCAGCGACTGCGAGGAGGAGGACGAGGAGGAGGAAGGGGGCAGCAGCGGCAACAGCACCGGCGAGGACTCAGCCTTCCAGGAGGCGGACTCGCCGCTCTCGGCAGCCCGCACTCCGGCGCGGGGCGAGCCGCCGCCGCTGGAAGAGGAGGAGATGGAGCCGGCGGGGTCCGCGCTGCCTGGGGATGAGGAGGACTCGTGGGAGGAGGAGGGCTTCGGCTCGTCCCCGGTCAAGTCGCCCGGAGCCTACTTCATGGCCGGCTCGCCCTCGCCGCCGCTCAAGGGCCGCCGGTGTTGCGGGGAGTCGCCGACGCATTTCGCCGCAGGCGGGTACCGGGTCCGCGGCGAGGAGCCCCGCTCCCCCCTGCTCGAGTGCCCCGGCACCCCGCCCCACAAGACCTTCCGTAAGCTGCGGCTCTTCGACACGCCGCACACGCCCAAGGTGAGGGGCCGGCCTTGGGGTGGGGATGGTGCCCTGCGGAGCGGCTGGGGCTGCTCGTGGCACAGCTCCCCTTTGGTTCTTGCCGCCTTAAAGGGCGGCTGGTTGTAACTTGTAGCACGTGTGTGCCCCGTGCTCCAACACAGGGCGTGGCGCGGTCTGTGCACAGGATTCCCGGAGGAGCTGCCTGCGGTGCTGGGTCTCGCCTGCTCCCCCGGCTCGTCAAAGCACTGTGCACATAGGCTCTCGCACGCCCCTTGCTGTGGGCCAGATCTGTAGTATCCACTCCTTTGCTTGTGGTGTCTGTGCGATATGGGGGAAGGGTAGTGAGGGGCCTGGCTTTGTGGCTCTTTGTACAGGAGGGGTAGTCAGTAGGCCAGGGGTGGGCAAACTATGGGCCCGGGGGCTGCATCCGGACCTTAAGACGTTTTAATCTGTCCCTTGAGCTCCCACTCGGGAGCAGGGTCCAGGGCGTGCCCTGATCTGGTCCTGCACGGCTCCTGGAAGCAGCTGCCATGTTCCCTCTTGTCCCCTACACATAGGGGCTGCCAGGGGCTCTGCACACTGCCCCTGCAGCTCCCATTTGCCTGGAACTGCAGCTAATGGGGGCTGTAGGGGCGGCGCCCAGACCTGCCTGACTGCCCCTCTGATGGAGAGGGGACATGCTGTTGCTTCTGGGAGCCGCTTGAGGTAAGCGCAACCCAGAACCTGCACCCCTGCCATGCCCCTGCCCCAGCCCTGAGCCCCCATCTGTCCTCTGAATCCCTTGGGCCCACTCCGGAGCACCCTACTGCACCCCCAACTCATCAGCTGCATCCCCCACCCAGAGCCCCCCCAACACACCCCAACCCTCTGCTCCAGCCTGGAATCCTCTCCCACACCCTGAACTCATTTTTGGCCCTATTCCAGAGCCTGCACCTCTAGCTGGAGCCCTCACACCCTTCCCTACCCCATCCCCAATTTCGTGACCATTCATGGCCCATCATACAATTTCCATACCCAGATGTGGCCTTCGGGCCAAAAAGTTTGCCCACCCCTGTAGTAGGCAGATCATGGGCATGATTTCCAGATGCTTTTGAATGGGTTGTGAAACCTCTTTATTCACTTATCACTATTGTTGTTGTGGTGTGAAAAAATGTTTCTATAGAGTCTGGATCTTGACTATACTTTGACCAAGAAATTTGGACCTTGTATTACAGTAAAGATCCCTGCCTAATATAGGCTAGAACCAGCCCACCTGCCTGAGAGAAAATACTCTAGGGCAGTGCTACTCAAAGTGGTGGTCCGTGGACTGGTGCCGATCCACGAGCCATCGGCTGTCAGTCTGTGCGCACATTGGGGAAAAAAATGCTGGTCTCCCACATCAGATCAGTTGAGAAGCACTGCTCTAGAGAACTAAACTCCGTTTACTGGAAGAGCAATGTTTTTGGCAGGCACAAAATGTTGGATGTCAGGAGGATGGTGGGTTAGAAGTATTAATACATTTGCATTACACTTCCACTTATTTCAAACTTGTTGGTCTTGTTTGATAGATTTGTAATAAGAACTAACAATACTCCAAACAGAGACCAGGTGGGCAAGGTAATATCCTTTATTGGACCAACTTCTGTTGGTGAGTGAGAGAAGCTTTCTAGCCTCATGGAGCTCCTCGTCAGGTCTGGGAAAGGTACTCTCAGCTAAATGCAAGGTGGAAAGGATTGTTTTGAAGAATTATTCTACCTTGAATATGTGCTAACTACTTAAAGCTAAACAGTCCTTTCCATCGCTGTTCCCTCTAAGCTGTGCACACGCACACTGCAAAACCCCATGCGCACAAAAATGTGCACAGAAGCACAACAATTTGCACAGAAGAAATTTTTTGCGCACATGGCCTGTCAAAAATTAGAGGGAACATTGCTTTCCATCATCTTGCATTTAGCTATGATGCTCAGAGTACCTTTCCCAGACCTGAAGAGGAGTTCTGTGTAGCTGGAAAGCTTGGTCTCTCTCACCAACAAAAGTTGGTTCAATAAGACACCTCACCCACCTTTCTCTCTAATATCCTGAGACCGACCTGGGTACAGTCACTCTGTATAATACAGTTGGTGTAAGGGTAATGATAGGTTTGTTTCCTTTTAAGTGTAGGGAGTGAACTAGAATAGAAAATGGTGTTTTACAAACTCTTCCAGCAACATCTGGCTCCTTTAAATATAGAACTACACCAGCAGAGGATAGCTGATGCAATTGACAGGGAACCTAAACAAAAATAAACTAATAAAACATAATGCCCCATTTCATTCCTCTGTGTCTGGGATTAAAAACAAAGTTGTCATCTGTGTTTCCAGTGCCACTGCCCATTCTAGAGCAATCCTTACATAACATATGTGGTTTGCCTGTAACCAAAAAAAAAAAAAAAAGTTGGCATCTTTTCCAGGTCCTGCCCACAAATTGTCCGTTAAGATTATGTAACAGATTAATCCGGTCTGTTTGGTACTTTTTTAAATTCGTATTTTAAAGTAGATGATCAGACTAGCCTGTTGGTTTGCCACTATTTTATTAAACATCAGAAGAGTTTTCCAGTCTCGCTTTTTGATCTTAAAATTATAGTTCAGTAATTGACTTGTCAATTTAGTTTGATTACTTTGTCATTATAAATATGTATGAGCTGTTAAATGGATCCGTTTAATCCAATGTGGATTTTTTTAAAAAGTAGGTTCTGTAAAACAAGTTCTAAAAGTAAAAGGCATATTTCCAGTACTTCTAAACGCTTCAGTGGACATGTATATTGAAGTGACACTCAACCTTTCAGTCATGGCTGTCTAAGTTTTATCTATTGATGCATTTAAATGTTCTATCAGCTTGTCTCCATGTTTGTTTGACAGCACCATGTAGTTTGTTTCCATTGTTTCTCGTTTTGTGGGTATTTGACACATGAGCGAAACTTTGCTTGTGGGGGGTAAAAGGAGAAGACCTAGAATTTATAAACTACAAATGGCTAGGGGGACTTGGGACTGCTGAAATATGATCAATTTCAAAAGAATATGTAAGCTGTTTCAAACTTTTAAAACAATTATTCCCATGCCAGAGTTCCAAACCAGCTCTTGCTGCTTGAATACATGGAAATCTGAAAACTATTTATTTGGAAACATACTATATAAGTATGAAATTGGCTAATCTTTTAACTTCCTGTGCTAAAAACTAATGTAAATAAATAATTAAAAGTAAATAGTCTTACTTGATTTATTAATTATTGATAAAAGTACACTTGGAAAAACACTTTTAATCTGAAAATGTCTCTAATGGTAACAGTAGATTGATCAATCATGTAATTAATGCGATTACATAGCATGTAAGTGTGACTTAAATGTCAATGCTTGCTTGTATCAAATACAACAGGAAACATGCTTAGTGGGTGGTGTATGCCATTGAACTCTGATGTGTTTGAAAACTCAGAATGAGAGAGAGCATGCATGTGCCTGCCCAGGTCAATTTTAGGGATTACAGGTCATGACAGGCGCTGGTTGAAGCCTTGGCAACTTGGCTATAACCCGTTCTCCAGTCTTTCATCTTCCCACCTCTCCCCTCCAAAGAAGGTTTGATGAATATATTTGACTGGTAGATTGCCCTCTGCTTCTGAAAATACTAGAGTTGGGGTTATGGAGAGATTGGTTTTACTTCATTTTTTTCAATAGGTGACCTTTCTTCACTGTGAAAACCTCTCTTGGATTAAAGAAATTCTGTTACAGTATTTGTGTATAATATGAACTTTTCAATTCTGAATATTTAGAGGAAACCCATATATTTTGTGCATTTCTAGTGCCCCATCAGTGAAGAACTGAGCACTAGTACTGCTAATCTTAGATGTATAGGGACTAACTTTTTTTTATAGAAGGCAGAAGAACATGAGAATTTTATAGGCAAGTCATAACAAGGCTTTATTGTGCTGCTGTGTAGCTGAGCCGATAATGTGTGGTAATTTAGTATTTAGTGGCTCAGAGTTCAGCATGTTTCTATATAGTCATGCTTCATGGTTTTCTCTGTTGAAAGAGAATCGTGTTAATTGTTCCATCCTTCTGTATGGTCTTATCCTGACTAAAAAGTGGTCACTTTTAGTTGCCAGACTTAAAAAATGATTAAAATGTTAGTGTTTTATCTTTATTCTGGCAATTGCTATGTCAGTACTAAAGCTTAAAAATTCATATCCAAGTGATTTACATTGGACAAATTCATTCCTATTAAGCAGCTCTTATCCTAATTAAACAGTAGTCATCATTAATAACAACTTTCTGGAAAACATAGCTAAATGTGCCCACTTATGAGTAGGGCCCTACCAAATTCGCGGTCAATTTTGGTCAACTTCAGTCATAAGATTTATAAAAATAAAAATCAGGGCTTAAGATATTTACTGTGAAATTTCAGATTTTTTATAATTGGGGGTGGGGGGTCCTGACCCAAAAGGGAGTCATAGGGGAGTGGAAAGGCTATTTAGGGGGTTGCATTTTTGCCACCCTTTGTGCTATTGCTGGCGGTGGTACTGCCTTCAGAGCTGGGCGGCTGGTGAACAGTGGCTGCTGCCAGGCGCCCAGCTCTGAAGGCAGCACCACCACCACCAGCATTGCGGAAGAGAGTTGGCATGGTATGGGAGGGCCTTGGGGTGGGGGGAGGGCAGGGCCAGCCTTATGGGTGCTGTGGTTGTTGGGGAGGTTTCTGTGGTCACACACCCGCCTCCACACACAGCAGGCCCAAGGCCCCTTTAACTCATGAGCGCCAGAGTGATGTGCTGGAGCCAGGGATGGGCAGGGATGGTGGTGCCCTGGCCAAGGGCTCCTACTGTATGCCAGGCTCCAGCTGCTGGTCTTGGCTGGGTTGGTGAAGGAACGAACTTCCTCTTCCCCTGCATGGACTGCTCCTGGGGCCGGGTCAGACCCATCTCCAGGAACATCCCCCAGCTTCAGGAAGCTCTGCAGCTGCTGACAGGGACTCCAGCTTTGAAGACAGTGCCGCCGCCAGCAGCAGTGCAGACATAAGGGTGTCATGGTATGGTATTGCCACCTTTACTTCTGCACTGCCATCAGAGCTGGGCATATGCCGCTCTCCAGTCGCCTAGTCCTGAAGGCAACACAGAAGTAAAGGTGGCAATACTGTGACACCCCCCTCCCTGCATATAGCCTTGTGACCCCCAGTTTGAGAAATGCTAGTCTTCCCTGTGAAATCTGTAGAGAATAAAAGATCAGATTTCATGGGGGGAGACCAGATTTCACAGTATATGACATGTTTTTCGTGGTGGTGAATTTGGTAGGGTCCTAGTTATGAGTATCTAAATTACTGACGAGCCTTTTTTGTTTTTTGTAGAGTTTGCTTTCCAAAGCTCAAGGAATGGGCTCCAGCTCCGTTAAACTCCGTGTAGGATCCCTCTTCATGAATGTTGGGAAGTCAGAAAAGCAGGATGCTGTTATGAGACGGACACCTCATGTGAACATTAATCCCTTTACTCCAGACTCGCTTTTCCTTCAGACTTCAGCTGGACAGTGTCGTAGAAGAAAGAGAACACATTGGAATGAGTGAGTAACTCATACTTCTTTATCGAGCTTATTTTAAACTATTTTTAGTTGTAAAAAAATATATATATATATTGTATTCCTAAATTTCCTAGGAAATCTCTTGTTGTTTTCCCTAAAATCAACAGATCCAAAATGTACATTCTGGATTTAATAACAATGGGTATCTTCAAGGTGAATGACATCCAGAAATATATTTTCTGGGTTGCGCTGGGGTACAGTGTGATGTGCATGACCATAATCTGCAGTGGGATTTGTCAGATGGAAGGTAAAATCGGTTTAGAGAATCCTTGGATTAGGAGAAGAATTAACAGGTGAACCATGTTGTCCAGACAAGGATTTGAGTTAGGATGGGAAACCAGCAACTGTACGATGAGTCAAGTAGTAATAGTTGTCTTGATTCTGCTACATAGAAACCAGAAAGGGGGGTGATAGAATAGCCATTTAGCAGTGGGCATCAGCTGCAGCAGTTGTTAATCTCCTAGAAACAATAGACAAATATATGCAAGAGAGCTACATTTTGTAGGTGGGTATTACCTTGTGTGATTTCACATTCCAGACTTTTTGGTTTGGTTTTCCATTAGCTTGGCCTTGATAGAATGTAAAAATTGGAATTCGTATGGTCTGTCTTTAAGATCATCAAGACTTATTTTTTCAATAAATAAATATATTATGAATGTAACTTTCAGCTCTTGTGGGGAGGACATGGAAGCAAGTGATGGAGAGCTTGAAGATGAAACTATCAGACCTGCCAAGGTAACATGCTTATAGTTTTGTGTTTAATTAGTAGCGTGTATTTGCAAACCTAAGTCTTTTTTTTTTTTTTTTTTTTTCCTTTTTCCTTTTTTAATCACTGCAGCGGATCACAATAACAGAAAGTAATATGAAGTCACGGTATGAAACAGAATTTCATGAATTGGAGAAGATTGGGTCTGGAGAATTTGGTTCCGTGTTTAAATGTGTAAAAAGACTTGATGGCTGTATCTATGCTATAAAACGGTCCAAGAAGCCCTTAGCTGGCTCAGTTGATGAGTGAGTATGTGTTTTATTTTATTAAAAGCTAGCTACTAACTCTTGGTTGCCTTTTTACTTTTTTGCTTCTCTTACATCAACTGTTCCGGTGTATGCATTAAAATGAGACTTTCAGGATGAATACAAGTTTGCAAGTGTTTATCTGCTTTACAACTAACACCTTTAAAATAGAAATCTAAAACTAACTTTTCATCAGTCTTTCTGAAGTTAAAGGGTAATATTGTGGGTTATGTGAAGTGGGAAGAGAGATTTGGGTTCTATTCCCAGCTCTGCCACAGGCATCATGTATGATCTTAAGTAAATCACTCTAGTCATCTATAAAGTAGGGATAATACTTCCTTCCATTAATGGTATATATGTTGCACTGATGTCTGTAAAGCCCTTTGTGACCCCTGCTGGGAAGGCTTTACAGAAGTGCAAAATGTTAAATATTGCTCCATGTCCAGTTTTGAGTCAGGGATAAAGTAGTTGAGTAGGCTAGTTTCTTTTTCTCTTTCTTGTGCACTTGCACAATGCTATTTAGTTTACAACACTTCAAGGGAATACTTAAATCCAAAATACTGAAGTCTTTAAAACATACATTTATGGTACTGTTTGTTCACAATCTTAATTCTTTCATTTAACCCATAAATGTTTAGTTCCCTTTTAAACTTTGGACCAAAAGATTGTATCATCAGGAGCCTTTTCTGAAACTGTTCAATGGCAGGCCTTTAGAAACGATGGCAATGGTGCTTTAAATGCATAGTTAATTTGCAGCCCTTTCTTCTAGCCTCTACCAGTGGTGAAGGCTCAGTTGTTCTTGAAATGGAGCCATACAACCTGATCTACAACAAAAGCTTGTATTGTAGTATTTTACCCAGTGATTAATCTTTATATAGTATAGTATAAATTATTTTAAAACTTAAATACTCAGTCACTGACATCAATGCAAATGTAACTTCAGATACCACCCAATTAAATCTGTAAATTCATTAAAAGACATCAGCCTTAAGTTTATAATGGCAAGGTGAATTGTTTCTTCTTTTCAGGGGTGAGTGGTGTTAGATCAGTTGCTTGATAACAAAGCAGTATTGACAGATGAATACCCTTTTTCAGGCTCTGTGTTTAATGTGCCTTTAAGGCAGTAGCCATGTGACCACTGTATAAAGATTGTGTGTGTGTATAAAATATATATAATAGCAACTTCTAGCAGACCTAAATTTAGATATTCTGAAATAAACTTAAACTATCACTAAATATTTGTTTTTTGTTTTTGTTTTGTTAAATTTATTTATAATAGGCAGAATGCTTTAAGAGAGGTCTATGCACATGCAGTTTTGGGGCAGCATTCTCATGTAGTCAGGTACTACTCTGCCTGGGCAGAAGACGATCACATGCTTATACAGAATGAATATTGTAATGGTAAGAAAAACCTGTTATCAGTCAACTTGCTATGAACCGTAGGTCTTCTAAACTTTCCTGTAGGGTTTGAACTGGCAAGTCTCTCAGGAGCATTAGCCAGGGGTGGATGGCACTGGTTATAGGAGATACTCTTTTCTAAATGTGAAAGAGATGGAGTTACACAAATGTGCAGTCCCTTTTGGTAGGACTATTTTATATATCTAAAAACCTGAATCACTAAACTTGATCAAACAAAATACTCGAATAAAACAAAATTCTCTAAAAAAGAGGACATAGCAAAAGGTTTCTCCCCTTGCACGTAACAATTGGTGAGCCATGGGGCTGCTTGACTACTCCCTGGTTGATAAAGTAAATATTGCAGAGCATAACCATTTTTTCTAAGCAAATTAATGTATTCCTTATGGGGAAAACATTTTTTTAAATTTTACTTTGGACATATTCTACTATTGTACTACTAGGCCCATACATACTGAAGTACAGTAAAACAATTACGTTGCTACTAAACTAAAAAGAAAATCCCTCTTCCCCTATCAGAATTCCTGGCACCCTTTATTTAAGGGGCAGGTGAGAAACAGGTGGGGGGTTTTTTTTTTATTTTTATTTTCTCCCTCTTTCCTCCTCTTCTCCCCCCCCCCCCCCCCGCCCCAGGTCTTCCACCATTTTAATTGAATAGCTCAGCCTTCATTTGGATCAGCAGCTGGGTCTAAGTCACAAACCAGAAGTGATTTTGATTTTAAACTAACTTTCTGTATTGCTTTTTATGTTAATATCAGAAAGTATGTTGACTCTGAACTATTACTTGTGTATAAAGATTTGAGGAATATTTCTGTATTGAATTGTTTTGGGACCATGAGTAAATCACTTAATTACTGTTTTCCATTTTATAGATGGGGTAGGGGAGGGAGGGAGAGAGAAATACTCTTATCAACTGAGAGACTTCTTTGAAAAGTGCTGCTAGTGCAAAGTGTATTTATCTTCCACTTACAAAAGCAGTAGGGGTAGCTTTTTTTTTTCTTTCTTTCTTTCTTTTTGCTCAGTGCCATGAGCTGACTTCCTAAATGTGAAAAAGCCAACTCAAATAACTTTTTTCTCAGGGAAAATTCTGTGGTGTCTTACCAAAGTCCCTTAAATGGGTTTAAAACAAAAAAATTAGATTAAATGACTTCATCCAAAGAAAAAGTGGACAGCATCCAAGAAAGGTCATGCTTAAGGAGGACATGCTCAGTTCTCCTTATTTGAATTTAATACTTTTCCTGTGTGTGTCAACTCACCAGCACAGACTAAATCTACACCTTTGTGGTTTAGGGTTAGATATTCAGTGCCTTTTGGTTTTCCTTTTGCAGATAACTGTTGCCCTCTCTGTAGCCTACATTCTAGTCCCAAGACAGGAGGTTCCAAAAATTGAGGCTTTCACCACAATATTAACAGGGCCAAATCTTCCAAAGCTCTTATGCTGAAGAAAATATTCTAATACATATTATATGGGTGACATGGCCTCCAATTCATGGCTATTTGGAGCAGTTTCTTCACACTTGGGATCCCATGGCAACTACAGTGATTGCTTACAATTACTTTACATATATTTCAATGTAGAAGCTGGGAATAAGGAGAAAGAGGTATACCATGTGACCATCCAGCTCTCTAGACCAGTGTTTCTCAAACTTTTGTACTGGTGACCCCTTTCACATAGCCTCTGAGTGTGACCCCTTATAAATTAAGAACACTTTTTATATATTTAACATCATTATAAATGCTGGAAGCAAAGCGGGGTTTGGGGTGGAGGCTGATAGCTTGCGACCCCCCCAGGTAAGAACCTTGTGACCCCCTGAGGGGTCCCAACCCCCAGTTTGAGAACCCCTGCTCTAGACCACCAGCAGTGTTCGGTGGTCCACGAACCATGTTTTGGGAATCTCTGCTGTATGGGAAACCACCTTCGTTTTACGTAAAAACACTTGTGGAAGAAGGTAGTTGACGTATTTTGGCTTTGTCTTAGGTGGCAGTTTAGCTGATGCCATAAGTGAAAACTACAGAAATATGCGCTATTTTACTGAACCTGAGCTGAAAGATCTTCTACTTCAGGTGGCTCGTGGCTTAAAGTATATTCATTCAATGTCACTGGTACACATGGATATAAAGCCTAGTAAGTATGTAAACTACTGTACTCTATTGAAGTTATATTTACAATTTCTTTAGATGGTTTAGTCTGTTGCAGAAAAATAAGCAGTCAGCCACACCTCAATAACTGTAAATTCTTTGTGTTGTTACTCAGACCATCAAAGAGATCAATTTTAAAATTGGCTAGCATAATTAAAGTGCTTTTAAGTTTATCCTGCATCATTTCTGTGGAACCAAGTTTGTTGACTTGCCAAAAAATTTTGCTTCTGTTCCATGTGGTGGTTTCTGCTCTCTAGTTTGTCTTACTCTAGGAAATGGTATATAATGAAACCAGTTTCTTTATAAATACAGTTGTCTGAGAAATCAAATGAGGTAAAATTTAGATCTGGAATTGTTCTTTGCAGGTAATATCTTCATATCTAGGACATCAGTTCCAAGTATGACATCAGAGGAAGGTGATGATGATGACTGGTCTTCTGACAAAGTTGTATTTAAAATAGGTAAGGCAAATGCTGCATGGTTAAAGATCAGATGATATAATTCATTTGGTTTCTGAATAATAACTTTTCCCCTTAACTATTCCTTTTAGGTGATCTTGGTCATGTAACTAGAGTATCTAGTCCACAAGTAGAGGAAGGAGATAGCCGTTTTCTTGCAAATGAAGTTTTACAAGAGGTAACAGCATTGTTTTGCTAATTGAAGCTAAAATAAGGTTTAAGTCTGCATGATGTTTTTGCAGTTTTTTTTTATTTAATCACCCACAAGTAGAAATAACTATTTGTTTTGTAAAACGTGAGTTTTTCTAAATGGCTCACCTTTTGGAATTCGAGAAGATAGATGCTTTGGATGTCTCTATTTCCAAATTAGTCATATGTCCAGTTTCTATTCTGGTGTGGGTATTCACAGAAAGTTTAACTTTTTCTTTGCAGAACTACACTCACTTGCCGAAAGCTGATATTTTTGCTCTTGCTCTAACTGTTGTGTGTGCTGCTGGTGCTGAACCACTTCCGACTAATGGAGACCAATGGCATGAAATTCGACAAGGAAAACTGCCTAGAATACCACAAGTTCTTTCTCAAGAATTATTGGAGTTATTAAAAGTAAGAATTGTTGTTGTATGCAAATGGCTCCTTGCTTATTCTGATACTGTAAGTAGTTAGTGGTTTTTAAACATGAATCTCTTTTCTTCAAGGTTATGATTAGTCCAGATCCAGAGAGAAGACCCACAGCAATGGCTCTGGGCAAGCATTCAGTGCTGCTGTCTGCTGCCAAAAAGAGTGCAGAGCAACTTCGTATAGAGTTGAATGCTGAGAAGTTCAAAAATTCACTCTTGCAAAAGTGAGTGCAAAGGTTCCTTGATTATCAGGCATAATTAATTTGTGGTGGTTTGTGTTTTAGGGTGATGAAATTTATACCCTTATTTCAAATTTTAAGATTACTAAAGATAGGACATAAGAGCACCGTAACTATACTTGCACTAAACCTAAATCTACTCTTTAAAGCAGGGGTGGGCAAACCTTTTTTTTGGCCTGAGGGCTACATTGGGGTTCCAAAAATGTATGGAAGGTAGGGAAGGCTGTGCCTCCCCAAACAGCCTGCCCCTATCTGCCACTTCCTGCCCCCCTAAGAACTCTTGAACCATCCAAACACGCCCCCCCGCCCCGAACCTCTGCCCCATCCAACCGACCCCTGCTCCCTGTCCCCTGACTGCCTCCTGAGACCTCTCGCCCCTTACCATGCAGTTCAGAACAGCAGGAGCTCACAGCTGTGCTGCCTGGCCAGAGCCAGCCCCACCACCCAGAGTGCTGGTGGCATGGCAAGCTGAGGCTGCGGGGGAGGGCCGGGGGCTAGCCTCCCCAGCCGGGAGCTCAAAGGCTGGGCAGGACAGTCCCGTAGGCCACATCTGCCGTAGTTTACCCACCTCTGTCTTGGAGCCTTTAAGGAGACTCTGAGGGGCCAAACATATCATAGAAACCTAAGAACAATAGCAATATTTGCAGAACATCCTAAAAAACTAATTATTTTTTAAAGTCAAATTTCCTTTGCAATATTTTGATATAATCATTGCAGTACTGAGAATAAATGAAGTGTTTTACATTGGTTTTATTTTTTGCTGATGAAAATGTAAATAGCATAAATAGTGAATAGCACATTGGGCAAGTTTTCAATTGTAATAATAAAAGGGTTTTAGTAAGGGGTGAGTGTGACTTAACTGAGATTCCCTTTAGGAAGAATATTAACCCCCTTAATCCCTTTGAGCTGGCTGTTAAGTCATTCTCTAAATTATAGGCAGGAGATGGAAGAATTATGGTGACTGTCGACATCTGAACCTCTAATGGCTAGAAATCTTAAGGTGGTGTATTGCTGTGTTTCTGCGCATCATTTGCGATTAATATAGATGCCCGTAGTCACTTTTTCCCATGCCTTCCATTTTTCATGCTTTCCACCATTCCCTCTTGCAGTTTTTCCTCTAGCCTTTGCTATAGCTGGTACAGCTAGAGGCAGACGTGCTCTTTTGGTTGGTTACGCTCATACAGTCTCCTGATGAAATGACACTTACTGCAGAAAGGAGGAAGTAAATCTAGCAGTCTGCAGGCTTTTGTTGACAGACAAATTCTGAGTGCTGAGATTTTCATGCAGACAGGCAAGTGGGGAGAGGAAGCAAGCTTTCACCAAGTCAGCGGTTTCTGGGAAGGACTTCTGGATCTAGGAACAAGCATGTCATGTCCATCATTCTGAAATGGAGGGAAGCTTAACTAGAACATAGATGACTACTTTAAAGGAATTCCCTCACAAAGCAAACTTTTGAAATCTGATCAGGAAAAATACTTGGTGAAATGTTTGTGGTCCAACTCTTAATTACTTCTTCCATGTCACAAACACTCAGTCATCACCTTGTGGATATTACTTTGTACTGTACAAAAGCAGGCTTAAGTGAAGAGAACCCATTTGAGGGACACGCCCAAACCCTCTTGTCCCTAGCCTCTCCCTTAAAGAGGTTCACTTCTCCAGATTCAAAGTGTGGCTTCAATGGAGCATTTGAAGCATGTACCAAAATTCTCTATTATCAGTAATGGGAAATATTTCACATCCTTCCCTCACCCTTCCTGGATGCAACTTTAAAAAAAAAAAAAAAAAAAAAAGTCCTATGGTGTCCTTGATATTCTTTTAAAGCAGGGGTCTTAAATTCAATTTACTTTAGGGCCAATGCCAGTCCTCAAATCCTCCCAGCAGGCCAATAATGTCACTCATGCTGCCCAGAACCTGCCCCCAAAAACTCCACCCCCTGAAACTCCACCCCCGCACCTGCCTACGGCTCTGGGAGGGAGTTTGGGTGGGGGAGGAGGTCTGGGGTAGGGTATGGGGATGTAGGCTCTGGCAGGGAGTTTGGGTGTAGAAGGGGTGAGAGGTTGAGCTCTGGGAGGGAGTTAGGGTGCGGGAGGGGATCTGGGATGGAGTTTGAGTGCTGGGTGTGGGTGCTGGGACAGGGATGCAGGCTCTGGGAGGGAGTTTGGAGGGGGGTGAGGATGGGGTGCAGTCTCTGGGGAGGAGGTTGAGGATGAGAGGGGATATGGGAAGGGGGCGCAGGCTCTGGGAGGGAGTTTGGGGTGGGGGCGCAGGCTCTGGGAGGGGAGCGCGGTGGGTGACACTTACCTGGCTCCAAGGCGGGGCAGGCCGGGGGGCCTCCACACACTGCTGCCCCTCGGCTCTGCCCCCACAGCTTCCCATTGGCCGCAGGGGTGCTTGGGGCGGGGGCAGCGCGCGGAGGCAGGGGGCTTGTAATCTCAGCCCCACTGCCCAGAGCCGAAGCGCAGCCTGAACCGCACCACCCAGGACTGAAGGCTTCAGGCTTTATGCTTTGGCCTCGGGCTACAGCAAATCTAACACCTGCTCTGGCGACCCAATTAAGACAAGGTCGTGACCTACGTTTGAGTGCTGACCCACAGTTTGAGAATCACTGAGCTAGAGCATTTGAGTTCTTGCCACCCTGTCTAAAGAGGATACAGCAGAAATAAAGAGATTCAGCAATGGTTGAAAGTAATGACTATGGACGTTAAAATTTTATATGAAAGATAATGATTAAACAAAGGAAACAATAAAATAGTATAGAGAAAGTAAATGGAGAGCTGCTGCTATTTTTTTCTTGCGATACAATAATATGGGGATATGCAGCAAAACTGATAAAAGTACTTCCACACAATGCACAATTAGCCCGTGGAACTCAATTAGGCGGAGAACATAGCAGGATTCAAAAGTGTTGGATGTTTTATATGGATAGTGGGGGAAAAAACAAGTTACCTTTTTAGGAAGTTGGAAATCTTCATCCTTCATGGCATGGGCCAACCTCTAACTAATGTAATTTAGAAAAAATTTTCCCTGTGGTCAGGTTATTCTAAAACTACCTACTTGTGGGTGGGGGGGTGGGGGGGTGTATAATATATATAATTTTTTTTTTTTTGTAACTTCCAAAGCATTTGGTGCTGGCCAGTGTCAGAGATGAGATATGAGACAGACTACCAGTCTTATCCAGCATGGCAGTTTCTGCTTTCTTCTCAGTCTTGCAGCCAACTCAAGTTGGACATGTTAAGCAAACTAGAGATTCAGGTATAGTGCCTGTATTGGCCTATAGAAGGAAAATGACATTGTGGCATTTTTGGGCTGTTTGTCACTGATGCCATTCTTTTAGGGGGCAGTCTGTTGAAAAGAAAAAACTTTGAAATCTCTGCAGAAAACTTCAGACCACAAAGAGCTTAAAAAGGGTAGCTAGACTTGAGGATGAAGTCTCTACACTTAGCACTCTAAAAGTTGGCTAGTTGTGGACATTTAAAGGTCAGCTTGTACTGGCAATTAACTACTAGTCTGTATTTTAACTGGGATACAAGGAAGAATTAGATTCTTTATTCTACCAATCCAATTAATCATCCAGTATTATGGGTTCTTTTGGTTCCCCTTTTCCATGGTAAAATTAAATAATTTGTTCCATCTCTTAGTTATCATTGGTGACCAACAAGCAGTTGAACTGACACACCTCATTAGGTTAATAAAAGGCCTTTGTTAATTAACTCTATTATTTAGCTTCTGTGTATGTAGTGCTGTCATAGCTATATTGGAGTGTTGACATTTACTGAAATGTGGTTTTAAATGTTTTAATTAATAGCTACTGATTTACAGTTGCATATACATTTTAAAAAAATCTGTGGGTATTTATTTGAGCGTCAACAATATATATGGTTCTGGAATTTCCTTCCTATTTCTCCCTCCAAGTAAGAAAATTTAGACAAGATGCAAAAATTGGATCTTGAACTTTCCCTGTTATCTCCTGAAATGAATGGAGACACCAACTGGGCAGTTCTGCAAATTGCTTTAATGCTGCCTATGCAAATCCAGATAAATTGTGGCCTGGTCAAGAGTCTTGTATGGGATGGAAATTTCTTGATTTTTCTCTTTCAGAGAACTGAAGAAGGCACAAATGGCAAAAGCTGCAGCAGAAGAGAGGGCGTTGTTCACCGACCGAATGGCAACTAGATCTACAACACAGAATAGAACATCTCGACTCATCGGAAAGAAAATGAACCGCTCAGTTAGTCTTACTATATACTGAAATATCCATTCCAAAAAAACCTGAGAAGAGACTATGAAATCTTCTTAATGGATTGAATTTTTGAGGAGTTGAAGGAAGAATTCAATTTCTGGTTTCTTGCCCAGTCTTCAATCAGTGTCTCTAGTTTTACAGAAATAACTTTTAGGATTTTTAATTGCAAAATACAGCAAATTAGCTGTATTAACAATTGAGATATGGACTCTAATATCTGGTCTATTTGAAAATGTTGGATGTTAATCCATAAGCCTTTCAGTTACACTGTTAAATGTTACACCATCCCAGGGTTAACCACTATAGTGGTGTGCTGCTTTTTAGTGTTACTACATTGTAACAATATATTTTCCCTAATCTTAAAAGGGCTTTATTGAAATTAGACTGTCCTTGGAACAGGGAAGGAACGCTGAGGAGACTGGTTTAAGACCATTCAATATACCTGGTGTCAGGAAACTTTTTATTGTGAATTTTACTTGTCTGTTCAACTGGGAGCACTTTGTCGGCGTAACTTAAACCATGGATAAATAAGCCTGTGGAAGTATATGCCATGTGAAACTGCTGCTATTTTAGTTTTTTGTCCTTGCTGTAAACTGTAGCATTAAAACAATCATTGTTGTGTTAATAGGCTTTCTGTTAAAACAATTATGTGAAAAATATCTAAGCTGCCTTTAGTGAAAGCAGCATTTTTCTTTAAAGCTAGTGCATTGTGAACTAAATGCACCAATTTTATATTTGAACTTTGTATTAGTGTAGTGCAATTGTTAATGTCTCAGCTATTAATGTTTTTGTAATTTTTTAATAAAGTTCTCTGAATGTTGGGGTTTTCCTCTTCTCCCTCCCTTCAGTTTCATGTTTGTATGGCTATTGCATATTTTTGTTGGAGTACCTGTACATACTTGTGCTGTTTAGTGTAAGTATTTTGGCTGTTCAATGTTCATGTACATAACTGTTTGATCTTGCTCATAGTATACCATACTAAACTGCAGTCTGGGATGCCAGAAGACTGAATTGAATCTATTCCAGTACAAGTTCTGAACTGAATACAATTTGGCTGTCTAATCACTTTTTCTGATATTAGTTAAAAGCTGACAGATATTGCCAAAAATGGAATTTGTTTGTTACTGGCATGTCCCTATTCATTAGCTTTGATTTAAACAATGTTCCCCGTTTGTGTTTCACTTACTTGTATTAGTATTTAATTGGAATATTAAAAGTCAGGTTGAGCTTAATAGTGTCTAATATTTGTTTGGCTTTAAAGTTGTGGAAATAAAATATCTATAGTATATCATGGCTAGTCCTGACGTGGCCTGCCTACTCCAATGGTCCTACCTCGCTTACGGAAGGCCTATGGCTATGGATGCTTATCATAGGGGAGGAGTACAGCAATGCTGTCCACCTCTCTGCAGCCCACTATAATTTGAGAAATGGCACCTGTAAGCAGTGCAGCCAGGATGGATGGAGAGAGGCTGAGGTGACTTTCGCAGCTCTGAAGCTGGTCCAGGCAACAAGTGCTGAGGATAAAAGAATCAATTTTGAAAGAGCTGCTTCTTACGTAGTAGATCTAGTGGAGGTAAGGATGAGAATTGATTGATTGGGGGAAGAATGAATGAGAATCATTCAGGTTAATTGGGTGGGAAGGAGAGGGAAGGGTAAGGGAATAGTTGAATGAAAGGTAGGATGGGATTCTTTGTGAGACAGGTGACTCAATCCCAAGGGGTGTATGGTGAGGAGTGGAGAGAAGAGGGTATTTTGTATGTGTATGGTTAAGGAAAAGGTAATAGGCTTATTGCCCTATGCTAAAGTCTTTATGGACAACTCTGAAACTGCCTTAATTTTAAGGAGTCACAGGTGACAATCTTTAACAATCTTATCTATTAGGGTGTTTGAGTTAAATGGGTATTAACAAGAAAGGGTTCTTAAATCTGAGAGCTAATTATCTTTATATATTCATATTCCACAGTCCGGGCAGCAAATGCTTGTATTGATTTAATTGTCTGTACCCTTGTAGGAAAATAAGATTACAGAAATCTTGACTTTCTAATGCAAAGAATAATAAGATGACAAGTCTTTGAAAACTTTTGTCATAAAAAGGTACAAACGTATTCACTTTATCTGAATTTAAGTGTAGGACCTGCCAAGTAGAAAAATATCAGCATACATATCCTGGATTACATCATTGTGTGTCTTTAACAAATGAAGCCATCTTTGTATAAAGCTCTGTAAAGAGGCACTGTGATTTTGTTTGTTTTTGGGGGCGGGATTAATTACATGTGGAGGAGAATTAAGGTCTTTTTGTTGTATCTTTACTGCAAAAACAGAATTTCATTGTGCTACATATGAGTCCCCTCCCAAAAAAGTATATTCATTTAAACAATTGAAAATTAAGTAAATAGACTTTTCAAGCAAAAGATTATACTGGGTTGGAATCAACCAAACTTTTCTAAATCCTCTTTCTCCTACAAAAATGATGGAACCCTCCCACAATAGTTAACGTGTTTTGTTGAATGTCCTAAAAAGGAGAAGGAAGTGGCCAGGACCTATATGGATTGATCTTGGTGGGTATTGTGGCATCAATAGGTAGCCAGTTAGCACCCATCTGCTGTGCACCATGTCTCTTGGTGTTTGCTGCCATGGGCAGCCACCACCAATTACAGGGCCTGGGTCCCAAGTACCCTGCCTTAAAAGGGACACTCTCTCAATCTAGACTACTTCAAAACATCAATTAAGAAAGGTGTCAGGTATTTCCACTGGTCTTGAGTCTCTGTGCCAATCTTTGTGGGTTTTTAAGAAAACTTTTTAAAATGTGATGGTGGGGTTTTTTGGTTCAGTATTACTTTGTGAATGACTCATCCAGAGGAAATAATGAAATTGACTAATCACAGGCTTTGTTCTTAGAGTTCTGTCCCTGTGGGTGCTCTACTTCGAGTGTCAGTGCATCCCGGTGCTATAGATGGGAGAATTTTGGTAGCGTCTGGTCAGGGCACATGTGTGCAGTCTTGCGGCGCCACGGGTGCCCCCTCTAGCATGCTCGCGCCCCGACCTCTTCAGTTTCTTCTCAACTGTCCTATGCTTGGGATGGAGTCCGTTAGCAGTGTCTCTACAAAGGTTCAAATAAAATTAGACTATTAGCTTAGTTATTAGTAATTTGTTACTTTAGTATAGTTGGTGTTAATTAAATGTAGGGTTTTTTTTAAATAGCTATTTTTCATTCCCCAGGCTTTAAAAGATGTACTTCATGTAAGGATGTAATGCCAATTTCTGATGGCCAATCCTTATGTGGCCGATGCTTAGGTGTGTTGCACATACTGCAGAAGTGCGCTCACTGCAACAATTTTAAACTTACTCTGATGGAGAAATCCCTTGCTCCTACATTGGACCTTGACAACCTGCAACATGGGCCTCCTTGGGCACTTCCTCTATGGAAGGACTAAGTGCCAATTCCTCTACAAAAAGGAAGAAAAGGACCATGCCTCTACCACGTCGAGAACAGTTAAAGAAACTGTCTCTAGCGAGATCGCTGCCCATGGTGCCAACCTCTTCCAGAGTGAGTACCTTTGACCCACTGGTCACTTCCAGTACCATCCGTTCAGGGACCTATGCTGGCAGAAGCAAGGAGTCGAGTAGCAGACCCAAAGTGGCCTCCTCCCCCTCCAGCACCAAGCTCATCTGCGCCACCCGCAGAACTGCTCAGACGGCAGCCACGGCACCAAGGAAGGCTACACACAGAAGGTCAGCACCAGCCTTGCTTCCACTTAAGGTATGGCACAGAAGGATACAGCACCAGGTACAATTTTTCAGATAGGAATATTTTTTAAATTGACTGTCACTCTAAGGGTATGTGTACACTACGAAATTAGGTTGAATTTATAGAAGTCAGTTTTGTAGAAAGTGTTTTTATACAGTAGAGTGTGTGTCCCCACACAAATGCTCTAAGTGCATGTAGTCGGCAGACTGTGTCCACAGTACCGAGGCAACAGTCGACTTCCAGAGTTCTGCCCTGTGGGTAGCTATCCCACAGTTCCTGCAGTCTCCACCGCCCATTTGAATTCTGGGTAGAAATTCCAGTGCCTGATGGGGCTAAAACATTGTCACTGTTTTGTTCTGTGGTTCTGTGTACATATTGTCAGGCCCCTGTTCCCTCCCTTCCTCTGTAAAAGCAAGGGCAGACAATCGTTTTGTGCCTTTTTTCTTGAGTTACCTGTGCAGGCGCCATACCATGGCAAGCATGGAGCCCACTCAGCTAACCGTCACCGTATGTCTCCTGGGTGCTGGCGGACAAGGTACTGCATTGCTACATAGCAGCAGTTTATTGCCTTTTGGCAGCAGACAGTGCAATATGACTGGTAGCCGTTGTCGACGTAGTCCTGGGTGCTCTTTTAACTGGGCGCCTGGGCAAACATGGGAGTGACTCAGCCAGGTCATTTTCCCTTGTTTCGTCTCATGGAGATTGAGTCCTACTGGCAGTACACTGTCTTTTAATCTGCAGTTAGCAGAAGACGATGGCCAGTAGTCATACTGCACCGTCTTCGGCCGAGCACCCAGGAGGTGACTGGCTAGCGGTCGTACTGCACAGTCTGCTGCCAGCATGACGTATAAGGATAGATGAAGTAGCTCAAAACAAGAAATAGACCAGATTTGTTTTGAATTCATTTTCTCCTCCCTCCCTCCCTCGGTGAAATCGATGGCCTGCTAAACCCAGTTTTGAGTTCTATCCCTGAGGCAGCCATTCAGTTTCTCGCAAAGCCACCCCCTTCGTTGATTTTAATTCCCTGTAAGCCATGTCGTCAGTCGCCCCTCCCTCCATCAGGGCAACAGCAGACAATCGTTCCGCTCCTTTTTTCTGTGCAGACGCCATACCACGGCAAGCATGGAGCCCGCTCAGATCACTTTGGCATTTAGGAGCACATTAAACACCACATGCATTATCCAGCAGTATATGCAGCACCAGAACCTGGCAAAGCGAAACCAGGTGAGTAGGTGACATCAGCGCGGTGATGAGAATGATGAGTACATGGACGCAGACTTCTCTTAAAGCACGGGCCCTGCCAATGTGGGCATCATGGTGCTAATGGGGTTCATGTGGAGGAACGCGGATTCTGGGCCCGGGAAACAAGCACAGACTGTTGGGACCACATAGTGTTGCAGGTCTGGGATGATTCCCAGTGGCTGTGAAACTTTCGCATGCGTAAGGGCACTTGCATGGAACTTTGTGACTTGCTTTCCTCTGCCCTGAGGCGCAAGAATACCAAGATGAGAGCAGTCCTCACAGTTGAGAAGCGAGTGGCAATAGCCCTGTGGAAGCTTGCAACGCCAGACAGCTACTGGTCAGTTGGGAATCAATTTGGAGTGGGCAAATCTACTGAGAGGGCTGCTGTGACGCAAGTAGCCAACGCAATCAAAGATCTGCTGATATCAAGGGTAGTGACCCTGGAAAATGTGCAGGTCATAGTGGATGGTTTTGCTGCAATGGGATTCCCTAACTGTGGTGGGGCCATAGACGGAACCCATATCCCTATCTTGGCACTGGAGCACCAAGCCAGCGAGTACATAAACTGCAAGGGGTACTTTTCAACAGTGCTGCAAGCACTGGTGGATCACAAGGGACCTTTCACCAACATCAACGTGGGATGGCCGGGAAAGGTACATGACACTCGCATCTTCAGAAACTCTGGTCTGTTTCAAAAGCTGCAGGAAGGGACTTTCTTCCCAGACCAGAAAATAACGGTTGGGGATGTTGAAATGCCTATAGTTATCCTTGGGGACCCAGCCTACCCCTTAATGCCATGGCTCATGAAGCCATACATAGGCAGCCTGGAGAGTAGTCAAGAGCTGCTCAACTACAAGCTGAGCAAGTGCAGAATGGTGGTAGAATGTGCATTTGGACGTTTAAAAGCACGCTGGCGCAGTTTACTGACTCGGTTAGACCTCAGTGAAACCAATATTCCCACTGTTATTACTGCTTGCTGTGCACTCCACAATATCTGTGAGAGTAAGGGGGAGATGTTTATGGGGGGGGGGTGGGAGGTTGAGGCAAATCGCCTGGCTACTGGTTACGCACAGCCAGACACCAGGGCAGTTAGAAGAACACAGGAGGGTGCAGTGCACATCAGAGAAGCTTTGAAAACTAGTTTCATGACTGGCCAGGCTATGGTGTGAAAGTTCTGTTTGTTTCTCCTTGATGAAAGCCCCTCATCCCCTCTCTCCCCCCACACCCACATGCATTAGGTAGCTTGTAGCAACACCTGCTGGTCAAAGCAGTACATTTGGTTAACAAAAGACTGCAGAGCATTTGGGCTGAACTAGAATCATGTTTTTCTTTTTGTCTCTAAAGGAAACACTGAACAGCATTTATCGGCTTGGAGACAGGAGACTTTATATAGCATGTTGAAATGGTTTTGTCCTGTTTACAGCAGCAATTAAACTTTTTTCGGTACCAGGTTGGGGGACTCAATGACAAGGGGGTCAGTTTCTAATGTGCATAGGGGGTAATGGGTAATATAAGATTACACCATTTATGTGGACTTGCATACAAACTAAATGTTTTATGGATTTCCCCCGCTCCTCTCCCCCAGAAATATTTCTATAACTACACTTGATCTACAGCCACTGCTCAAGAGTAGAGTGAGGTATGAGTGGCAGGAATAAATCAAAGGCAATTGGAAAGCTTGGTATGAGAGAAGTCCAGGTTAGAATACAGAACCCTCATTCTTGGCTCCAGCTGGCAGGGGGGGGAAGAGACAATCCAAAGCTACCTTTCTACTTTCCTGATCTGGGGCCTCATTCAGTCTCAGGTGTAACTTAGGTCTGGTGGTCTACACTTAAAATTTAGGTTGACATAGCTACAGCACCCAGGGGTGTAAAAAATCCGCACCTCTGAGTGATATAACTATG